>NC_139721.1:82238559-82838559 GCF_964211835.1 Anser anser | reverse complement strand
TGATAAGCAAATGAGAAAATTCAAGGGGGATTAAATCTTCCTTTTTATAGGACAAGCACGATAAAAGATACTGTTTCTACAGAGACAGGGAGGTAGACTAATGCTGAAAATCCTCAAATCCTTCTGAATCCTGAGTTAATTAAAATGCCTAATGAAACTTTCTTGATCATGCTAGCAAAGCCTTAGCTAAATTAATAAGAAAATATATCAGTTACTCATAGTTACACCATGTACTTCTAGATTTTCACTCCAAAACAATAACCCTAATGATGTTTACCTGCACCAAGACAGAGCAGACTTTTGCAGTTCTATGTTTAATCACGTATTTTAAAAGTGAATTCTCTCTCCATGTGCTAATGCATCTGATCTTAGACAATTCCTTTTAGACTTAGTTTTAAAATGTGAAATGAAAATATCAAAGCTGTAAGGATAGAAAGAAACAGATCCATTTTTAAGCTCTGTTTACTAATCCTAAACATATTTCATAATTCTACTGTCTGAAATTACTACAATTATATAACTGCCTCATTGATGTGGTTAGAATTCAAAAACAAAAGTTTGTCTTTAGGATTTCTAGCCATAGACTGTGATACTGTTCTAAGATCTGGCCAGAGAAATACAATTCCAAACTTAGATGTGCCTAGAAAATATTCTGGGCCTCCTTTTGTACAGATGTCTTTAAGATGTCTAACAGGACATGTTTATAATATCCTTCAGGTGACTCATTTGTAACTAATCATAGCTTCAGACTATATGGAGTAGTTCAAGGTGCTCACTGCAGTCCTACGAGTGTCATCCCTTCTCTGCTTTTTCAGTCAAATGAAGAAGTCACTCTGAGGTCTTCTACATTTTGTGTCTTCGTTATTTCTTCTCAGAAACATTGCCTAGAGATTAAAAGCTTTTCTTTATCTACCTGTACTTTTGAACTGAATTTGAGTTTTGGCTTGAGGCAAGAAATATACATACTTTTAACAACAGATGAATACAAATGTAAATCAAAGTTTTAGAAACTATAATAATGTGCCTTAGTTCACAATGAACTCTCAGAAGAATGGTTTTCTATCCTGCACATGCATGTGCTGTCAGAAAGTCTACACACTGGAGATCTTATGAACTAAAGGATGCCTTCACTACAAAGACTGCAATTCATATGATGTTTGAGAACAATCCACTGCTATTACAAAAAAAAACTTGCCGTGAGAAGGAACAGCACAGACAGACTTACCTATATTCAAAGGAATATAATGGGCAATCTTACAGAATACATTTATACTATTTTGGTGATAACATTCTCATTTTATTTTCTTCCTACTTTATATTTCTCCATTCCACAAAGGTACCTGATATTTCACCATTACTCAAGGACATCTGTACTTACTATCATAAGTTTCAGAATAAGCAAAACACATTTCAGAATGCTGTTTAGATACCAAGAAACAGTAAAATAGTTTTGAGGAAGTTTGAACAGACTAGAATTTAAACACAATTTAATGGTAAGAAGTTGTTTTTGCACAACACTGTATGACAAGACAGAGTTATCATAAATATAAACAACATAGCTTGTGAAATGATACAAAACATTCCTATCCAGACAGCTTTTTACTTCCTACTCATCACTAACGGGAAGTTTTTATCTTACTGTTTCTCAAGATTGAAGATGTCCTGAGTGTCTATAACATGAGACATGGAAGGAGTTGGAAACCTGATTATTCATATTTCATAAGTAACACAGTAACAGAAAAGAATATTTTTAATAGAATATAAGAATTGGAACAGAAGTTGACAAGTTTGCATTTTGAAATTCCTTTTTCTGAAAAAAATAATCTTTCATAATAAAAAAGAACACATTCAAAAAGAGTATTAATTTGTAATAATTTATAATTCAATACTTGTTTATTCATTTGCATTGAATTTAACATTTTAGAAGTCACCAATTACATACATAGCTAGCATTCTTTTAAGAGAGGTAGCAAGAAGCTAAGCAAAATATTGTAAAAATGGCTCTTTAAAGGCATTATTGGAAATACCAATCCACTGAGTATTTATGCCAATGTCATGACATACATACTTGATAGGTTTAAGCAAAAAGACTTCCTGTGATCCATTCAAAATCATAACTGCAACTCAGATTATTCTGAGTATTTTAAATACATAAAATTATTAGAGTTTGGATGAAACATACTACATTTAGGTTCAATGTTATGTAGGCTGCTGACCTACAGATTATGTTATTTATACTTCATATGATCAATAAAAAAATAAAAAAAATTATGGGTACTACTTGTCAGATTAACACATTATCCTCAGAATGACCTTCATTAATGTCTGCCATGTCAGAAGGAGAAAAATCTTTCACTTTTTCAACAATGTTTATAGTATAATACCTCAATCTGTTTCACGGACAAAGTGACAGAGTGTCTGTATTCATTATGTTTGTTTGACAGGATGACAGAATCCAAGCAAATTTCTATTTTGTGACTTAATTGAGACAAAATTTATTTTCTATATAGAGTTCATTGGACAGCTAATTACATTTATTCCAGCAACAGATTGTCCCCCATAGACGGAAATGTGCTTTGATCATACAATGAAGTATGAGGTCTGACAGAAGACACTTCAGCCAGGAAAAGTGATGAGCTCTAATTTTCCACTGTTGAAATGGCTGATTTTCATAACCAGCACATGTTATGATAGTTTTGGAAATTGTCATCTGGACATGGTGTTGACCTTGGCTAGCAAAGACATACTGAAAGCTCAACATACGTTGGAGAGCAAGGCTTGCTAGGATGCAGGGGAGGTACAACCATATTAAATACTACTGGGAAGATGGAAGTGGGTGAGTATTAGAATAAACCAATTAATAGCTTCTTATATGGACTACATAAACTACCGATATATATTGACTATTAACTAACTATCCCCTTACAATTACAGGATTTCCCTCTGTCACCAAGGTCCTGCTGAACAGAAGGTGGCAGAAACTTTTGTTGAGATTATAAATAATTTAATTCTCCATACAGAGTAAAAAACAAACAAACAAACAAACAAAAAAACCTTTAAACCTTGGATCCCTATATCAATCTCCATATAAAAGTAAGAATTTCAGTTACCAATTATTGAACTGGGAGGATTTGTGAAGTACACTACAGTACACTAAACTCTAAATCACTCACTAGTAGCTTGAAACAAGCTTGCACATGCCTACCTGGGCTGTGATTGGCATTGACTTCAAAAGACAAAAAAAAGAAAAACAGAGTTAGCATTAAGGACAGAAATGTCCTTATACAGCTAAATATACAGCTAAATATACAGCTAAATATAACCTATACAGCTAAAGCTGTATAACAGAGAAAGCAAGCTTATCAAATACTTTTTAAAAAAAGAACGTCATAGCATTTCAGATGATTTCTAGTAATTCAAGACCTTTTTTGAAACTACTTCTAATAAACTCCTCTATGCTTGTTATCACCTGAACTAGATTACATGAATATCTTAAAAAATACCTGAATTTTCCTCCACTATTGCCAATCAAGTAACAATATTTGTTACCTCTGACATTAAAATCCATCAAAATACATGAACATTTAACATATTTCCATGCAGTGATCCTATTTGGGCAGAAGGCTGCAGTAGAAGATCAGGTTGAAATGCCCCAAGAGATGTGTAGGTTTTGTTTATTGTTATTTTTGTTTGTTTTCAACTCCATCTTTGCCACTTAAATTGATAACTACCCAAAAATATTTACAAATTTCAAAAAGCTTTCATAGAACAAAAGCTGTTCTGACAGACTCCCATCATTAACTGCAGCTAGGCTGATGATCTGCATCATGATCAAGATGCTGTATAAAGAAAAATAGTTCCATTCATTAGACATTTTGTCTGACTTGGTGTTTGGCAAAAATCAGTCATGCATACTTACTATATTAAACTATATTCATACACATAAGACACAAAAGCTATAACAACCTTAAAATGTAAAATCATAGTTAATGATTAACATACTATAAATTTAGTCCTTAACAGGATTTACCAGGTTATGTGCACGAGTAGATGAATGAGAATCAAAATTGCATACTATATTGGCATGTTTGTATTAAGATAAATTAGGCAATTTTTTCATAGCTTGGTATCAGTTATCTGAGAATAATGAGCTGGAGAATGTGGTTAACTTTTACTAAAAGTCTTTGCAAAGAATTTAGAACAATAGGTACAGTACATGACATTTTGGTAATCATCTCATTTTTGAGAAAGTCAGCACTTTCCCAAATAGCATCTAGATCATGTGTATTATGTTTCCTCTGTTCATTGATCAAAGGGACACAATTGCCACAGACAACACTAGTTGCACTTAATTTGTAACTATATTGAACTTCAACTCCTACTACAAGAACAATTTAAAGCTTTCATAGCAGTGATACTGAATTAATTACAACATTCCTGCTAATAATACTGATCCTTTCTTCTTCAGTTTCACCTTTCATCAGATTATCTCAAAGAGATTCTAACCCAGTAACTGAGGATGGCAGTCATCTTTATGCACCTAAAATAAGAGAAGATGCAGATGGGGAGAAAAACAAAGGCATTAATGGGCATACAGTGGGTAAGTAGCAAGAACAGCTGTATTGATTCCAATATGCTTCTCTGTACCCTGGAAACATCTTAAGTGTAAGGCACTCTACAGACATAAAGGCTCTTTTTTTTTTCCTTTTTTTTTTTTTTCTTTTCATTACTTATGCTTATGACTTAAAAAGTAAATAGCAATATCAAAAAACATTTCTGGAATTCCTAGGAGACCTAAGCTGAATACATTGAGGGAACAGAAACAAAGCTAGAATTCAGAAAGCACAATGATATTCAGGCAATGCCTTTGAGCATTAAAGTGAGCTCCAAAAGAGGTGCAGAGCTGAAAAGCCAAACAGGTATGGAAACATAGCTCTATTTTTGGAAGTTCAGAAAAATAAAATGCATCATGATACAGCTGTTGTAGAAATCCTCATCCAATCTTTAGCTAGCCAGTAGGTGCACAGATACTAATCTATCAGTGTGCAGAAAGTGCACATCAGGACAATGTCAGGGTAGCGTAACTGATTAGGGGCAACTTCATTTTGGTTCCTGAGCTAGTTTATTTTTCCTGCATTGCACGAAAGAGGCAGGATCTGTGTGTTGTTTTTTTTTTTGTTGGTTGTTTGTTTGTTTTGTTTTTGGTGGTGCTAGGGTCTCTGGACTTACTCCTGAACTTGGTGTTGACAAATTACATGTTATTGGCAGGTTTCACTTGAACAGAGCATTACAAAATATATTTAAATACTGCTACAGTACTCAGTAAAAATACTGTATAGCATTTTCCCTGCAAATATTTTCTTTTAGAAAATAGTGAATATTAAGGGAGAAGTGTTCTACCAGAACAAGTCAATTTCAATACAGCTTTCTAGTGCATGCTAGTCTGACTTCCCAACCTTACCCCCTCTGAAAGTTTGCCTGTTCTAAGGTACAGACTTACTTTCAATTCACCTCAGTGACTATGCAGGAGGATGGATGGAAGATTTTAGAAAAAATTGATGGTTTGAAATTTTCATTTTGGGGGAAATTACTCTATGTCTTTATGTCTTCTATTAGTCTAACAACAAAAAAGAAAAATGATTTTGCTTGATGGGAAAACTCCAGTTCCTACATAGCTCTTCAAAAAATATATAATAATTTTCCTCAAAGTATCATGAACGCTTTTTAATGACAAAAGTATCCAGAGACCTGGGGAGAGGGCTTCTTTCTTGCTTCTCCTGTATTTGATTATTTGAGGAGAAAGGGAAAAAAAAAAAAAAAAACAGATTGATAGGGATTATTTAGAAAGAAATGAAGCATAAAAAAAAGCATACATTAACAATATAAACCCACATTTTGCATACTGAATGCATTTCTGACCTCCCTGTCTCAAGAAGAATACAGTTGGACTGAAGCAGGAACAGAAGAGCAACAGTAACTGCTTGTGTAGGATTGCACAGACAAGAACCAACTGGAAAAGGGGCAACCAAGGAGACTTAACATAGGTATTAATAGAATGATAACCCACCTACAGAAGATGAATATGAAATTATTGCTCACAGTATTTCCCTAGTGAGAACTAAGGAGTATCAGATAAAACTGAAGAAGGTGCCTTGTCCAAAACAATAATGCATATTTAACTTTATAATTCCTCTCTACATAATATTCCAAGTTCTTGACAGTTAATTAGAGTAACTCCAGAGTGCTATCAAACACAAAGATTCCTTCTCTGGCTCAAAACCACAAACACTTTGAGCCACAAGCAAGTCAGGACTGGGAAAGTACTCAGTATGTGCAACTCCACACACTGCCTTCTACTGCACACTGTCAAGGCAATCAAATAGATTTTTGGTCCAGTTCAGCCAAGTTTGCATTTGTATTCATCATACACACGAGAAAAATACCAGTAGACAAGTGGTTAGGGTAGCACAGTCTCCTGAGCATATTCCCTACTGTACATCCAGATTTCTTCTGACACCATGCAGCCCTTTTGTAATCTGTCTGCATCTGTTCACTACCCAGAAAATGGAGAATACATTTTTTTTTCTGTATCATAGAGCTTTGAAAACAAATACATTTATAGTTTTGAATGACTACCATAATACATATCAGTACAGGTCTAAGAAAATCCAAGTTGGAGAGGAAAAAATTCCTGTAAAATATGAATTCCTCTATATTCTTGTAATATATAAACACCAGACAGAGAAAACTTCCAACAAAACAATAGCACATACTTACATTGACCATCTAGGTTGAGATGCCATCCTTCTGTCACTGAAGCAATTGGCAAAGCACTTTGTGACAATTTACTGCAGATTCCTCTTTGAAAGTGACGAAAATTGGAAGTAGTATTTTTTCTGACATTCCTACTTCTACCTCTGATGTTTCCAATGCAGTACTGTTAGCACTAGCACACATGGAAAGAAGTACAATTAGCAGAACAGATGATTGTAGTCACTCCAGCACATAAGCTGCTGTTTCTCTTGGAATTTAAATAAGTCTAGCTGTAAAAAAAAAAAAAAAAAAAAAAAAAAAAAAAAAAAAAAGGGTTCTTGCTGTGGTTTCTTTCATCCTCCCTCTCCTCCTGTTTCTGCTTGTTGTATCTACGATCCTGGCCTGTCTTTCACTAATTAGGTTATAAGTTCACTGAGACATTTCTACAATTCTCACAACACCAAGTGGTCGTGCAACACTGCTGTCGCATATGGGGTGTGCAGAGGATGAATACGGTAAAGACCTGCTGTGCTCACCAGTAAAAACAGAGGTTTGACACCATAAAACTTGTCTTTTGCTGGACAGTCCCCCTCAGTCCCACATATGCATTCTAGAAACTGATCTGCAAGACTGAAGTCTTTGCCTACTTACTCAATAAACTTACTATCAGAGAATGCTTCAGTATATGTATCTAGGCCACCTCAAGGGCATATTTACTTTATAGACTATTACTTCCTATTTTAAATAGCTTCTGTTCTAAATGGGTGGCAGAGTCAAATCTAAGCCATCAGCAGCTACTGAAGGCAGCTGGCCTCTAAACATTTGTTTCTTGACAGTGAAGTGGGATACCTGCCCAGAAGAAAGAAGAGCGAGGAATGGTGCAGGCTTTGATGGAATAGTTGGGTGCAGGGCATCACACAAAAATGCAGAGACAGCCTTGTCATTGCACAAGACTGAACTCTTCAACAAGATTCAGGGTTCTGAATACAGGTCCCAGGTGGACTGGTTCTTGTTTGAGGTAGAACAAAAATGGGAAAAACAGTTAAAGCTTGAAATACAAAGTATTCAGGACTTAATTTTGACAATATCTTTTGCTTTCTTTCCCCTCACTACTTCAGAGAGATTGCAGAGGGAAAAGCAGTTTGACGGCACATTAGGTAGAGCTAAAGATGAAAACAACTGTCCTATTTGAGGCAAAGAAGTAAGCTGAAACTAGCTGGATTTCTGCTGAAAATAATGATCCTGCTGCCTTGAAGACAAAGGACGACAAAACACACAAGAGAGGTGAAAAAATAAAGAAATAAGCATCATAAACACAAACTGTAGTTTTACTTGCCCATTTGTGACCTCACTGCTTCAGTCTAGCAGCTGCTGGCCTGTTCTCACTTCAGCAGCTGCAAGCACAATCATGTCTGTGTCATGCTGTTGATGACAGCACATGTAGTTTCTGGTCACAAGCTCCCAGTAGTTTGGGCTGAATATATCAAATCCTTATTAAAGAGAAAACAATGAAACAGGAAAGAAGCAAAGTATGGTAAGGCAGCAATAAGGTGTTAAGAAGACAGAAGTTAGGCCGCAGAGGCTGTACACTGAGCACATGGCCTTAAGCTTTAGCCAAGACCAGCACAACACGTCAGCTGGGCCCTTCCTAGCACAAGGCTCTTCTCAATATCTTCCTGGAACAGTACAAAGAAGGTGACATTTTCTCATGCAAGGTCCCACAGAATGGTGGATATGACAGCTGGGATTTGAAAATTTATTTACTGATGACCACAAAGTTAGCTTTATTTAGGTCAGCTTCAAATTAGGGACACCCAAAGTAAGAGAGAATTCCCTTTTTGCTTTCAAAGTCTGTATCTAGGACATAAGCCTTGGTCTGCTGATAACCATCTTCACACTATTACTTACTAGAGCTGTGAGCTTAGGCATTTTTGCTTGGATTCTTTTTTGCCCCCCTTCAACTTTTCAGCTTTTGCTTGTTTTCAGTGTACATGTAACAAACCAAGTTGGCCTCTTGTTACTTTGGAGAGCTCAAGACAAATGTATGCAATATGGCAAGGAATAAAAAGGCTAGAATAATAAATAAATAAATAAAAAACGAAGAAATAAAAAGGTGGTAGAGTGATGAGGAATGATAACTAGTTATTTACATATCTGTTTGACACTTCTAGAACAATCTGAGCTTAAAAGCTTCTTTTTCCAAGGACTATTCTGGAACTTCTGGACAATTCCTACACCTGATAAATTGTTAGAAACTATAATGTAGAGCAAAATTTAGCAGACAGGTATAACACAGAAAGAGTCAAAGAGACAAAGACCTGATTGATTTTTTTGCAAATGTCAGTATATGAATAAGGGAAACCTACTTGTTACACTCTACTTGGATTTCCAACAAGTTTTCAGCATGATTTATCAAAAATGATTCTTGAAAAAGCCAAACGCCCAAAGAATAACAAGCCTTCACAAGGATTAAACTGCAGCTGGAATATAAAAGACAGTACAAATTTTCATTTTCCATGACACATGAAAGTCACCTGTGTTAATCACCACAACATGTGCTCTATATTAAGTTCATAGTTGATATGGAAATACCAGGGAGGTAACAAAGGTTGTTACCAATACAAATCATTCAGGAAAGTAAAGACAAGATCTGATTGTAAAGAGCTGTAGGAATGACATGCATGATATTAGCTGGACAAAAATAGGATGCCAAAATTCAGTGTAGATAAATGCAGTTATGCACACTGGAAAAAAAATCTTAGTTTTATCTTTGCAATCATGTCCTTGGAGCCTATGAAATACCAGGCATGAGAAATTTATTTGAGTTATAATATGCAGTTAAACGAACAGAAAACCTAAGTTCAGTAGAGGTGAAAATACATTGAAAGTTATTAGAAATAATAAAATACAGAAAAAGCCATTATATCATTGTGCAGATCCATGGTACACCAAGCCTTGAATATTATGTGTATTTCTGATCCTTTTCTCTCTGAGGGTAAAGGTCAAGCAATGATGATAAGAGCTATGAATAGATGAGGTTTCTTGAGCTTAACAAAATACATGACTGGGAAATGATAAAGGAATACAAAATATAAGTGGAGAGGTCAAATACAAATCTGTTGTTCCCTGTGTTTTCCAACCCAAGTATTAGGAGTCAATAAACATAATAAGAGGGGCACAGTCCAAAACAAAAGGAAAAAAAGAGTTGGTTAAGACAGGGAACTCTGTGATCAATCATATAGTAGAATCTGGTTGTTAATAGGGGGTTCAAAACAGGGCTAGACTAACAGAGGTAAAACTTATACAGGACTATTAAATAAAGGTACAAGTTCTGGAAGCATCTGAGTACATACCACAAGAATATGAAAGATTACTGAAAAGACATACATTTGCCTCATATTAAATCCTTTGTTATGAACCTGTCAATGCCTACCGTGGCAAGCAGGATATTGAAGCGTGTGGAACTTTGCTCTGCCTATCATTTTCTGAACCTTTGTCTGCACTATCAACTGAAAATGAATGAAAATGTTCGGAAAGACTTCAAGAATGGTATTACACTCACAAGATTGTTTCAAAGACTTACATTGCAGCTTGCCCTTGCTACTATAAGGGTAACTTCAAATTATTTGATTAGAAGAAGCCCTCTACTACTATCTTTCTCCTCTTGAGACATATAGTGAACATAGCTACCTGGCCCTGCTAACTCAACAAACAGAAAGGATTTTGAATCATACAATCCAGACTATAGTGAAATTCCTGTGGTATCTGTGGTTGTAGCACTGCAATTAAAGGTCTTTTGAGAGGTACAGCTTAAAGAAATGCTAGATAATAAACATTGCATTAGAGTTATTATGAAATTCCTATAGAAAATATTTTATATGCATACAAAAGGATTTATAAGGCTTCTGGCTTTCAACTTACATGGATGTTATTTCCCTATCACATCTTTAGCATATTGGTTCAGTGCACACAGTTGACTGTGTAGAGCTAACTATCTTATATCATTATTTGTGGTTTAGTATATGTACTGAGAAATCAACTTATTAAACTAAGTATGGCACTGTAGCTATATTTAGGAAGACCCATTGTGGAAAAATATGTTACTGATTTCATAGTGTTCTGCTATTTGCATGTTTTTAAAGCAAAATTGTTTATCATAGATGGGGAGATGAAAAATACATATTTAGTACATATTTTTTTCCACCAATCTATTTGCTGTCCAGAGTTGTAGATGTTCTTTTTAAGTAATAACCAATATAGCAACTATTCATGAGACAAATAGTCAAACACTTTAAAATGAAGGCACACAATTATTAGGTGAATTTATCCTTGCTCTAAGATGTCCCATGAAAAGATAACATGCAGAGATTTATAAAGATACATGTAAACCTTATGCATATCTTTTAAAAATCCCTGAGACACTAGTTAACATTGTTAGAAAGAAAGGTGTGCTATTGTTCTACTGTTAATATAAACAACTCTGCCTTTTTATAGGTATAGTGCCATTAGAGTACAAATAAAAAATTGTATAGAAAACATTAGACATACAGTGCACTGTATCTGTGGAGAGCTACGAATCATTTTAATCTCCTAAGTGTCAGAAAATCCCTGATCATTATAAATACAAAAGTAAAATGTTTGTTTCTAGCCCATACATATTCATTTTTAACTTGGATACCCAGAAGCAATAAAACTAGACTAACTGACTTTCAGGAAACTCCAGACTCATTTGAGCATAGTGTTATTACTTTGAAAATACTGCATAACTCAGGAATGGCTTTGCCCATATCTGAAGCTGTCAATGTCTAAATGACTCCATAAAGTAAAGCTTCCCTGCAGGTAGACTACGTGCAGCATTTAAATCTAGCAATTCCTTAGCCATTTTATAGCAATTTGCTGTTGGACTATTAGGATGAGGTTTTTCAGATAATTATGTACAGCCAATAGGCAATAATAAGCTGCATTGAAATATTCATTGGATAAGGTATGAGACTTTTGTTTGCAGCACTGTTTCACCACTGATTTCCCAAGTCAGGTTTTGAAACAGTACTTGTTTTTGCTGATACAGCACACAAGCTGTAGTAAGCTGGTGTTCAGAAATTCAAATGATATGGTAAGGCCTGTTAGCATAGCAACTCTTGCTTTGCAAAATTTTGCAGAGTAAGAAAATCAATGAAAGGCAATCCCAACTCTATTGCAAAACAGTAAGAAAAATGAATATTCATTCTCTCATATGTAACAGGAAAAAAAATAAAATAAAACAGATGTGAAGATTGATATTCACAAGTTTTACTAACCTATTCTGAGAAAGAAGAGATTACAAAAGAAATCAACAGTGCTTGTCATTTTCATGAAGAGAGCTGGACACCAATATCATGTCTGCATATCTTCAAACTAAATTAAGGAAAGACCAAGCTATTGTAGTGTGCCAAAGCCAGGATGGAGTAAGAGTTTCACCTCTTGGACAGAAACACACAAGACATACTGAGAAGGCAATGCCCAGATTCAAAACATTTCTCTTTTGCAGGTCAAAAAAAGTTCTTCAACCCTTCTTAATGAAGGGAACACTGATCCTCTTTGATACAGTAATAGACCTGTTACGAGGTCCAAAAAACAAAACAAACCAAAAAAACCCAACAAAAATCAAAAGCCTGCTTATATTCATATTTGATGTTAAAAAAAAAAAAAGCACCCCCCCCCCCCACACACACACACACTTACTACCTTCTTGTTACCAAACAAACCATCAAACATTTAAAAGCACGTGTTGCAAGGAAAAACTACTTGGTCTGTGAGCTCAAAACCAAATCAATACTGAAGGTCACAAGGCGGAACACGGAACACATGAGCACCCCACAGCATACTGTCTAAAACTCAGTGTCACCAAATAAGCTGCCTTCCACTTCTAAAACAAAAGGTTATTCTGTAAAAGGCAGTAATTGGCACTTGAGTTACCCAAGCATAAGTGCACACATTTACTGCTTGGGTTAATGCTTCCTCTGAGTTCCTATGGTCATGGGTAATAGGGAAAAAAAATCACAACAGAGAAATGCTACCAAAAGAAACCAATCCACTAGCTTCCTGTTGTGTTATGGGAGAAGTCATTAGCTCCTTGATGAAATCTACTGGGAGCACTAATGAGCTATTAGCTGCTAACTGACATTGCTAAATACATCCATTTTAATTTTGCTTACATCTATGACTCATTCATCTATGAGCAAACATGTTCCAAACAGATGTGGCTGTCCCTGTATTCTGTGTGCATGTGTACCAGAAAGCATCGGAGCAGAGACCTCTAAAGCAGAGTTGATTGAAAGCAACTGCACTGATATCCAGAGGGAGGCAACTAGAGCTGGTGCATACAAAGATGTTAAGGGTTGAAAACCATTTGATCAAATAGGTCTATTTTTACAGTATTTAGGTTTGTTATTCCATAAATACTTCTTTGTTCTTGGTGAAGTTTTGCAAATTATGATTTTCACCAGATTTTCCATGAAGATAAAAAATGTATTTGACCCCGCTTACTAAGCAAATTATAGTAAATGGAAAAATCATGTCAGGTTGATAACAATTTTACAGAAATAAAATATTGCTCCAGATTACCAGTCCACTTTTTCCTCCCATTTAATATTATTCTCCTATGAAGAAAAAAAAGACAATAATATGAGAGCTTAGCCATAATGAGTTCCATGTTCTCGTAAGTGTTGCTCAGGATGATACAGGTTCAGTTAGAAAAAAGGTATCATGCCTGGTTGAATGTTATATGTTTCATATATAAATCCATACACTTCAAGGTTAATGTAAAAAGTTACTACTATGAGGCCTAAGCTTGAATAAAAGGGTACAGTCAGAACCAACCGCATTTGTCCAGGAATTTCCAAACCATAAAGGCTGTGCATGGATCCAGCATGGCTAGGTCACTGCAGCGATCATGACAGAGGGCAACAACTACCTGAAAAAAAGTTGTGGGGAGCTGGGGGTCAGCCTCTTCTTGCAGATAACTAGCAATAGGACTAGAGGAAATGGCCTCAAGTTGCACCAGGGGAGGTTGAAGTTGGAAATTAGGAGAAATTTCTTCTCAGAAAGAGTAGTCAGGCATTGGAATAGGCTGCCCAGAGAAGCAGTGGAGTCACTGTCCCTGGGCATGTTCAAGGAAAGGTTGGACACAGTGCTTAGAAATAAGGTTTAGTGGGTGATATTGGTGGTAGGGGGATGGTTGGACCAGATGATCTTGGAGGTCTTTTCCAACCCTAATGATTCCATGATTGAGGAGCTAGCAACCCACCTAATTGTTAACTTCAGCAGGCTAAGGCCTGTGCTGCACAACATCCCCCTCTGCAGGATAACATCAGCCAGCTCAGAACCACAGCAACGCTGAGGCTAGCAAGGACTGCTGGAGGTCAGCTGTTCCAACCCCCCCCACCCAAGCAGGGCCACCTACAGCCACCTGCCCAGGACCACAACCAGGCAGCTTTTGAAGATCCCCAAGAAAAGAGATTCCACAGCCTCTCCAGCAACCCATGACATTGCTCAGTCACCATTTCAAAAGGATACTTTACAGTGTCCATCATAATGAGCCAGTACTGCCTAGTGCAAAAAAAGGATGAAGACTTTTGGTTTCCAAAGTAGTTTATTTTTCAATATTCCAGGATGCTAGCAGGTTTTTGGCAACTCTGTGGTCTTATTTTTCTCATTTTTAAACCTTAAATAATGTATGGAATAACCATCAGCCTCATTTCCCCCCCAATGTAATACAGTTTAAAACTTTTTTTTAATCAATGCTTGATTAGTTTTTTTAAAACTTTTTCTCTGAATGTAAAAAACTAGAAGGCAACTCAAAGACACTGAATAATGAATGAAACCGGTCACTGACATTTCTTAGGTTTGATGATGAATATGTAATTGCTTATTATAGTTCTCTGTATAGGTGTTTTTTTGGTGTCAAATGGCAGTTGTGATTATACCCTGCTGTTGACAACTGACTGCTCAACAATTACAGACTTTAACCTACGCAGCATTTCAAAGAATCCTGGGGAGAACCAGCTGTCTTCTAAAAGACTCATCCACAGGGTCCTTAATTCTGTCTTCTCCAGGTGGCTCATCTCAGTTGCACTACCAAGGAAAGACCCTTTTATTTCCTCCATGTGAGGAAATTCCAGTTCAAGTGCAGAGCTGATGGCATTGCTGAGCTTTCTTAAGGTTGTGAGACCAGCCAATTGAAGATCCAGGCTCACAGTAAAGTTACTTCACTAGCTGAAAGACAGGAACTTTACAGTAACAAAAGAAGGAAGAGCAACTTTATCTTAAAGCAGAACTGGATTGTCTTACATTTACATGTAAAGGGTGTGGTCACAAAGAACTCATACAATAAAACTAAGTAACCCAAATCTAGGCATTGCAAAAAAAATCTATACAAATAAATGGTCAGAAATATCAGTAACTTAAGCCTTGCCTTCCAGCAATCTTGTGCTAAACCCAGCTGATCCAGTGGAAGCTACAATTTTCTTCTCAGCACTACTATGATTTCCCTGTTCCCAAGCTATGTATACCACCCATCTCAAGTTACAGCTGTAGGAAGAAAACAACAAAAAAAAAAGCAGCCACAAAAATTGTGTAAATTTGACACTATAACAAGCTGGTTGACTTTAAAAAGCAAGAATTTCACAACATACATGTAAGTTCCAAGTCATCTACTGCAACATCTACTGTTATGAGGATGAGGTCATATGACACTGCATGAGCTGTTTGGAAATCAAGACAGCCTGGAAAGCCATGAGCTGCTAAAACTAGTCATCTGCCTCAGCCCTAGTTTCACAAAGCAGCAAACCTCAGTAAGCAGAATTTCTCCACCTCTAATCCCTCCTTGCATTTTGCTACTCTTGGTATTGCTAGAGAGATCTGAACACATTCTCACACAAACACAACCCCTTGCGTTTGAAAGGAGGGTGCTTTGCAACACCTTTGTCCTATTTCATTTGCTTTTGGGTCTGAAATTCCTCTGACCATGGCTATGAGTGCCATTCAGCATAACCACACTACTGCAATGGAAGTGCCAACTCTGCTGCAAACCATGTTTTTCCTAAGAAAGTTGCCTCTTGTATTCCAACTTTATTTCATTACCAATGTTTGAGCATGTTCTGCCCATACATCTATCTGCAAACTCAGCAGCAAGAGCAATCTTTATCCCCAAAATGCATACTCACTCATTCTGACTTTAACATCTTGATGGCAAATGCCAAGACACGAACTTACATAACTCATTCTTCATTGAATTTAGTTGAAGAAATCTGATAAGACAGCTATGCAGGTTGCCACCTTCATCATTATGCATCTCTATAAGAGTTTGTTGTTTGGCCTAGAAAAGAATGAAAGGAAACAATTTGTATGTGATAACATTTCAGAAGTCTGTTTTCCTGCAATCTACAAGTAGTCACAAGTAGTAGCTAATAACACTTCTGTTCTAAATAAGACACTAGAATACTGACTAGGGCACAAGACTGCTATACAGAAGTCAGGTATAAATGCAATTTAAATCCCCCCCCCCCCCCCTTTTTTTTCCCCTCCAGTATTTAATCTAGATCTCTAGCTTTTGCAACTAGGAGACATCTCCTGCCCTTTAGATAATTTTTATTTAATCTACGTCTTAATGTCAAGTTAAGGCACAAAATGTGATGGAGGAAAATTTTTGCTTTGGAAAATGGAAGATTTAAGTTTTGCTCAAAACAAAATGTCAAGATGCCCTATTTCTTAGGGCATTGACTTGAAGAAAATGGTAACGGTATTACAAAACCTGAGAAAAAAGATACTGCTGCTCACACAAACCCTTTGTCGCTTGAAATAGTTGACTCCTGTTGAGACTGGATAACCAGCTGTTTACTGGTGCCTGACAGAGCAATCCTGAGCATGTTTTTTACCTTACACATTGGCCCAATACACAAGTATTTCACAAAGCAGGCATGATGAAGCTGCTGTATCACAGTAACCTGAACCAATATAACCATCTTTTGCAATCAAACCTTGGTTTAGGTGTCCTATCTCTTCACTTGCCTATCTGGAACTTCACATTCTGACTTCCTGAAACAGCCCAGCTCCACCCTCTCTTCACCAAACTGCTCACTCCCACTTTACCTTACCCTGCTCTAGACTTCCTCAAAACTTTCTGGAAGCTATTTCCAATCACTGACAAAGAATCTGTACTTTTCCTGTCAATGAGTGAATTAAATTAGTTCTTGAAAAAGCCTAACAAGTACCAGATTTATCTCAAACAACAAGTCTAGGGCCACCCAAGCATTAGTAGCCAATAGGGCAGGTGGGAAACAAGGTAATGGCTTCTGTTTGGTGGCTGCTACATTCCTTCATCTGCCCACTGAACCACAGCTTGAGCTAACAAAGATAGGGGAAGTTTTGTCCCCTACTGAAGCAAAGTGTTAACTGGTCAGAATGGTACAGATGTTTGGTCTAGCAAAGATACATTTTCATCTCCAAGTAAAATAACATTTATTTTAATTAATAATGACAGTGCTACATCCTGGATAAAAATAATCAGAGAAATAGTAAATCTCTCTAGTCTCATAGGAAAATTCCAGATATAAGATTGCACATAAAAATTTCTCTCTTCCATCAAGAAATTAGTCCTATTTAAGGCTCTTGTAAAGAAGAGAACAAAACATTATAAACTACCAAAATCTCATGGAATCCTTCACCCCGCACATCCATATCCCTTTCATCCCTTTCTTGCCTTGGTGCTTGTGTGACTAGTTACTTGGCCAGTTCAGTGACCAACCTACCTAAAGAGTTACTGTGCAAAAGAAAAAACTGAGGAACTAACCCTCTTTCTCCAAGTCTAAGTATTAGTTACTAGTTAGGTAATTAGCTAATAAAGGTTAATAAAAGCAAGAGACAGATTAACTCCACAGATGTGGGGCACAAATTTTATGACCTTTTCTACCTTATTGCAACTTGTATTTTAAACCAATTGATTGGTCTGTCTGCTGATAAGTATAGTTCCTGTCAGACTGGAATGATTGCAAGGGATAGCAACATCCATGTAAAAAGAAGGTAAGTAAACAATTCCACAGAATTACATTTTGCAGTATAGTTCCCCTACACACTGGATCTTCCCTCCGAGCCTACTGGCAGCAATAAGCTGTCATTTGTACACATTTTTTATGTCTTATTCTAATAGCATCTCTAAGTAGCTCTAGTTAGAAAACAAAATTATTCCTCAAAAGAATGAATTTCAGTAATGCAATACTATTTTTTTTTTATTTAAAGAAACCAAAAGGATTTTATAACAGTTAGAAGCTAGACATACACAAGGGAACAGTTTCCCTAATAACTCATTCATTTTAAATACACATTTGAGTTGTAATATTGAAAGATATTGCATCTTGTCTGCTTAGTATTTCAATTGTAATTCATTGTTTTATTTCCTCAGATCACAAGCTCATTGCATGTATTTCTACAAAGTCTCACATGGATGCATCAGTGCGTTTATCTGAACTTGCATTGTTTCCTTCCTCCACAACACCAAGATACGTAAGTTGCTATCCCTATCCCATACTTCATTAAACCCAGCAATATGCTAATAGAAAAGCATTTTGATACAACAATTTCCCATGGAAAGACAAGAATTAGTTGTGAACATTTCAACTAACATCTTCTGAGACTATGGTTTCCCAAGACTGAGGGAACCAAACTAACAGTTCAGTGCTACTGAAAAAAGGAAAGCACCACAGATCCAGGGACATCAAGGCACACCTGGCATGCAAAGGCTCCCTCACCCTCAGGTTCACACACCCTGGAGTCCCAGCGGCTGGTGGTGACATCAGTCTTCTTGCAAGGATTACAATAGCATCAGCAGGGACCAGGAACATCAGTTCTGGTGGCCAGGTTGCAAGGACTAATGAGAGTTCTTTGTTGCAGAAGAAATGTATTTTCAAAACACAGTTTTGTGTATTGGCAACTGCTATTGCTGGCTTGAGAAAATTGGAAGCTTTTGGTTGTGGGAAAAAAGGCTCAGCTCCCACTAACTGCAATGTGTGCCTATTTCTTCCAGCTCTATCACAATTTAGAGAGCTTGTAACAACTTTTATGCACTGAACAATCCTCTGAGATTATCTGAATCCTGAAAATGAGCTCTCTCATGAAGTGTGCATACTTTATAATCCTCTGTTTGCAAGACGTAAGGATAGAAGGGACTAACTATTCTCCCATCTTCCAGAAGTGACAGGAAAAAAATATTTATGCGTAGTCTGAAAAACTCACCTGAATGCAACTGAAACATTAAACATAACCAGTTTTCTGCTTTCCTTATGTCTGGAACAAATTTGATTATTCCATGCATAGTTATTAACAGATCTTCATGTGGCAATGCACCCTGCATATCATGTACCAACCTAATATTCCAGCCATCTTTGCAGGACTCCTTAGTTTACTGTGCCTAATGCTAGCAGATGAGTGCATAAGCAATGCCAAACAAAATAGAGCACCTTTTAGAAAGCTTAATTTAAGCCTGTTGATATCTCATGTTCTGTTTCACTCAAAGCTGACCAATTCTATTGAAAAGCATCAGAGGCTGCTCAGACTACTTGCAACATAACATTTTATTGACAGTATAAATCTTCAAGACTGGTGTCAAGAACAGGAAGAACCAGTAAGAGATCTAGCCAACAAGATTTTGGATGCTTTCCCTAGCTACAGGGGATAAGAGTTCTTTAAAGAAAAAAAAAAAAAGGAAAGAAAAAAAGACAGGAAAGTTTTAGATCCTCCAGAACAATTAATCCATTTCAGAAAGTTATCATGGAATATCAGAAAGCAGACACCCATTTAGAGTCACTAAGTTATTTTGCTGACAGATTGAAGGAATCAAAAAATTTATATTTGTAAATATAGAAAAGCAGCATTGGTTATACATCTCAGTTTTTATAATGCTATGGAAGAATTTATTTTTGCAGAGTCAGTGACCGATTTATGTGTGAAAGATTTTTTTTATAATATTTATACATACACAGATCTGTTAAAAAAGCTAGAATACACAAGCAAAAAAATCTAAGGAAGGGGAGGTGAGGGAGATCTATAACATGGATGTTCTCTTAATATTCCTTTTAAAAATCATTTGTTTACATAGTAATCATGCTCTAGTTTGGGTTCCTATAAACATACCTAAGAGACAGAGTATCATACCTGCAGTTGAATATGAATGCATGTTTTAATTTTATTTCATATCCTAATTCCATTTGGTTTTAAACTCTACTAAGTAAACCAGAATTCACAATTTTATAATGAACTGAATATAAAATAACATTATTTAACACTGTTTAGCATAGTAATGACTATCAGTGTAATATAGTAAACATGAGACTGTTAAAGGGGATTATTTTCAGTTCGTGTTGCTAGATAGGAAAGGATTCATTCCTGGACAGTTAATGATTTTCATTTCCTGTATGGTCTATTAGTATTGCAAAATTTCTGACACAGTTGAAAAATTATGCATGTTAGTTCCACAGCACATCTCAGAGGAACAGGTTTCTCATTATTTTACTGAAATGATTTCTTGCCTATCAGCCAGTTCTTTGCTTAGTGTCCCACCATCTCACTTTACCCTTAATTGTACCCATGGGAGAGCATTAGTGTCACTAAGTTTAATAAGGGACCACTAATACCCTCTAGTTGCCTTTCCTTCTGCCAGTACTTCCTCTGCGTTTCATCAGGCAGGATAAAATCAGTCAGATCTTTTTTTTTTTTTAAACATATAGCAAAATCAAATTAGCCTAACAGTGGTACAAGCATGCAGCTAAGTTTTTTTGTAGCGCATGGGTTAGCACAATCCGAGTAGCATGTGATAATTTTTCTGAATTATCCCTTTGCTACACAGAATTTTATGGACTCTTCCCTGCAAATTTTTTTTTTTTTAAAGCTTGTAGAAGAAACTAACAACAGGAACTGAGGTGTTAACTTACAGTAAGTTATTTTCTTATAAACTCCAGTCCTGTTCCTTTAAACAAATGAAGAAATAAAATGCTGAAAGACCTCAGGTTTTCCAATACTCAGAACTGCAGTAGTTAGCTTTTATATACTTTGCCATCATAACAGATGCAGTAAACCCGAGTTTAATACCACAACTTCCCTGACAAAAACTTAGGATAGCTACATATCAAAGAATTACATCCACTAATATATTTTTAATATTTTTAGCTTATTGACAGTAGAAGGTAGGATAACAAAAAGTGTTTTTACATCTTTTTCTCCAGGAGCAGAACAGCAGAGTTTTTTCTTAACTGAAAAAGGGTATTTCTTCTACCACTCCCATCTTTCTCCTGAAGCTTGGCCTTAAACACATTCAAAGCAATGTAATGATTGATCAAGCCTTTTCTCAAAAGAAGAGTTCCAGTTTCAGACTCCTCGGAGATTTTGGAGGGTAAAAGCTGTTAGAGCTCTGAGCCCATCTTCCCCATTTTTGAGGATTTGTCTCCCAGGATTAGGGACAATTTAGAAAGAACACAGTTAGTGACATGGAAGAAAGCTGCTCTGAAAGACACTGAGTGCTATCCTTCATTCTCTTCAAATGAAATTTTTAAGCTGAGGCTCTCACCATTACCTAAGATACCTTATCAACTGCATCACACAGCTAGGCTCGTGCCTGACTATGTACCCTGTTGATCCAAACCCTGACCTGCAGTCTGACAACTAGAGCACTATGGACTCACCTCCTGACTGTGGTCTACCTTGGTTGCCATCTTCAGACCTGATTCCAACTTGGCTCAACTTTCCAGCTTGATCCTGGGCCTACCTCATCACCACAGACTTTTATGGGGATCTGGTCTCAGCTGAGCTGGGTACCATCACCACTCCTGGCCTGCTTGCTTCACACAGGTGCTGCAGGACAGGGCCTCTGCTGGTGATGCCACTGCCTCTGCCCATCACATTACCATATCTGACTCCTGCCTCTTCTTCCTTTGGGAGCTATCTACCCTTGCCGTTCCCAACAGAGAACACATTCTATTCAAGATTATACACATTCTTTTGAATAAAGAAAAACAATAAAGCAACTTATACATCAAGCTATAAGATTCATTAGGGACAAATTTGTTTCAGTGTATTTTTCAAGATTTAAACAGAGAGTTTTTTTTTTTTTTAAGCTGAAAACATCAAGTGACAGGAGCAATATATCAAGTTGTATTTTTAGCTTTGCTTTATCCTTGCACTATGTTAACATTTCCTATAAGATAGTTACACCTTGATCCAAAGCTCATAAACAATCCTAAGACTCAAGTGCTGCTCTTAAGAGTCTACCAATGCACTAGATCTAATCTTAAACACAGGGCAACTAGCCTTCAAAGTGAAGAGATTCACTATTACACAAAGTGTTAGCCAGCTATGCAGCTTACTGATATCTATGCTTCCTAGTGCTCAGCACAGTTTGCAGCCATACAGGATTTCTGAGCTCCACATCACACGAAGCTCCCAGCCACATGAGCCCTCTGCAGCTGGGGGCAAACTCTGGTCACCCAACACATGACACAACAGCCCCAACCCAAGGAAATCCCACGGGTCACTCACACAGACCCAAGGAAACCGCACAGTTCACTCACACAACCCTCAGAGCTGTCCTTCACCACCAGCAGCACCAGCTCCAACCCAAAGCCTCAGCCTACCCCCATTGGGCTTTATGGACACCTGTGCTGCCCTACGTCCTTTCTAGATGCCCACCACCTGGGTCCTGACAATGTTAATATGCTAAATCACCCTGTTAACTGGCATTCCCACACCCTGGCAGCGAGAGGGAGAGAAAAGCAGGGAGAGTGGTACAAGAGCAGCCTGCTTACATGTCACAGGTGTTTGCCATATTGTTGGTGATGCCAAACGTAGTACCAGGGTCAGAAGCAGCAGGTACTGGTCACACTAATTTTCACTCATTTCCAGATGGAAGGGTACATCACAGGGTTAATATTAGCATTTGTTGTTGTAAGTATTGAACTATTATCTATATTCAGAATAGCAGTTTTCTTGATACCTTGAAAATAGTTGGCAAACAATGGATAATTTCTTTCAGCTGTGTAGCAATGAATCACTCTCACAGACAGCATTTAAGGTTTCACTGATCTTTGAGATAAAAACTGGATATTTCAACTCATTTGTAATTGCTTTTTCAACAAGAGAAACTACTATCTTTTAAGACATAGGGAGCTATGACTTAACCTCAGAGAAATAAAACACCTGTGCTGAGACAATCAGACAATCCACATGAATTATTACAAGTAATAATATGATCTAATACCATTACCTCTGCAGCAGTCACCTTGCTGTTTTGTTTAATTTCATAGTCTTTACTGACAAAATAAGCTTCAGGACTTTCTGCCTGTATATTATGATTATCTTCTGAACTTTCCCAATTTACATGCTTCTTTTCATGAAAAACTGCAAAAGCTACGGTAAAGTTCAATGATCAACATTGCCTTCACTAACCCACTGAAAATTCTTTTTCTACTCACATAAATCAAGTCTTTTAGGGTGTGTACGCTGGCTACATGATGGAACATTTCTGTTGCAGACACTGTCGCAGTCATGATCCACCTTGAAGGTGTAACTTGACAAAACAAAAAAATGTACAGGCAATACTTGGGTTCAGTCTTAGACCGTGATATGTTGTGAATTGCAAAGTCTTAACAAACTTGGACAACAGATTTTTGTGGTATATATTCAAGTAATTTTTTAGCAGTTCAGTGACAAATCATTTCTATGTCAAGCCTGGAAGGATTTTTTTTTTTTTTTTAAGGTGCTGCAAAAATGTAAGCTGTATTTGTCTGGGTTGAAGTACTCAGGACTTAGTCTGGAGAAATTTTCCTAAGAGAAAGTTAATTGCCTTCTGGAATGACCTATCTCTTTCATTTAGGCGTCCAGGAGTCTCCCTGGAATAGCGGAGAGCTAAAGTACAGTCCAGTTCCTTGTGTTCCAAGCAGGTTTGTACATCACAAGCACCAGTCAGGGATCTGAGCCGTCATCACTTCCGACTTTTTAGAAGAAATCATTTTCATTTGAGTTCCCTGCTGACAGTCCCACCTAATTCTTGTCTCCAAGCTATGAAGAAACCCTTTTATCTTTCCAAATCTATGGTATAGATCTTTCTATAATTTCATCAACAACTTGTGACATACAGCGGCACTTCAAAAAGGCCTTATCAGCGTCTGGACTTAAAACTTTCAAATCTGTCTGGTAGCTATATACACAGACCTGCAAGAAAGAACTGGCTTCCTATCAAGTCCCAAGCACACCTTGTACTATTCCAGTAAACTTTATTAATGCCCATATATGACAAGCATATACAATTTATATAATCATTATTAAATCTTTTTTTAAAATGTGCTTCCTTACAAGACCTTTCCTTAGCAGAATAACAGGTACAAAAGCTGAGACAGTATGTTTTAACAAGCAAAACTGCAAGCAGTTACATTCCTGTTTTCAGTTCAGGTGTGCAATGCTCTCAGAACATTGCAGAAAGGGATTTTTCTTCCTCGTATTTCATTTTTTATTAAAGAACTCTTTTGTGTGTGCATGTTAACTCCACACTCAAAATAAAGTTTAATCAAATCTTATATTAACAAGGACTGCTCTGAAAATCCCTGATCCATTCAATGTCTTTCTTTTATTTGTGAAGTATATGAACGAAATAAGAGACACTACCTTATACAAAAAGCCAAGAAATCAACCTAACCCTGAGGAATTCCAAGCATTACCAGTTCTCTCTCATCTCAGCAAAAATTGAAGTTACTTGGCTTCTTCAGAAGGGAGCAGTATTTTAGGAATGTTTCTCTGTGCAGGTGTGAATGATTAACAAGACACCCTACCTATAATTCTCAGGGTTTTAAAGGTAGAAGAGAAGCAAGACTGGAAAAATCAGGAAGAAATAGTCTTTGTTCAGATTTTTTTTTCTATGATGTAAAATTGTAAAAGACTGTAAGTTAACCAAAACACTTTATTTGTCTAGAAAATGAATATTTTGTTTATTAACCTTCATAAACCTTTTATTTTGAGTAGTTTTGTAAAAAACTTTGCTTGGAAGATATTAATAATAAACACACCTCTAGTTCTGTGTTCTAAAGTAAAGCTTACAAGTATTGAAATCAATAATTTCAAGACTTTTTTTTTTCATTCTCTTTGTCTGAGACCACTGACTTTGACTATTGTATTTTTGTAATCCCCCATAACTTTCTTTTTTTAGTTAACTTACTGTTTACTAGGGATTAAAAAAAAAAAAAAAGTAATCTTACTTGTCATCAGAAAAAAGAAAAAAAAGGCTGTTTCGTCTGCATGATCAGTTCCTTTCTTCTTTTATTTCAGCTGTGCAAAATACATATTTTAGCAACACAGGATAGAATGGGGACAAGAACTTCTAGCTGAGTATCAGCGATTTTGCCTGGCTTAAGAAGTATTCTGGGAAGAAGTACTGTCTGATTCGATCAAACTTCTCTCCTATGTCAATGTATTCCATTTCTTCTCCATGTATCACAGTTACATTTTTGGACTTCTTTCCTACTTTCTGCTATGTCACATCTTCTTTATTCCTCGCTGCTGTAGTTTCCTGTCTACAACACATGTACGAGCATTTTCTTATTCACAGTGGGATTGGGCTTGGAGCCTGTTCTGTGAGTAAGGAAACACTTACGTGTTCAATCATGTTGTCTGTATTTGTCCTTATTCTCCATGTGTTTTTTTTTTCTTCAGGAAATGCATTGGACCTGATGGTTTGGATTGATGCTGACCCACATTGAATGGCCTATTGCTTAAAAACCTTATTATGGCTCCATCAAACTTTTTTTTCCCCTAGTGCTATAATTCTTTTTTACAGGAAAACAATGACCATTCTTGAGTTGGTTGCATCACCTTAGTTGTTTAAACAGCATCAATAAGCTACAACTCCAGTGTACAGAGAAGGGCCTAAGGATCAAGCTCAACGTGGTTACTTCTTATAGTATTAATCATGCACTTCATTTCTTTCCCCAGTAACCTTCAAGGTGAATAGCACTGAAACACTGTATATAAATATCCCACATAATATAGTAAAGACTTTGCCACTTTAGTGCTAAAGAAATGTATGCTCATTGGCCTAGAAAGGTTCTGAAAAAGTCTAAGGTATTTAAAAAGCACACAATAATGACAATTATGATCAATTCACTCATCAAATCATGGTGATCTGGATCTGATCACTTTTTTCCCCAAGAAGTTGTATGCTTTTTTACTTAACAGCACTGTCTCATGCATCATACTAATTCAAATTATAAATGAAAAAAAAACGGCAGTCACACTTGCATGACAACAGTTATAAAAATCAGGAATTCAAGTGAACATATTAAATTCAGTAATTCCAAGACATATACATACGTATTTTTCCCCATGACACACTTCAGGATGTTTCAGGGAATATGAAGTTCATGACTTCTCCTAAGAAATTACTTTGCACTCCAGCTTTCAGTCTTAGAAAGATTTGTCTACTATCTAGCCAGTGCTTTATTTTATTTTTATTTTTTATTAACCTAGTTATCCTCCTGATGCTCACCTGTGTGGAAAATATTTCAGATTATTTAGCATAAAACTACCAGTATTCATTTTTTCCAAGTTTCATCTCATTGTTATTTGCTTGCATTCTTTACTTACATTCCTCTACTCTCATCAGTATTTCATTCAGTTGACTAGGTAGTATCTAAAAATGCTATTACCTCTTCTAGGTCATTAATGAAGACATTGAATAAGAACAGATTCAACAGGTATCACTGTGGTGTCCTCAGGAAGCCTGTATTTTACTTGTTATGCTCAGTTTAATAATAATTGTCAGATTTCACCTTAGCGTATTTCACTTCAATTTTCCTTCTATAATGTAGGTCAAAACCTGTTCCATTCGATACCTTAATTTAAATCTGGGGCTTATAACCTCAATGTGCTAAATACTGTCAATCATCTTAATTTCAAAAGTTAGCACTCTCCATGATGGATTCTGAATGCCTAGTTTCAAACTTGAGATCAAAATGTAGAAAAGCAAGTCTTCCTGTTGGTTTCAAACCTAGCAAATTCCCATTTCACATTAATTTCATTCCAGGATGACTACTTAGACAAAGAACTGAACAGTTGAAAATGGAGTTGCAACTTACAAAATAGCTCTGTAATAATCAGAACAAAGCTGAAAAACAAATCTAAGCTATGCTGCTTCGCCTGACTGACATGGAAACAAAAAGTTTTCACTTTCTTATTCTTCTTGTATCTTAAAAACAATTCTAATTGGCTGTTTCAGGTGCATTTTTGTTTCAACTGCCACAAAATGAACATCAGTGATTGCTGTAGGGTAAAGAATGATATTCAGAATGAGGAGTACAGAAAATATTATTAATTAGGACTATAATGTTTCAACTAGAGGTACTGAGAATCATGAAAAATCTACTGTGTGTAAATAGGATGGAGTGGCTATGGGCTGGTTTTATAGACTTTAAAATAGGTTGCCTTAGCATAGACGCTTACTGTGTTTAACCTCAGGGGTACTGACTGTAGGAAGAGTAGCCAATTTTTGTAAATCAGTTTGCTTCCTAATCCTGGCTTTCATTACCCAGTAATACTGTCATACAGCTATAGAAATAAAAACATTTAAAACTGCCTCTAGCACTATGAAGTTGGGTTATATAACAAAACACTTTCAAAATTTATAAAAGCATTCACTTTCCTGAAAAATTTGCATTTGTTTTATTTTTATTTCCTTGATGATATTTAGAACTAAAAGGTAAAGTTTGAAAGTGACTGTCCCGTAAGATTCATTTGCTCGTTGTGTATGGAGAGCAGAACACCAGAGAATATTGTTAGAGGAATGTTTTTCAAGTATCTCTGCCAGCACTGAGATAATCAAAACTCCTTGAAGTCATTTCCACAGAACAAAATGAAGGTGAGCTGTCTTTTATGAACAAAGAGTGAGTATGACAAAACTGCAGGTATCTATAGGGAAGCCATAGAGTTTTTGAATATAAGTGCAAAGGAAGAGAAGTAGCTCTGTACTGTTACTCAGGTTTCCCCTTCTTTGTCATTTTGCAAGAGAAAACAGGGTGTGCAGTGATTCTTCAATTACAGAGATAAAGATTAGAAAAGCTGGAGGAGTACATGGGTTTAGGTCACAGCAAAAGTTTAGGCATTAGTAATGTCCTTGCTCTGTGTATGTCCTGTGCACAATATTGTGAGTGTTCAGCACTTCGTGAAGCTTCAAGGAGTTTTCTCAACACCGAAGTTCATTTACTTTCAAATATCACATTCCCTTGCACCTCTGATTTGTCTGAAATGCTTGGGCACAGCTAGCTATACTACTATGCCAAGCTACACTAAGATTTTTTTGTGGTTTCATATTTCATGTATGTTTTCATACATATATGAAGTCTCATGAAGAAGTGTTTCATTTTTCTGTAGATCTAAAAAAACTGAAAACATGCTATTTTTCTGTCATGCCTACTTAAAAACAAACAAACAAAAACTTAAAAAATTGTTAGGTTATGTTTAGAGAGATGAGAGAAGTACAGTGGGAGCAGGGACTAAGCACAGTCTTAGGAACTGCAGCTTTGGATAAGCTGATCTTTCACACTGGAGGGAGGTGCTCATGTTCCACTGCCTTCTGCTTCCTCCCTGACCATGGATGCACGCAGCCCTTCCTCTCCTGCACTGACCTGTTTCAGTTTCCTAAAAAGACAGGAAAGTAACCTGGCAACACAGCAGTTTCCCACCAGTTGAGTGAACTGAATAGTTCACAGTGGAGACTCTGGCAGATGCTGGTCGACCAGGAAGGCTGAATCGTGTGGTCCCAAGCTACAGCTGAAGGTGAGTGTGAAGTGGAGAAGGCAGAAACAGCACTATCACCTTTTGCAGGGGAGAACTGTGAGATCCCCTTGGCCCTGACCTGCAGCTTTTAGCCAGACTGCAGGATGAACAGTAACCAGGCTGCTTTTTGATATACATCAGTGGCAGTTACGTCCCTATCAAATTGCAGGGACCTGACCAAACCCAATTTTTTTTTCTTTCTCGTTCCTCAGCAATCTGTGCAGGTCTGTGCTGCAGTGGTTTGTGTTTAGATTGCAAAATGTCTGTGCAAGCTATCTTTGTTCATACAACACCTGAGCTTGTGGGGTCCAGGACTACAGCTCCTGTATGTTCAGATAACAGATATTAGAAATACAAATTGGTTAGAAGTACAAATCGATAATCTATAACATACAAGTTTAGCTATTGATAGAGCTTGTTAGAAATTTGTCCATGGAACATTTGCCCAAAGTGTCAGCTTGCTGAAGTCAGTACCACTCAAAGGGAAATGTTAAATTCCTGTGAGTTCTCCCATCTCAGGGCAGTACTAGATAACTCTGAACAAACACCTTGTTTTGTTTTGTTTTCTAGGGGGGGAGAGGTGAGCCAGGGGAAGAGTTTGATCTCAGGGCTGAGCTTTCACTGAACTAAAAATGTCTTCAGAAGATCAAAGGGTAGAAATCTTTCTGATGTGAGCCAAGTGTAATCAGTATGATTTTTTGAAAAACTGAAGTAACTTTTTTTTTTTTTTTTTTTTTTTAATCTCCCAGTTCCAACAGTGAATTCTGGATCATCACTGCAGCATCCCTGAAAGATATGACTGGGAGCTAGTCCTGAACACAGCATCTAATCAAAATAATTCATATACTTTCTAGTCTCAATCTATAGCTAGTGGTAAGTTTCATGCATTCATTCCATGTATAGTCTTTTTATAAATGATCAGTGATGATTTCCATGACTGGAAAAATCTATTTGCATAGGACAGCTCCATCCTGATATTTGCATGCTGTCTCACCTGGGAGGGGAAGGTGTGAAATCCTCTCAATGCTTAGCAGTTGCTGCTAGCTTTGTCAGGAACACCAGAGCAGCAGGTAGCACCTGGCCTTCTGAAGTAATACTAATACTTAAAGAGGAGATGGTGGGTGATAATGGAAGAGTGATAGTATCAGCACCGCCTCAGGAATCAATAATCTTTGAGGAAAGCAAGATTTGAACTCCATATGATCCAAGAAAAAGACTGAATATAAAACCTATGATCCCTTTCTAATCCAGGAGCCTGTCCTGCAGAGGCTGAGCAAAGTACTGAGTCTCTGACCATGTTGGGAAATAATCTTTTTATCTGGATAGAGAAAAGAAAGAGATATGATTTGGATTTGATCTTAGTAGAAGTAAATTAAGCATGACTTTCTTTCAGTTCCACTAATGTAATCTTTACAAAATCTTTTTAGTGTTTTTGACTATTTTGGGGTGGGTTCTTACATTCAGAATGTTTGAATGATAAATGGGGACCTCTCCACCCATACACATAGACAAATCTGAGAACTGTAATGCAGGAGTGGGAGACAACTTACTTCTTTCTCTGGCCGTCTTTACCTATGGAAGTTCCCTGCTTAATTGGGATATAGTTGGGAGCACACCTGAATAGGAGAGTTCAAAACAGCACATATGAAAGTTTGTAAAAGGTAGAAAAAGCGTTAGCATATACCTTGTATAACGAGAAAGTTCTGTCACCAGCTCAAATCTTGAACAGCATGTCATTTCTCAATATATATAGTACGGCAACTTCACACAATGAAAAGCTGTGTGCGAGTCTTTCCTCATTTTCATCCCATGGGTTCATTTTGTGTGCCCAACCCAGAACTCTAGAGCATTGTGAACATTTTTTCCTTTCTCTCTAGCCTAATTAATTTTTCATTCTCTTCTGCCTAGTTATACAACCTCAGCAGGACAGAACAGTTTGTAATGTGAGGGTCTTTCCTGGGAAATAATGGAATGTGTTTGAAGTTCCTTCAAAAGGCAGGCAGGAAATTAAATCTGGATCTCCTACTGCCTGGAAAAGTCGCTGACCAATACACTGTTTAAAAAAAAAAAAAAGAGAGAGAGAGAGAGAGGGAAAACTACCCTTGTCATGTTTGAAAAAGTGTGAACCCAGACAAGTTCTTTGGAAGAAGTTAACATAACAGAAAACTCCTAGGTTGTGCATCCCACATGGCCCATACATCCCCGTAGTACCTAGTGAGGCATGTGAGACGAAAAATTTAACATGAATCCTGGTAAATCCTCAGAATTTCTGTATTAACTAACTACAGACAGCTGAACAATGATTACTTAGGGAATGTCCAGATACCAGCTGGCTCCAGCTTCTTGTGAAGTCCATGCGGAGACATCCATCTCCATATAACTCACGCAAGTTACTTACCACGTGCTTCAGGTTTCCATCCTGGGTGCAGCTACCTAAAACTCAGATGTTGCTGTAGCCCAGGGATCCTTCACTTCTACAAGCTTTATTTCCTACCTATGAGACAAAAAGTGACAGTACTTCCCCACTACACTGATGTGATGTCATTTTAAATGCATCCAAAACTGTAGAAATGCTTGGATATGTTGGGTAGGAGACAAACATGCATAAGAGACATAGGTATTATTTGCGTAGGGAAAGAAATGGCCTTTTATCAAAAAATTATGTAGGCTGCAGATAAACACATTTGCAGATGTATTCACAGACTAAAAAAACTCTCCCAAAAATGTGTTTTCTTACTGCTGCTTTCAGAGGAACAGTTCTGTGTGAACTTTGTAAGCATTAAGCACATCATGCAACAGAATAAAATCAATTTAATGCCATACTTGAACTTAGATACACCCTGAATATGTAATTTATTCAGAGTTAGTTTAATTAAACAAAACATAATTAGGCTGTTTCTGTAACTAAGTGTTTGCTTTTATGAACACTGACATTTTTCTATGTTTCTATGAACAGCTTTCTAAGAGCACTGTTAATCTTAGTAGCAGAGATACATTATTAGTAAGATACTGAGTTATTGCACAATAAATCTGACAAAATGAGCTGTCGACACATGAGAAAAGGATGCCATTAGCCACAAACACAATATTTAATGGAAGACAGCACAATGATAAAAATATATTAAAATATTGCGTAATTAAGTAATATCATCACTAATTTTAGCAGATGGCTTCTCTAAATGGGAGATGAAGTATATTGGGGTAAGGGAAACAGAGGAGAGATAGAAGATCATTAGGTATAGAAATTAAGACAAGTTAACTTAGAAATGTTTCCCATTAGCACGGTACTGAAATTCTAGCTAAATGGTATGCTATAACAGATTAAAAATTCCTAAATTAAATGTCTGCTTATTTATATATTGGCATTTTCTATATATATTAGTGCTTTGAAATGACTTAATGAACTAAGGTTTAGAAAGTATCATTACCCTCTAACACCTAGAATCAGAATTATTATGTTACATGTTATTAACTGTACATTGCTAAGTAGTGATTTTCCTTCAAATTAAGGTATGTTGCCTTTACTTCTCATGGAAATATAAAAATTCTCCTCATTCTGACACTTTTTTTTTTTTTTGATTTGCTAAAGATATCACTGTAGTAATGTACTTAAAGACAAGACATTTCACCACAAATATTTTTATCAGTTATTACCTTCTCCTAAGCTTAATTCCCACTGGATGCATAGAGTCCCAATTTTTCATTTGGGGCTATTAAAAGCCTAAAAACTTACACTGTACTCACAGGCTCAGCATTTCAAAATGTCTTACTTCCAATCAGAAACAGCACCTGAAATATCTGAGTGTTTTTTGCAGCATTGCCTATTCCAGCCTAAATGTTAAACCTGAACAAAAAGAAACATCTTATAAATCTCATCTCTGCACAGATATTAACAGAAAGGATCTTGTCATGAAGCTGCTTATTTGTGCTATTTCAAAACAATGGCATTTGGAAGGGAATTTTAAACTCTTGGGCATCATTCTGATAATGCTTCTTAGTTATACCAAGAACTTAATTTTTTGTCAGGACACAAGAAAATAAATATTCTGTCTGGTAGCCAAATAAGAATATGATTGCACTGTGGGTATATTTCTTGCTTTCACTGTGAAGAAGCACTGGCATAGCCAGTTACCATGAGACAGTTACCCTATATCCATGGAGTCTAGGGAAGATGAGTAAAGCATCAATTAAATCTTTTTTTAATGTATTTTACTATTATTTTTATATCCATCTGCTGGATACACAAGAACTGTAGGAGAATGTGTACTGCAGAGAACATTTTTCCTATGATTGATAAATAAGGTTTAGGAGATGATTTATATATATATATATATATATTTTTTTTCAAATGTACTTTGGCTCAGCATAAATTCCACAAAAGGAGGGAATGTTTTTGATGGTATATGGCAAAACATTTGAAAAAAACAGTTATATACAAGTTGGCCAGAATCACCCATATAGATTTCTTAAATTTCTGAGGTGTATGAAAATATGTATAGCATTGAGAACACCAACACTCTTGAAAGTTTGTGTCTCGTTCACTATGCTAAAACCTGGCCCACCAGTGGAAGTCCACTATAAGTATACTAGAGTACACAGATTTGTTTTTACTCAAACAGAATGGTTGGAACACAGAGTTTTCAATGTCTCAGCAGATAATGTCTCTATTTGAAGATGACAGAACTTTGTGCACGTTTTTTGCCCCCATTTTCTATTCAACACTTTTTTTTTAAGCGGCTTGTTTTTTCACAGTTAAGCAAATATTTATCTTGAAAACTTATGTCAAAAGATTGTAGGAGATCTCAGAGTCAGAAAACTGTGAAAGCACAGGATTTGAAAGGATGCACAGACTGACTGATAAGTAGCTATAATTTGTTCAGAAACAGTTCCTCCCAGACTTCTTCACCATTGCTCCTTGTCACAGCCATATGGCAGCCACACACTTGTTATTCCACTACCAGAGCAAGCCTTCTGAGATGACTTAGTTCAGCACAGATTTATGATTACTAACAGCTCAATAGCCTCAATTGGCCTCACACAGAGGTTCAAGGGGGAAAAAAAAAAGTCAATTAAAAAAAAAAGAACTTAATGAAAAGTGGATATATGTACAAAAACAATAGTTAACGAGGCCTTATGCTTCCATGGTAACAAAAAAAAGTTAACAAAAAAAATGTTTCTTTAGAGAGCATTACTATTAGCTGAGCATCCATTTATTAACATTTATTATAACTCTTGGAACAGATTATTACACAGAGTAGGTAAACTAGAACATACATTTCAAAGTTTGCAACAGAACGGAGTAAAATCTCCTGCTACATCTCTTAGAGGATGACATAACCAGCACAAAGGCATGACAGACTCAGACAAACCTCGTTAAAAGGTCAATAAAATGAAGTGAAAGAATCCCATGAATAACATCAGCATTTGGATATGCCCCAGCAATTCTAGGACACAGGTTAAAAAACAGACTTCTTGCTAGCTCTCCAGCTGCTCCAGTGCCACCGAAAAACACTTTTCTTTTTCAATTTTTAATTTGCATTTTAGCATCTGGCCTTTCCATCTTCCCTCATTTTTACATATGCCTTCAAATAATTCACATTTATTACCCATGTCTGCTAAATTAGGTCACATCCCCATACAGTATTCCCACCTGAACACCGAGAAGCTTGGTTACTGTGCCAGTGTCCAGTGGGCATGAATTACAGCTGTCAGATGCATAGCCATCTTTAAAGCTTTTTCTTTCCAGATACACCATGGTATGATAATAGATATTTTAATAGCTTACTTCTATTACAATGTCTTATTATCAATAATCCCCTCATTTTACCTGGTTATCAAATGTGAACTCAGAGAGTAAAACTGTTTCCACAGTTAATCAAGGTACCTGCTAAGGTGTGCAGAATTTAGACAGCTTTCTTATGAAACACACAGAACTACTCTTCATTTCTTCAGGAGATCCTTGTACCTTACAGGGTATACTGACAGCAGCAGGGTGGCTGGGTCTGGGGGCAGGGGATGATAACCCACACAAAACCAGCCCTTCACACTGTCGGGTGTTTTAATGGCAGACATTATGCTCCCAATGGCAGGTTTTGGTGTGAAGGTTTAACAAAGCTGACAGTCCTGACATTCCTTTCCAATTTTCTAATTAGTCTCACAATTAACATCTCTGTGTCTATGGAATAATTTATTTCCAGGAAATTACTAATGTTAATTTAAACCTGGGATCTGCTTCCAGCTCTCCAGCCACCCTTTCTTGACAAGTTCCATCTTTTTGTAGCACCTTCCTTGAGAGTCTGACATATGGCAACATCCTTGCATTCAAAATCCACTGTAATGCACAATAACCAGGAGGAATTGTAATTAGGATCAGTACCCTGAAACAGGCACATAAGCGCATTTATAGTATGCAGAACATTTTGGAGTGCCTGTGGAAGCATTTTATGGATGAGACAATGTACTTTCCACAGCCATTACCCCTGGACATCAGCCTCTGTCATGGCGCGCTCGTTTGCCTTCAGAAAGGCAGCCCAGGCAGTCCCTAAGCACAGTTAGGCATGGGCAAAACAGCCCAGCATTGGGGAATTTTGCTCCAGTAGCACTGGCTGGAGCACTGAGGAACAAACAACACAATTAGAGAAAAGCATGCTTAAATATAAACTTACCCTCTGACCAGTCTGAACTTCCCCTATTTTCGCCACAGGGAACACCCTGTCAAAATCACTCCATGGAGGCAGCAGGCAGTGCAGGTGGGATGGGCGGCCCGTGCAAGAGCTCCTGCCCTCCCAGGCTGCTGTTCCCTTCTTCACAGGGCCTCAGGCTGCTGCTGTCCCCTTCTCCACAGGGCTTCAGGCTGCTGCTGTCCCCTTCTCCACAGGGCATTGCTGCCGGCTGCAGCCCCTGAGGGCCCGGCGGCTCCCTGCCAGTGTGCTCCTGCACCGGGAGGACAACATGGCGCCTGGTGGGCCACCACCCCCTGCCCAGCTGCCATTGCTGCAGGGCAGGCTGGAAACTGCTTCAAGTCGCACCAGGTGCTTTGCCACGCACTGCTCCTACCCACCTCTAACATAACCCCCTGACAAATTTAGCCCCTCGACCTGGGTGAGGCTGCGGTGTTCACAGCAGCCTGAACACATGCCGGTTACAGCACCGTGCTGCAACTCCTTCCAAGGAGCGCCTCCCAAGGAGAGGCGAAAGATGGCCGCCTCTCACCTCTGACTTTTAGCGACATGTAACAAATGTAAAGAGTCTTTATTTATTTATTTATTTATTTATTTTCCCTCAGGGAGTACATTGTTTAACTTTATTACAAGTAGGCTTTTCACATCCCTCACACCAACATTTCGAGCTAAAGACTGTTACAAAATTTCTTAGTGTGTGCCCACACAGCCAAATATCCTCAAGCAGGCCTTGTCTTTCAGAGGTTACCCTACAAGACCACATCAAATTCTACATTGCAAGTAAGTGATGGCAAACAAGCCCCTTCCTTCGAAGGGCAGGCAGCCAGGACAGCACAGGGCACTGCGGGGTGGCTCTGCTGGACATGGGAGGGCAGGAGGAGCAGAAGGGAGAGGAGACTGTCATGAAACTTCACTGTCCTTCAGCCTGGTCTGAAGCACAGAAATAAAAAAGTGTTCCAGTTCAGGATGTTACAGGTAAATAAAGGCGATGAGCTCAAGACAAGCAAATGCAGCAGCAATGAAGGGGTAGAGTAACAATAAGATGAGGGAATCTTTCAGTTTCCATCTACATCTGGCTGAAAGAAGCATGCTGGTAGACCTCTGTCATGAAGATATGTGGCAAGTTTTCTAATGTGAATAGTAAAATGTGTTTATGTATTTATAAATGGATATAAGAATTTCTGGCATAGCATTAGAATAAACATAGGGTAATGAGATAAGTCTTCTGATGACAAAGGATAAATTGACTGTACTTAAAGCATGGGTTAGGGATGACTAAAAAGAAAGCAATACTTTCTTACATTCACATAAACCTACCCTTAGCTCGTATCTGATGATAGAAGCAACTGAATAAAACAGGAGATTAAACTGATTTCAGACAGGTGAGGACAATCTATGTCAGTTATGCAAGAGCAATTTGCAAGCTATGCTTGCAAAGTGATATTAAACTTGAAACTTTTGGTAAAAAATAATAATGAGAAAAAAAAATACATTCTTATCCTGTCCACCTCATCATCTAGGATAGGAAAGATTGCCTAAATCTTGTAAGTCCCGAAGTCCTGCAGTGTTCTCTGCAGAGGGCAATAATAGCAAATATATATGCAGATTTTACTGGTAAGATTCTTCTGGCCATAGATGGAATAAATGGTGTCAACTCTGAGACCAGTAGCTTCACTGTCTGAAGGAAGTTCATACCTCCTGTGGCAGCTGCGTGCCAATAAGCTTGTTTATAACCTACTTCCCCCAGTTGTACAATAGGTACATTATTATAGTAAGGTAAAGAAACAGTGAAGACAAGTAATTCTTTCAGGTAAACCTCTTCTCTAATGAGTTAAACCCAAGTTATCCTAAAATGTCCTACACCTGAATTTTTAAAATGAACCCCCAAATCTTACAGATCTAAAATAATTCTTATATGCTCATCCTGCCTATAATTCTTCTAGGTTCATCTTTTTCAGATTAAAGGGAAATAGTAGTACAGACTGAGAACTAGACAGAAAACATGTTTAAGTGTCCAGCTAAATTAAGCTCAAGGAAAAGTGAAACTAGCACTGGCATGCATCAGATTTGAAAGCCACACTGCACTGCTATATTTTAGGCAATGAGTTTATATCAACTGAGTTCACGTTGAGGATATTATGACCTCTTTGTTTATAAAATAAAATGCTCATGAAACTAAACTTCTGTCTTCCCTGCCAAGGCCTGTAATGATAATCAAGGTGAATTTACCAAGGGACAATAAGAAGGTAATACATCTTAGATTGACACTAAGTTCTGTAGGCTAAGAGAGATGGATTATTTAAATACAGGTGTTGAAAGCTGGTTAGTCTCACTGCTTCTTTTTGACTGCCAGACTGCACTAACCATTTTCTTAATGGTGGGCTTTTAATAAGGTATAAGCATTCTGAATGGATTGTAATAGCAGGTAAATGAAGAAAATTAAATGACATTTTAAGAGATCAAGCTAATAAAACATTAAAGAGAGACAATTTTTAGATGCTGTGACTTTCTGAAACTGTAGCTTTGGTCTGCAGCAGGCACCTTGTTTCACAAAACTGTTCTGTATGGGGTGCAGGCACCCATGGGTGTGGGTGCCCATATCTGCGTTGTTGCTGCAGTTCGGGGCGATGCCGGGGTTGCCCCATGCAGGCCCCAACCGCCTCACCGCAGGGCACGGCTGGGCCCAGCAGCCAAGATGGCGACGCCTCGCCTCAGGGACAGCCTGGGGAAGAAAGGAGGGCACAGCGCCTCGTGGCAGCTGGCAGAAAGAGAGAAAGGAAGGGGGAGAAACAGCCCTGCCAGCACCCCACATGGGGGAGAGTAGGAGGAGGGCAGGAGGTGATCCAGGCACCAGAGCAGAGATCCCCCTGTAGCCCCTGGGCAGGAGGCAACGCTGGAACAGGGATTTCCCTCCCCCAGCCCCTGGGCAGGCCCCTCACTGGAGCAGGGCACGGTGTGAGGAGGAAGGGGCGGCAGAGAGGGGCTCTCAGGGACTGAACCCAGCCCCGGGCCCCAGCCCCTGCGCCGCTCGCTTGGGGGCAGGAGGCTGAGGGGATGGGGATGGAGGGGTGAGGCTGGACATGGGAATAAGGGCAGGTAGTGGGAACATATTTTAATGGTGTCTTTGTTTCTCACTATCCAAACCTATTTTAATTGGCAGTAAATTAATTTTGCCTAAGGCGGGTCTGTTTTGCCCATGATGGTAATAGATAAGTAATCTCCCTTTCTCTATCTGGACCCATGAGCTTTTACATCTTATTTTCTCTCCCTGTCTTGCTGAGGAGGGGCAGTGAAAGAGCAGCTGGATGGCTTTTCATCACGAGTGCCGAACTGTGATATGATTCGTATGTGTTTTTCATGTTCCTGATTTGTCAGTGAAGCGTCTGGGGACCTAACAATGAGAATGTCCAAAGAGTAAAAGTTTAGAGATAGAGGAGGGGATGTATGGATTAAGAAACACATCTGGAGTTGGGAAATAAACACAAATATACCACCCTATTAAAGAACAAAATTGATTTGCATTTGCGCTACCGAAATATTTACTTTGAAATTTCGCCCATTTTTATTTAGAATTTTGAGAAAAACTATTAAAATAGCCCTTCCCTTATCTTCCCTTCTCTTTCCTTCCTTTCTTCTAAATCTGTTCCCTTCTTAATCCTTTCTTCTCAGTCTTTTATGTTCTGTTCCCTTCTGACATCAAATTTATCTTCTAGCTAACCCATCTATTTTTCTGGTTTATAATATAGGAACTGTGTGAATTCTTGGATGCTTGGCAGCAGGCACAGACATTTTTCCTGCAAAATTAGAAGCAGAGTTTGATCTTTTTATCACACCACATTTTCTTCACAGCAGTACCATAGGAAAGAGGAGGAGGATACTTTAATCAGTGAAGACAAAATACCAGACGTCATTCATTTAATTAATTTGTTTTTTTCCATTATTGCAGTATAAACATTGTGCATATGGAAGTCAGTCTTTACACAAAAATGAATGCCAGGCAATATGCCACAGTAAGAATAATAAATTAAATCATCCAATGCCCAACAACGCTGGTATAGCATCCTTGCTAATCTCTCAAGTTAGGAGGAGTTATTTTTTCCCCTACGTATTGGAACATGAAATATGTGACCTTTAAAAGCAGTGACAGATGCTTTATAAGGGAGAAAATAGTAGGTGTAGTGTGTTAAGTTTGTTTTGCAGATAGAATTGCTTTTTATATTGTGCAATCTGTCACAATCACATTAAAATGGCTGAAAAAATGGCATTTTTCTGTAAAAAAAAAAAGACATTTTGTAAGTATTTGTGAACATAAAAAAAAGGAAAAAAAATCTGAAGATTTAACTGGTATCTTTTAATTCTTTTGTCGTTTTAATAAAACTATTACTTGGTTTTAATAATTTTAAAACCTGATAATATTTTGACATTTCTGAAATTAAACACTTATTGTTATTTCCCTAATAAATGACATTTTACTTTGCAGTGTGCCTTAAATTTCATCTCACTTTAAATTGGATTTAGATTTTCTTTCATTTCACCAGTTAAACGTGGCTTTGCTTTGGTTCGTACAATGCAATTTTCAAAAGTTCTAAACTCTATATCATGAGCCTAATAACTCAAAAACCTGATAGCCTAATAACAAAATAAAACTCATAGTTGGTCTAATTTAAATAGAGGAGATTTAGTTTGTCTATTAGGAAGACAACTTTATAAAAGCGATGTCATCTACACCTAAAAGAACGTGTCATCTACAAATGAGTCACCAGAAGTTTACAACCCCATAAGTCAAAATTCAATTTTAATATGCTTAAAGTTGCATCGGAGAAGGAAGGTGAGCTAGATTTAAAAAACATCTCAAAATACTCTATGTTTATTGCTATAATAAAAATATTTTAGAATGTGGGAAACCTTTTTACTTCAATTTTTCCACTCCCTAGAGTACTTCTAGTCTGGCCCTGCTACCACCGTCTCTGTTGGTGGGCTGTGGCAGCAAGAGGTCAGGTATATCTGCCTATTAAGGTCACTACCTGAAAGGAACTCTGAGCAAGTGCCCATCTTGATGAATTGTTTTGTTATTTCTGTAATAGAGTGAGATTTTAATCTAGCTCCTAGGCTGTATTTTACAATTCATCTCCCTCAGACATTGAGCTGTTATGATCTAAACAAGAAGTTCTGCTCTTTGGCACTTCTTGATGACTTCTTCACTGTCTGTTTCAAGACACAAGTTGAAAAGAACTGTGAGCTTGTAGTAAGTGCTTCTGAAGTTCAACTGAAGTAAGTAGAGGATGCTGCTAGCTCACTTCATCAAGGTTTTATAATCTCACTTTCACCTAAATTTCATGAAAGAAGGAAAATAGTTTTCTCTCTTAGCTGGATGCAAAACCAGTTGTTTTTCTTTCACTTTTTCACAGCCTCTATTAGTCATTTTTATAGGCAGTTTACAAACACATAGCCTACCAATGAATATGCATAGACTACTGCATACGCTTTTTCTTCTATTTTGAAGTTTCACTGACATACAGCAGCAGAAAGTTTTAATACTATTTTCTCATCAGTCTGCCTTTAGTTTCACTAAGGCTCTATGTGAAGTTAAAATGTTTGTTTTTAAATAATACAGACTAGTATATTTCTTTTCGAGAAAAAGAAATATTTTGTTTTACAACATGACCTTAAAATGGTCTTAGGATCTTTCATTCTTATTTGAGAAAGCCTTGTCTCTTTCATAATGGTTTCTGAGGAAGTACTGTCTATTTTCAGGAAATTGTTTAATTGATCCAATAAAAAATCATTTGACTACAGTATAAGTATGGATCTGAAGAGGAGATAACTTTAAGTGCTAAATTTGCAAGTCGCTTATTTTTGATATAGAGAGCACCTTTTTTTTCTCAATTCTGAAAGGAGGTGAAAGTGGTATGTTTAAAATACATTTACAAAGTCAGTAATTACCTGAAAATCATTAAATTAATCAAGTTTATAATCTGCTGATATAATCAGCAGATCATATCATCATGATATGAGAACTGCTTTTATTTATTTCAGGTGTTTTTCTATCTGTAGCAGGTTGACCCAGGCTGTCAGGCAAGTCTCTACACAGTCATTCACTCACTCCCCAGCAATAGTTAAAACATTGTTGTGTTATCAACACTGGTTTGGTTACCAGTCTGAAACACAACAGTATGCAGGCTGCCATGAAGAAAATTAACTCCACCCCAGCCAGAGCTAGTACAGTATGACAGATCTTCATGAAGTATTAACACTGGAAACTTATGCCAAAATATCTGTTTGCTAGCCCCATAAAATATTGTGAAAGATCTTTAGAGTTGCCATTTAAGGAGGTAACATGATTAAACTGTGTCCTGCCCAAACAGCCTACCTCAACTGCTCTTAACTCTCTTTGTTTTTCTCTGGACATTATTTCTATGCAAATAAACCTGGACTACCCAGGTTTATGTGAAGTGTTTAAAAGTAATATTTGAGTAAAACCTCAATAAGAAAAGAAGTGGGCAACTGTCTTGCCTGAAACGTAACCAGAGAAATGAACCAAGTAAGTGAGAATTGTATGCATTTTGTACACAAATACAATAGAGCAGAAAAGATAGAGGGTGAAGGCACAGCCTAGGTCATTTTTCTATGCCTTCCTTTCCATTAATGATATATCATTCTTTTTAAAAATAGCAAAAGGAATGATCCAAAATATGAATTTTAGCAAAAAGATGATTTTGTGAAAGTTTTGATGTTACTAGAATTACAGTGCTTGTCAATCACCTAACAATTTCTAATTCATGTTTATAAGTACACATACTATAACAATATATTAATATTTTAGCACATAGTGCAGTACTTAGTCAATTTAATCTGCCCTTACTTGCCTATACTTTTATCCTTAGCATCATTGTTTGGATCATGAATTAAGTGAATTTTTATGATCTGAAAACAAATGCCTTAGAAATTGATTTGGGAGATAAGATTATACCTGTACCAAACTGTTGCCTTGTTCTTGAAAATGACAGCTGTATGGCTTTTCTATTTTTGTATGAAAATAGTCATTGAATTTATGAACTGCCACCTGCACTGTGTTTATAACAAGCAGCTGGAGAATCAAATGTGTGTACAAAGCACAAATCACAATAGCTAGTGCTAATACTGTGTGTATAAAAGCACAGTCTCTTTAGGAAGTAAACACAAAAAAGGGGGGTTGTAAAGGCTGCATTATGAAGTGTGTGCATATCAGTGTAATAAGCATGAGTTTTCATTCAAAGAGGTTGTTTTTACTGACTTGTTGCTATTCCCTTAGGAGAAAAGAAGAAAAGTATTAGAAAATCTTCAGTAAGCTTGTTCATCTTGGTTACTAACAGAAGCAATAAAAAGCATAAATACAAATTTTTTTTTTCTTCCCTAGCACAGTGCATGAAAACAGCTGTTTTAATTCACTGAGGGCATAGACAGCATAGTTAACAACCATTGTGCATTAATTAGTTTTACCCCCCTTCCAAGTCCCATCTATTGAGCTATATGATTTCTGGAAAGTGAATGATATTCTTGTGTTTTACCTATATGGAGCTATAAGATAACTTACTTTAATTCCCTAAATTAAGTAGAAATGAACCCAAACTATGTCCTTGTTTTTGAGCAAGCAGTACTCAGAACAGCCGGAAGCTATAGTGAAAGTAACTTTCTGTATCACATCTGTTTTATATAACTTCTAGCCAAATTTGTGTACTTTAGTTACATTTGATGCGGAAATTGTCTAGGTCTTAGGTTTAGCTGAACTCTTAAGGCCCAGACCCGACAAGCATTACCTGGGGCCTCTGCAGACACCCTCTGACTGTTGCTCCAGAGGCTCTGTTTAAGGTGAAGCCAGCTCCTTTAGCCTCACCTTGAGCTGTGTTGTGTCATGCTTTTGGCTTTTTCTCTGGGCAGTAGCTCAGACTTACAGGTAGCCTAATGTCTAGCTTTGTTTCCTAGAGAGACCTTGGACCTATGCTGTATGTATGTACGAGCCCTGTCCTTTCCTGATACTTATTTGCTTGCTCGTCTTTCCAGATTAATCTCAAATGCATGATTTCACTCTGTCTGATGGTTGATAGCCCTCATCACCAGCCTGGACCTGTTTGGGTGCTGTGGGGCTGTGCCCAGTTGGTGAGGGTGCTGCCCTCCCTGTGCTGGGATCACCTTTAGCCCTTGCTTGTCCTCCCTTGTGGATCACCATAAAATCATTTGGGCAGAGCAGCAGTGCTCTTGCCGTTCCCAAAGGAGACCTCAAGCAATGCCTGGGAAACTCGGCCTGAGCTGAAACAGAGCTTTTGGAGCTACTGGCAGTGGGTGTGTAGGTTGAGGCACCCAGAGAGGCTGGTGATGGTAAGTACGGCCTGTTGGGCCTTTCAGTGCCCTGACAAGGCGTCCAAGGTCTGACTCTGTTCATGTAGCACCATAATGAATGTGAAATGTGTATGTATGAATGGGTTAGGTTGCTTGCTGATTGGAGCACGTGCCTGAGCATGAACGTGGGAACTGACAATGCGTAATGAAATCAAGGGTTGATTTGACTCCTCTAGTCTTTCAGATGCCTAAATTAAACAACTTCCTGGTTTCAAGATGGCAGCACTCTGAAAGTTATTGCCCTTATTTTCTAAACTAGACAAAATAAAAAGATGTGAAAGCTATATTTACATTACACCAAGTTGTAATTTGAAGAGCTTGATGTAAAATGTTGTTTTGCAATTCTTAAAGCCTAAAAAGGGCAGGAATATTGTTTTTGTTATAATGATTTCTCAAGAATTCTGGGCAGTTTTTTCCCCATAGAACCACAGTTTAATGTCAATCAAGTGGCAAGCTAAGTACTCTATAAATCACTGAGCTGTCACTTTATCTTGTTTTCAGTGGCACGTATTGACAACTTCTATCTTGAAGAAATTTCCTTTCAAATATGGAATAAAACAAAATACTTCTTAGTATAGATTCATTGCTTCATTTGATGTTTAAAATGAGGTTAACTTGGTATTGTTCTCTGGTAGGTTATTGCTAGTTATTAGTGTTATGATGTGTCTTTTACAGAATTAGGAGTTTATGTTGCTCAGAACAGGATTGTTGTCATATGCTTAGGAATAGCGAACAATATTTCTGAACCTGAGCTAGAAGGAGTTAAACTCTCATGCATATCAAAGTCTGAATACTGTGTGTCTGGTCTGAAGCTAGCCAAGATCAAACAGAAAGAATGTGGAGAAGAGGATCTACCTGCCACAGTGAATGTTGGGTTATTTAGGCTGAGTTTTGATCCTATTCAATTTGTGCTAGTATCTGCAGAATTTGATCCATCCTCCCCCTTAGGCTGCATGCTGACAACCTGTGTAAAGATATCATTCTTCCTTTACTATTTGGCAGTCTCTTCCAAAGCCTACTGTACCTCAGCCTTCATAAGTGTCTCAGCTCATTGGCCTCTTCCTCTTCACTCCATGTTAGCTATCCTGCTGATTCATTTCCCCTTCTGAAAGGTCTTGTTTTGTATTTCCAACCGCAAGCTATGGAACTAGAATGACAAAGGGACTTCTGACGTACTGACCCCTTCGCCTTTGCTGTTCACCATGTTGCTACTGTGCTTCAAGCTGCATTTCCTGCTTGTTTCAGAAATGCTTTTATCACTCTGTTTGATTGTGTAACTATTCCAAAAGCAAAGACTGTTTTTGCTCTTGTCGCTCATTTTCATAGGATTTCTTTAGTCTCCTTCTGCAGTACTAAATGTTCCCGATAACCATCCCTGCTACTGAGCTTTTTTTTTTTTTTTTGGGGGGGGGGGGTCAAAAAATGAGTACTGACTAGCTTCCTGCCATAGTATTGCTTTCAGTTTCCCTCACTCCAGGTCAGAAAAAACACTTTCCTTCAAGTGAAATAAGCTGCCTGTATATTTCATGCATCGATTCTTCACTTCTTCTACTTCAGAGACTGCTCTAATGTTCTTTTCCTACAGTTGTATTTAAGCTCCCTTTCTTCCTCTGTCCCTGAAGTTTCCTGTTCATCCATTTGTTTGATCTGGTACCTGACTGTAGTAGGCTGATCTATGTGCTGGGACTCCAGAGGAACAGGGTGCTATGTTGTAATTCTTTGAGTTTTCAAAAGGAAATTCCCAAAACTTCCCCACTTATGTATGTATTCCTTTATTTATACTGAGAATGAAATAGTAGGTTTTCTAACCTTACTTCTCTCTGTTGCCATTTTCACACTGATTATTAAGAATGCACCTTGAAATTAAATGAAGTTCTGCTCAAGCACCACAGGGAAGCATTACCCATCGTCACCCCTCTGAATTAACACCAGTAGCTACCACTAAGCAGAACGTGGTAACAATTCTTAAACTGCAATGAAAACAGATGTAACTCTTGGGGGCAAAAAGTCTCCTCAGCAACATATCTTTTTGGAAAATCCCTACAGATTAAATAGGTTGTGGAGTATGATTGGAATACAATAAAATGAGAGGTGTTTCAAATAAACTTGGGAAGGACCCAAATCTTACTTGTTGAGCTTCTTTTCTTTGAAGATACTCCTCTTCTTAAGAGACTTTTTTTTTTTTTTTTTTCAGACTATGGCTGTGACAATTACAGAGAAGCAGCTGTCAGAATTAATTGTGTGGCTTCTGGCCTCACTAGGTGAGAGCAGCTTTTCATGCCATGACCTCATTGCTTGTCAGAATATTTTGTTGACAGCAGCAGGTTCCTCATGTTAAAGGCTTCTCCATGGTCAGTGTCTCAATGACTTCTTTGTGAGGCACTTGGGCTTATTTCTGGTTACTTTGAGCTTATCAGATCTTAAATTGGTCTTTAAAAGTGGTTTTCATGTTTACCTTGGCAAGGCTTTGATGACTAACTGACTTCATTTTTTGCACCCTGAGGGAAGCATTTCATTGAGAGTTTTCAGAAAACCTAAACTTTGATTGCTGTGTAAGGCACTAAACATTCAGTTCATGATGCAAGCTCTCACACATTTACATAGCTCAGTCTTTATCTTTGAGCCACTGATGGCCATGTCATCAGCAACCTTATATACAAAGTTTGCATTCAGTTGGAATCTAGATGCCATTTATGTTTAGCCAGTATTTTATTTCTGTAAAGATGTAACCTTTTAAACATGTCTTCCATTGATCTGGGCTGGAGGGAATTGCATTCTCTTATTAAGAACTACACCAAATGTATGTTAGCTATGGATTTCATTATTGCAAAACCTTAGTTAAATGATTGCTTCTGATTTCACCATTAGCTTAGGAAATATCACACTCAAGGTATAAGGTTCTTGTCCTAATCCATGCCTCTCATCATTCAGTCAGGAAAAATAAATATGCAAGATTCAGTTATACAGATGTTGCCTGTTAGACTGTGTGATGTATCCACCTACTGAAAGGAGACAAAAGAAGTTTTTTTTTTTCTTTTTTTTTTTTCCTCCTATCTGTACAGGAAAGTTCCAAGACCTTCAGGCCTACTTTATACTGGAGGATGGAATTGGAAATCCTGATATGAAGAAATCCAGTTCTCCACTGCTGCCTTTGGAGTAGGTAGGGCAATTGTTTGCTGACCAAGCTAATGCCAAATGTTGTTAACTACTCGCTTCTGTCTGAGAGAAGCCTTAGATGGATCTCCTGGGACACTTGCATCTAGGCCTACAAACAAGAGGGGTCCAACTATGTTTGCATTCTATTAAAGAGTGCCGGAATTTCTTTCTGATGAAGTGTTCTGTATAAATGGAATTAACATCTTGATAGCACTTGCTTCTTACTGCCTGTGGCAGGGCCAAATTTTTTTTTTTAAATCACCTGCATCACTGCTACTGCTCAATTCTGTCACTTGCTTTGTTCTATAAATTTGTTGAGGCAAATCAGAGCAGGACTGATAGGGTTAAAATTGCATAATAGGGATCACGCTACGTTATGCAGTGTGGGATTTGTATACAGGAAACAGGCAAGGTGAACATCCAAAATAGTAAGGTTTATTTTTTCCTCATCACTTTTTATCAGCAACCAACCACCTTACACTGCAACCAACCACCTTACAGTCTTCCTTCTTTTTGTCAGTTATCTGCAGCTAGTTTGAGTTTGTAGGATTGTGGTAGCGGGTTGTGAGGTGAATTACTTAATCATAGCTGTCTCTTTTTTTCTTCCTGAATACTGTTTCTTTCCCTAGCTTACATTTTTTTTCTCTCTCTTTAACTCCATATTTGACTGCTTGACACATCTTTTGGCTACTATTATAAGAAAACTTGGAGAAGCAGTGTCATCACTATTGACATTGCTTGTGACTGATAGCTGCTTTGCATTATGTTCTTTGAGACTTGTTCTATCTGAATAATTCCGCTAGGCCTGATACTTGAACAAGGGCATTCACAGAAATACTATTTTCTATTAACTGATACTGTGGCAATGGAGATGGTCAGAAAAGGACAGTGATGACATTTCCTTATGCAAATACTCGTCTTCTAGCTTTTATGTTGTATCAATTTATTGTCTGCTAACAATCTTGCTCTATGTTTTTAAAGAAAAAGAACTAAGCTTCCAATTGCTTCAAAGAGATACAAACAAGACAATTCAGACTACAAAAACAGTACCGGAAATCTAAAGACAACTCATACACAGGTGTTAATAGTTCAAGAGACAAGTAAGAGATGCATTTCTGAGGGGAAAAAGTTTAACATGTTAAACCCACACATACTGATAGTGAATTTATTGAAAATTTTCCAGTTTTCCCCATAGTACATGAATTTCAAATCGGTATGCTTTGCTCATGTTTACTCTGGCTTCCCTTGGTATTTTTGGGCTCTAAGGCCATTCTTTCCCATATCCTTTAAGAGTAATGCAATGGCACTGCCTGATGGGATCACAACCTGGCCAGAATCTGGAAATGCATGGGTTCCAGGTTTTCCTAAATTGAAAGCTCCACAAAACATGCAAACATCTTCTAACCTAAAAAGCTGGAGTGTTTCTTTAGGGTTCTTCTGTGTGTTAAGCTAGAACAAGTTAGTTAATATAAAATGATTGAAAAGAAATTCCTTCAGTTTCCATTTTGTAATGTCCTAAGTTTTTTATCTTATGCTCAGTTCCATAAATCTTACTAGCTTCCCAATTTGCAACATTCTTTGCACATTACCTTTAAAAATCTTTAAGGAAATTCTTTCTCTGATCTCACAAGTTCAGGTGACTTGGTGGAAGATCCCGTGCCTGTAGGAAGCCATGAGTTTTGCATTTGAACATATGTAGGCATAATATTGATTGGAAAGAAAACAAACAATATGAAGCTGAAAAGAAAGGGACTTATCCTAAGCATGGGAAAGCTGATCCCTGACAGATAGAAATAAGGCAGTATATAAAGTAATGCTGTGTTCTGAACTATCGGGAGGAATGGAGGAAAAAATATTCATCTCCCATGCTTTCAAACTATGAATTTGAGGAACTTCACTTAGATAAAAAAAAATAAATCTGACTAAACGAAGTCAGGGATGTTGAAGATTCACAAATCAGAGAGAAACAACTGCAGTGTTTGAGGAGCACACAAACTAAGAAAATCCTTGTGTACTCTCCTAGAATGATAGACCCAAAGACGACTAGGGAGCTAATCAAAGTATTTTACTTCTAGAAAGACTCCCCACTCCAGAAAGCTGTCTGTGTGTCAGGAGTCCAGCTGAATGATATAATTGGCAGGAGCAGTACTCAACAGGACTCAGTTTGCTGGGTTCTGTGGAAGACAGGGTATATTTAGGTAAGAGTGCTGAGAGGCAAAAAGGAAAAAGGTGAAGAATTTTAATGAAGGGCACCCAGGTGGGAAAAATAAGTGCCAGATTATTTTGTAGAGACAAATCAGTCCTAGCAGCGTGAGTCTTTGTTCTCACTAGGATTGAATGCTGGAAATGGCATAGTAGACTTCTTCATACTTTAGCCAGCAACTGGAGAGATAGACAGAGGAAAGTGGAGGTGAAAGAACTTCAAGCTGCTTCTGCCTTTCAGAAGTATGAAACTTAACAAGGTTCAGAGAAGATGAATACTCAGCACTGTGCAGAGAATACAAGCAACAGAAGGAAGAGAATCACTGTGTGGGGACAGTGGCATTCTTTGTGCAGAAGTCTTCATGTTATGTGCTATAAGGAGTAAGCAAGGTGGTTTTTGTTTTTTTTTTTTGAGAGAGATGTTTTGGGTACATAGCCTTTGGTGCATCACTACATCTCTCTGCAAGATGCTTTCTTGAAGAGAGAAGATAGAAGATGGATAGTGCAACTGCATGATACCTGTATATTGTGTGTTGCTTTATTAAAAGGTGGAGGCTGACAATGAGAGGAAGAGTTGCCTCGCCAACTGTGCCTACTGGAGTGGAGGTGCTCTGGAGATGGATGCATCCCACTGGAGTGGAAATGCTCTGGAGAGAGTCTGTCTTTTGAGGCCACTGAGTGTGCTGTTGTGGGGGCACTTCTGATGAATTCCTAAGAGCAGTAGTAAAAGTCTGAGAGAACTAAAAGTCTGAGAAACTTCTAGCTTTTATGTTGTATCAATTATTACTGATTTTTCGCTGCAAGAAATGTTGAAACAAGTGACTTGGGTTATTGCCAATTTTGTGGGTGAAGCTGGCAGGCGGCTCAGCACCACACTACTGCTTGCTCACTCCTTCTCCCTCAGTGGGATGGGGAAAAGGGAAAAACTCCTGAACTGAAATGAAGACAGTTTAGTGGGTTTTATTATTATTATTATTATTATTATTAAAAAGCTGCATGTGCAAGCAAAGGAGTTCCTTTTCTTCTCCTTGGCAGACAAATGTTTAGCCATTTCCAGGATAGCAGGGCTCATCACATATAACAGTTACTTGGGAGGACAAACACTGTAACTCTGAATGTGCCCGCTTCTTCCTTTTCCCAAATTCTTATTGCAGAGCACGATGCCACATGGTATGGGACATCTCTTTGGGCAGCCTGGGCCAGCTGTCCTGTCTGTGTCCCCTCCCAGCTACTGATGCACCCCCAGACTCCTTGCTGGCAGGGCAGCACGAGAAGCTTAAAAGTCTTTGGCCCTGTACAAGCACCACTCTGCGGCAACTAAAACACCCCCCTGTGTTATCAACATTATTCTCACCCTAAATCCAAAACACAGCACCATACCAGCTACTAGGAAGAAAACTATCTCTACCCAAGGCAAAAACAATATAGCCAGGTATGTTCCTCTGATGCTGTATTTCAAGCCAAAAAAAAATAGCTCTTACTAAAAAATGTTACTTTTGTCCAATCAAATCTATTTTTCACTTGTCCCATCCTCCAGACTGCTGGAAAAGCTCCTAAACAGTTGAACTGAAACTTAAAACAGTAAGAGAAAATGTGCTACTGACACACACACAGAAGAGAGTCATCTTAGGCCAGTTATTTATTCAAAACCATGCCATTGTTTGCTGTTGAAGAAATGGATGGCCAATAATTATTTGAGAGTATATTAGTAATATAATACATGAAATACAGAGATGTTTTTTTATTTATTTTTTTTTAAAGTTGAAAGACCTGATACAATTGACTGATCCATAGCACGCTAAACTTTAATTGAAATTCTGACATTCTGGTATCTACACTGGTCATAATAAAGCAGGTGGGGTCTTAAATCTTATGGTCTCCTCTATAGGTACATCATATTTTGGCCATTTAAAGAGCTTTTATGATGGGAAGAGTAGATTCACATCTAACTTGAAGCATAGGCAGGTCTCACTTGCTTCAATTTAAAAAATGGCACACAAATAGCAATAATACTGTCAATATGCCTGTCCCATTTCTTGGGAACCCTTCCTATCTATTCCCATGAAAGCGGAAAGCCTTATCTAGGTTAAACAGCAGCTGAGATCTCTCTGAAGAGAGTAGCTATGGACTGTCTGTAGAGAAAGCTGTCAAATGCCCCAAGCAAAACACAGATCTTGATGTGGATAACACAGATGCAGAACATATCTGTGCCTCCATTCAATAAGGATAAGAGCAGTGTACAGACAAATAGTACTTTTTTTTTGCGCTAGGAACTGACTTCATCAAAATCAAACTTCCGTCAACCTTGTAAGCAATTACAGCAAACGTCAAACTCCTGATAACATTGAGGGAGTTGGCTGCTGTTACAATGTGTGATAAGTAGCATACATGATAGATGGCAGTTTAATTAATATACTGGAAAGCTTTCCTTGATTAATCTGTGGTATATAAATCACATTAATCAAGAAGGAGTCTTTCTACTAAGTTTAATTTTATAGGCGTTATACTGTCAGAAGAGTTTATTAATGGGCATGTGCATCCTTGATTATCACAAATGCTCTCAAGGCCAGCCTGGGAAGGTAATAGACTACTTCTTCATCTGAGATTTCTTGGCCTTCTGGCTGTACTGGGAGGAACATCAACTTTAACAGAACTTTGAGAATAAAGTACATGCTGTCATTGAAAGAATGGGATAAAATTTACTTGTAGTGTCAGCTAGTTCTAATGTAGCACTGCATTGCATTGAGTGCTGCTAGCTGCCTAAATGATTATTGTAGGGATATGTAGAATTTATCTGTACAAGTTTTTACTGTAAAACTGTAAATAGAAAAACTGTGAATAGAATTTCTATAGTAGTTTATATTAAGTACTTAAGAGTAATATTTTTCTTGCTTTGGAAAGTATCATATTTCTACTTAGCATACATACAACCCAATACCACTGTTTCACATTAAAAAGGATATTTAGTCTTCTGCATGCTCTGTTTGTGCAAATGATTAACTAAGCATTATTTTTCAATTCTAGTTTTCATAGTGGGCATGGTGTTAATTATAGCATTGTTGGAAAATCTATATGTAAAATGGATGTTTCCATTTTCCCTGTTTTATTTGGAAAAGTAAGAGCAATGACTGGAGATTTGCTGCTGTGACTTAAAAATTGGTGTTGATTTTTTTGCTCAAATAATTTTTTATTCTCCACTGTCTCTAATGGTTATAGTTTAGAGTCTGGAAAGATGTAATACAGCCATTGAGACCATTTTGCAAGGTTTGCATCTGCCACAGCTGTCTTCTTCACAGCATTGGCTCCATGGTCCATGTTCAGGTGAGCTAAAAGCCCCTGAGATGTCTGGGCCTGGAGTGCTGGTCCCTGTGCTGTGCTCACTGAGGGTACAGGGATTTAGCTGACACAGTACACACATTAGCTTCATTAGTGAAACTGTGCTCTTGTCTACCACTGCTCACAGAATGTTTTGTGTTGGGGTAAACTTGCATTTACCTTTTTGCCATATGAAAACTTTTCTAAGTCAAATATGGCACTTTCTTAGTCCTCTATCTCAAATGGAATTAGTAAGAGTTCAAAGTTAAAGCTGAAGAGAGGAAACCTATTGATGATTGAGTCTAGCTTTCCCAAATATTTGAGTTATTGAATTCTATCAGGCTGAACATTTTTTAAAAGTTTAAAATGTAGTCTTGAACATTGCAAGTAGATCTTGCATTTCCCCCCTCAACACTTGCAGCTCATCCATGTTGGCTTCCTTGTCACTGTCATGCAGTTAAAGAAGCCATATGTGACTTTTGTAATGAATCAAAATCAGTCAGTAACTAATCATAATTTTTGCCAGAGATCTGCATACCAAAAATGGTTTATTCAGAACATGGCAAATTGGCATAATCCACAAAGACAATCTGAAAGGCATGTGTTGTATTTTCCTGAAGAATTTTCTTTTTAGTGCACTTACATGAAAATTGGGGCAATATATAACGTTATGATTTGAAGTTTTGGAAGGTGGCTCTGGTTTCTCAAAATCAGTCAGTAGGATTAGGTCATTAAAAATCTGGAAAAATTAAATTTTGTCTGGAAATTCATTTCTGTAAAATAAATAAAAATGTGTAATCTCCTTTTTGCAGTGCTTCCACTGATAAGGGTGGTAAAGAAACTAAAGATGGGCACAGTGCAGATGTTTTATGATAGCATTTTGAAAGATCTTTTATTCTGCCAAACCTTATTTTGAGAAGGTAAAGTTCTTAAAAAGAATAGGCTCTATCCCCGTGCATGCAAGATAGTATTTAAGTCTCCTTATCTTCTATCCCCTTACTGGTGGTGCTTTAGAAGCAGTCTTTGTATGAGTAAAAGTACTGCAGCTTTTAAGGTGAATATTAGAGAAGCTTAAAGCAAAAGAGCCTTGAGCATGCCTGCGGAGAAACTCATTTGAACAGAACAAGTACATTCCACAGTGATTTATTACAGTTCATAGTGCTGCTGTGTGATAGGGGACCAAATCAAGGGTGGTTTCATTGAAGTCAGCAAGCAAAATTATGATAGTGACATTTGAAGGAAGTCCTTAATTTGGTCCCAAGAACTAATTTAATATATGTTTATGCAAGCTTGCTTGTAAACTAGAATCTTGCTTTTTTATTTTTTATTTTTTATTTTTTATTTTTTATTTTTTATTTTTTATTTTTTATTTTTTATTTTTTTTGAGCTCACTATGTAAACAGCTTGCTGACCTAAGCTACAGCCAGTCAGTGCTTTCAAATGCAATGAAAGATTTCAGGTGGATGCAAGCAGATTCTCCTGTGTGTCTTCACAGTCAATGGAAATCTGTTGAACCAGGACACAGAAATAAGTGATTCACATATGTTATTGCCCAGAGGCAAGCAGAAGGAATGAAAGCAGGGGACCAGCTCTTCAAAGGTTGCCTCCACAGACTGTCAGTTTTGTCCATTTCATGCCTGCTTTTTGAGCACTTCTTCTACACAAACCAGATGAGTACCTGTCTCGCTTCCAATGCCAAAGTATTGAAAGGCTGTAGAAGCATATTTCAAGCAGAGTTGAATACATAATTGCTGTAATAAATAATACTAAAACCAAAACAAAATCTTACCATTCAGGCATAACACCTTTCAAAGGGAACATAACAAATACAGGGCTTGGATATCCTCCTTTCCTCTCTTAGTAAATGTTTCCGCATGCCATTGAAATGGGATTGCTTTGATCCCTTCCCTCATAGATGAAAGGTGCCTTAACCTCACATCACATAAGACAATTTTCCAAGGTATATTTATATATATACATGTTCCTTAGGGCCTGCACTTGTGGGATCATGCTTTCTGCTTTTCCCTTTATATTTGAACTAACAGACTTGACTGACAATGTGAAGGCATTCAAGACATTCTTCTAAGAAATAACTTGTCAAAAGTGAAATGGCATTTACGCAATTAATAGAGGTGTCTCACATTTCAGCCATCGATGATACCTTTCAACCTGATGATCAGAGTGATTCATCTGAAAATCATTGCTCTTGATCTTGGATATTAATATAAAAAGAACCCTCAAAACAAACCTTTCACCTAAGATGTTATATCCCTCTGGATGAGGCCAATTATTTCAAACTATTATTAGAGATCATTTTTTTCATATTAAAAAAAAAAAAGTATGTTTATAAAAAGCACACATACAGGTAAAATAAATAGAATCATCTTAGGGATTTCCTTTAGATAAATGTTTATCTTAAATTTCTTCACCCTGAAAGTGTAAGAAAAAGTTCATACCATGACATTTTGAACATGCATATGCCAGTAATTGCTGCTTCTCCACTAGTTGCTTTGTGCCTATGGCTGCTGTGAGGACCAGTGACAGGTATGCACTTGAATCACTGTTATCATTGTGAAGCACAATGGCTTATTCTCTCAGTCCATTTCTGGCTGCTCCAATCTTTCTTGCAGAGCATGGTCTTGCTCACTCTTGACAACAGTGCTTTCACTATGCTTAATTAGAACAGTGTTAAATTATCATTTAGAGGAGGTCAGGACAGTGGTCTCATCATCCAGCAGCTTCATTCTAAATAATCAAAGCCATTGTTCTTCTTTCCAAGATTCTAATCTTCAAAGACCCAGTCTTTTCCATTCTGCACAAAGGCTTTTTTTTTTTTTTTTTTTTTTTTTAAAAGTCTTCATCAGTCATTTTGTGGCCTTCACACATTTTCCTTCAGTAGCCTTTTCATTTTATGGTCATTGTATCTTGGTACGGTATCTGTCTATAGTCACTTTCTAGAGCTTTACATCTGTTGTACAGAAGCTGTAGTTTGCATCTCATATAATGGACTGCAGGATCTCTTCTGTAGAACATCTTTCTATATAGTTTAAGTACAAAATATAGATTATTATTTTATTTTTTTTGAGAATTGTGTTATAGTAATGCTAATAACATTTGAAGATAACTACTATATTGTGGCTGGATGTAGGTATTGAAGTATTGGTAACATTCAGGTATTGAATGTTACTCAGAATTGCTAATATAGTAGATTTATTTGTTTTATTAAAATATACCTTCAGAAAATAACATTAGGTATTCGTATTAATAGTTTGCATGGGCTTATAGGAGTGGACTTACTTGAATAGGCTCAGTATTGAGTTATGTCTGGTCTGAAGACGCTCCCAGCATAAGCAGAAAGCCCTATAGTTACTTTCCAGTGTGGACAGTCATAGTTATTCTAGATATGGGTGATATTTACTAGAGAAAGCCTGAAATCCATTTCTGCAGTCTGCACATCTGAAATCTCTAAATCACAATAATATTAATCTTTTTTTTTTTTTCCAGCCAAATTACTAGCAGTAGAAAATGTCCTTTGTTCAAAAGTTTCATTTAACAGTGTCTGTGAGTGTAAGCAAATATACTGACTGGCTGTGTTTCCATGTCAGTGAGAGGAACCTAAACCCGCTGTACTTATGCATCTCAGCTGAAGTTCTTACCTCCATTTGGTGTCCATTAAAACAATTCACAGTATGGAAAACCAGACAAAAAAAAAATCATTCAAAAAGTGCTAGTTTTTTTGCTATTATCAACACACTGTAGGAAGGTGTATCAGTATTTGAGAAAATGCCTGCTCATGATAGAATGCCCCAAGCTATAGCAAATAGCCTTCTGCTTATTCATAGAATGTTGTTCGTCTGAGACTTTAAATAAATATTGCCTGAAAGAGTAAACATTAATTTACAGTAATCTGAGACAAAGTTTCTAGTTTGCATTTAAACAAGTATATTTAGTGCATACTATATTTCCATTTTTGTTGTTCTTATTGGCATTCAACACACTTGCCGAACCTAAGATGGGAAATAAACATTTTCCTTAAGACTGTATTCTGAATAACTACACTTTCCAGATGGTGTTTCCCTTTAAAACAAACAAAACAAAGAAAAAGAAAAGCTTTCCGATAGGAGTAATTTTTCCTATAATCTCTTTCGCACATCTGATTTTGCCAAAGATGCTGGGTCTTCACTTTTGTTGTTGTTGTTGTTGTTGTTTTTCATCTAGGTTGGAGGAGACCTCCAAGATCACCCAGTCCAACCTCTGACCTAACACTAACAAGTCCTCCACTAAACCATATCACTAAGTTCAACAGCTAAACGTCTCTGAAAGACCTATAGGGATGGTGACTCAAAACCATTTTGAACGGAAATTTTTGTGTTCCTGCTGTTTTCTCGAATTCTAGTATTAGACACTTCTCCACTTCCCTGTTATGGAAGATCAAACATAAGTTGAAAGATGGTTGAAATGGATATTAAAAAAAAAAAAAAAAGTCATTGAATACACTTATTTTCTAAGCTGATTGAAAGTAATTTAAACAGCTATCATTCTCATTTTTCTATTCTCTCTAGTGAACACATTCAAATAACACAAAATAACTTACCTAAAAGTCACTGTGCTTGCTTAGGGGATAGCAGTCATTTTCTGGAACGCTATCACAGAAATGAAAAAGATCATTTTATCCAGTGTCGTACAAATTTATAAAATGCTTATTCTGCAAATAGTGCCTATAAGAATGAGATAAGTAAAAATATATGTAAGAACTTCTTGGGGGTGCGCGGTGAAGGGGGGAATGGGGAAAAATAAAAATTAATAAATTAAAAGTTGAACTAATGAAATTAATTACTAAAAAACATGATCTCTCTGACACCTCATATATAGCAGAATGTAACTGTTTGCAATGAATATTTCAGTTTCTTAAATTTTCTGTACAGTTCTTAACTTTCTCTTCTGTAACATGTCTTCTTAGACAACTGACTGTTAATGCAGCAGGATATGCACACTTATGATATACCATTCTGCTCGAGAACTTGAATTGGCTCAAAACGAGTTGTAGCTACGGTTTTTAGACAACTGATTCAGTTTTCTGAGTTTTGCTGCCCCACTCTGGGCTTACAAGAAACTGCTTCACAAAAATCTAACTGAAAGGCTGAAAGCAATGAGAAAAGTGAAGGTTTACCAAAGCCGTGCATCTTGTAACAGTTTCATATAGTCACTGTAGTTCAACTATCCTTAATTACAGTATAGCCATGCTAAAAGTGTTTGCACTTGTGAATTTGTACTTCTGTTTGTCAGACCTCTTTTAGAATGGGGCTAGCAGCTGAATGTAACATTGCTCAAATTGATCTCTCTTGCTGATAGCTAGAGCATATCTTTAGTATTACCTGAGTACATTTCCTGGCTTTTCTTCTTTTTTTGCTGTTCCCATTTTCTCTTATACAATGAACATGTAATTGTATTTGTCTCAATAAAGTATTGTATTTTTTTAAATGATAATTTATTCTATCTTAATTTGCACAGGTGTGGGTTCAGTCCTGCTGTTCTGAATTCACCCTGAATTGTATGTATAAGTAGTTTCAATAGATCCAGAGCTATTAGTTGCATTTTCTATTTCATTACACTGTGCAATTACCCAAGAATTTGTACGTGGGATTGACAGCTTGAAAAACACTGTGCTCTTCTGAACAACTGGAAAGATTGAATGAAATTAATACCAGTTTGTATGTATCCCAACTCCTTCCTTCCATGTCAAATCATACTTGCTTTCTCTTTTGAACTTTCCTGTCTTTCTGGTCTCCAGACTGCAGCACATTGTATAAATGAACAAAAGATCACTTTTGTCATTGGGTAAATGCTACTATAAAACTAACTGTACTTCTGACAAAACCAAAATTATGCTTTCAGAGTATGGACAGTATTTCCTGAATGAGGTGCTATTAGTCAGGCATTCCCCCAGACTTCAGCTTAGGTGAGTTATATATCAGTTTGTGTTTGTTTAATACTGATTTTATTTTCTTTTACAAGCTCACATTAGACACTGTGCCATGGACAGAATTTTCCAAACCTCATGAAATTTTCTATGGGACTTTATCTCAAACTGTGCTTGCTCCACTGTTGAAGTTACACCTCAATCTGTGTTCGACTCCTGGACACAGAAACTTGGCCATGTGTCAAGGTAAATATTATATTCAACACTAATGTAAAGTTACCAGAAAAAAATGATGGTGTTCACTTCTGTCTCAAGGTGACTTGTTTGTTGATCAAATTTAAACAGTTTTTACTTTCACATTTAGTTGTATTGTCTAGAAAATGCCACAACAGCTCACTTTTTCTGAAAGGTGGATGGGAACGTAGAGGTAGAATCTTCTCCCCACTGAACTGTAAGGACTAATGGCTGACTTTCTGTATTTGATAAAAAAGCTTTACATGTCACACAATGAAAATGCAGTACACAAACACAGTAAGTATGAACACTGGTTTATGGCCCATAGAGACCAGAGCTATAATGGACTTCTCTAGAGAGAGAAGTGTTGAAAGGCAAATGCCCTAATCTTTAATTCTGAATAAAGATGCAGACACGCTGTACATTTTTGATCTGTGATATTGAAAAATGTTCTGGGTGTTAAAAAAAAAAAAAATCCAAATAAGAAATTTGATGAAAACAAAGTATATTAAAATACATTACTGAAGATCATGATCAGGTAAATTTCATTTCTAGGCACACTTCTTGTGTGACCTGAATTTGTAGCTCAGTCCTTGAGTGCTTCTTATGATGAAGGCCAAATTTCTTGACCAGACCAAAGAGCTCAGGAATGGAGAGCTACAGTTCAGAAGCCATTCTTCTTTGATCAAAGTGAGTACAGTAGAAGCAATAATAGCATACTGCTGAACTACAGGGCTGGACATTTCTCACAGGCTCTGTTCATGTAGACATGCTTGAATTTTCAGTTATGGCCCAAAACACCCTGCTCAAATGTTCAGTCTAAACAGTTGGTTTCATCTAATTAAATCACAGATTGGACTAATGATGAAGGGTAATTTACTGAAGCAAAATCCAGACAGTACTGATGGACTGGTGCTAATGGAATAAAGAAGTGAAATACTTGAAAGTTAAGGGAAGGATTACATGATGTTCTCCTGTAAGTGAGGGCTTGAGATCATTACTTTCTGTCAAGTTTAGATTTATTTAATTGGATTCCTTCTCAGTTCTCACTGGATGTTACCACAGGAGAGAGACAGTGACCAGGATACGCATCTCTCCTTAATAAGAAAGGCAATAAAACGCTTTCCCCCTATAACTTGCTAATGTTACTGATATATTTATCTTTGAGATTAAAACTTGAATGGACTTTTACATACAGCTCAAATTCAAATCTATGTGCAGGTGAAAAGTAGTCTAGATGTTGTGGATCCCTCATTAAGCAAATGTCTCACCCTGAATACCTGTTAGTCCTCTGTGATCCTTTTATCAAATTGGGGAAAAAGGACGGGTAAAGACCTAATTATTTGTGAGACTGTCTCTCAGACATTGTCACTGTAGTATTAAATCATTGACTAAAGCAAGAGTAAGTATTTCTTAGTTCATATGCTCTCTCTTACCCATCTTTGGTTAGAAATGAATGTATGGCTTTTATGAAAGTATGGATATACTGAAGACAGATATTTTATTTTTGTAGAGAGAGGTTAAAATTTGAAATCACTGCTAAGGCTCTGCAACAGGACACTTTGATAATTATTCCTGTAATTTCTAGATCAAATAAATGCTTCTATTACATTATGTAAGCAATGTACAGAGCTTTGAGTCAAAACCCTTTTTCCTTGTCTTGTTCATCTCACTGGTTGACATGATTCTAATGACAAGTAAATAGAACTGATATGTAAATCAAGCTGCAGCCTTACGCACACCATATAACTATATCCCTCTTTGCAAGAGTGCACCCAGAAGCAAGACTGACGGCAGCCCCACAGTACAGACTTTTCACAATTGTTAATGGTTTTATATGGGACAAAAGAGTAAGATTTCTCTGACAGGAGCACAGCATAAACCATGTAAAGAAAATGGTGTTCTTTTCAAAAAATCACTTTACCTCACCCCACTGAGAAAAGTAAACATGAAGTAGGGGAAAAGGGGGGAACATTTCTCAGGATAAACTTATCCTTTTGTGTAGGAGTTGGTATCTGCGGTGAAAGGCTATTTCAATCAAGATCTCGGTCTGGCCTCTAGAAACATACACGTTTAATTCCAGTTACCTAAGTACTGCATTGACTGCAGCAGTCAACATTACTTCTTTTGATATTCCCAATAATATGAAATCAGAGATTAAAAATGAAATGATTTTTTTTTTTTTTAACGAAGACTTTAACTGCTCAATATTGTGTTAGTATAGACTTTTAGATTTACTGGTGGCTCCATACTGCATGAATCTAGAGTATTAAAGTAATACTAAATCAGAAATAACTCAGACACACTGCTTATAGTCATTTATCAGTGCTTTGTCATTAGTAGTTATTGAATTAATAAATCCTAATATTTATAGTATTTGTAGGGGGAGTGTTATTATTAAACTGAGTTATACAATTAATTTTAAGGGATATTCTTGATGAATCTAAGTATTGCAAACTTCAGTAAAGGAAAGAGCTTAGCTAGAACTTAATTAAAACCTTCATTGCATATGAAATCTTTTCAAGTTGCTCTGCAGTTGACTCCGTCGCTGTTCTCCAATACATGAGATGCATCTTCTTGCCAGATGCAGCCATTCGACCATTGTTAACAAACAACAAACTTTCCACTCCATAGGTGGTGCTTCATTTTCATCCACAGGATTTCTGGTCACTTTTTCAATTGCTTGGAGTTGTGAAATGACAGTTCCTTGGAGGAGAAGGCGCTTGTCATCCCTTAGTATTCCTGGAGACAGCTACCTCTGCACCATGTCCTTCATAGCGTCTGCCTGAAATCTAATGACTTAGCTGCCAAGAAGCCCTTTCAGAGTTTGCTTCTTCTGTTGCTTGCTTTCTTCCTCTTCCTGTTTCAAACATACCAGAAAGAGTATGTCTTGAAGTCTTAGTTTCCACACTAGTCTCTGTGACAAATGTGGTGCTTCACTCTCTTAGCTATCTTAGACAGTGGTCTTCCACAAATATATTTTAAAACAAAACTTTTAAACAGGATACCTTTACCATTAGGGGCATTATATTTATGGGAGTGAACTTGTGCAGTCTTGAGGGATTTTTTTGTTGCTTTGTAACAAATTTCCTAGGCTCCTAGTTTAATCTTTTTTGTGCTTTGGAGAAAAGAAAACAATTGTTTGGGTGCAGCACAAACAAATTTATTAGATAAATTCATTTCCCAATCTGACAAATTGTGGTTTTTAAACTAAATTTGTATTTAATGTGCCTGTATATTAACTTTTCATACACTTGTTAGAATTTAATTTCTCTCTACTAACTGAACAGGGGAGGGAGCAAAAGTACCGTTTTGCTTTCCTTCATCATTATTTCACAATGACCTAATACATGGGGAAAGTCCATTTAGGTTTACTGTTTAGACCCCCTCTGAAATGAAACCAACATTTCTGTTTCTTCCTACTCTTCTGTTTTTATGACCTCACTTCTCACCCCAAATTCTATATTTGTTTAGAATTTAGGCATCATCATTCCAAACAATACAAGACAGTCTCAGTTTAAACAACCTATGACCTATTTGGATTGATACCTCAGTTTTTATCACAGTAATAAGCTTACTAATTTGACTGTATCATACTAATGGTCCAATCCTTCGTGCTTGCACTGAAGCTTTGAATACTCAGCCTTTTCCAAAGAAACTCAATTTTCTACAAGTGCATAAACACTTACACTTTCCTCTCATTGAATGGTATGGGTTGGAAGGGACCTTAAAGACCATCTTGTTTCAACCCCCTGAAATGGGCAGGGACACCTCTTACTAGATCAGGTTGCCCAAAGCCACATCCAACCTGGCCTTGAATGCTTCCAGGATGGGGCATTAACAGCTTCTCTGGGCAACCTGTTCCAATGCCTCACCACTCTCATAGTTAAGAATTTCTTCTTAATATGTAATCTAAATCTACCCCTTTCTAGTTTTAAACTATTACTTCTTGTCCTATCATTTCACTTCCCAAGTCACTTGCCCAAAAGGTTATATTTTGTATCTGAGGTATAACAGCTTAGGAAAAAGCTATTTCTTAACTGCTTCTCAAGGGACAATTGTTTAGTTAATGATGAGTATGACTGGACTAAGAGAAGGAAAAAGCCAGGCTAATTGCGCCTTCCACTTGTTGTATATGTCAGGGAGTATAGTTTCATAGGAAGTTTTGCCTCCTCACAAATTGGAATCCCAATTAGAATTAATGTAAGATGTCCCATAAATAATATAGGCAACAAAGCTTAGAGCTTGTAAAGTCTGGTACAATGGTGAGAAATTGGCTGTGGAATAGCCCATCATAGTTCTTTATGAATCAAAAAACAATTTTTATTGTGAACATTACTTGTTGACTATTCTTGAACTTGTAGACAGCAAAGAGGTCTGTGAGGCCACTTAATCAGGATATAATTAGTATTAACTTATTCAACCTTTAACCCAACTTGCCTTCAACTTGTGCCCTGAAACAATGCAGCCCACCGCTTACAAGTCTTTTGTAATTGGTAGCATAGCCAAAGACCGAGGCATGCCAGTGTATGAGACTTTATATAAATATTAAAGGACCAGATGCTCACATAGTTACCCTTGAATGGCATGCAAAAACATGTAAACATCAACCAAGTAAAAATTTAGAAGATAAAGACCAAGATAAACACAAGTAAAATAGAAAGAACATCTTGCTGAATGCTCAAGAAAAATGGCAAAACTAAAAACAAGATAAACATCCAGAGAAGGTGAGATCTGCATGGAGCTGGGTAAGTAGCATAAAAATATCGTGAGTGAAGAGGAAAGATGGAGAAGAAAGACATGATGCCTACTTCTGTTCTGACTGTTCTTGCTCAAGAGCTCTGAGTTTTTATCACCTTAACCTCTGTAACTAAGGCCACCAAAGACAGTAACCATCATTGCTAGTGACATAGCATCAGCTCCATTGTCTTTGTATTCTTACAGCTTATTTATATTCAAGGTGATAAAGACTAAAAGTTTGGTATAAGAAGTGAGTATGTGTTGCTAACGTATAAAAACTAAGCATTAGCATGAAGTGTGTTGATAACAAATTGATAGTCAATTTTTGTTTTAAAATTTAAAACTGATGTATCAGTCATCTAAAATTTTTCATCACACGGATCTGCAATTGTCTTCCTGATAAACACAGACATACAAAAACACCTTGTTGCAGAAGACAAACAGGGGCAAAGTGTCATTAAGCTAAACCTTTTAAATCTTGCAGCTTTTGGTGCACTTTTTGTCTTAAATGTTTCTAACAGGTGAACTGGAAAATAGATGACTCTAGTTACTAAACAAAAGCTAATTTATGAAGTTTATAAACTGGAAAAAATGCTCACCTTTTGTGTTTCTGGGAATTAGGCTGGCCATTTAAGTATCTTGTCTGCGCTGACAAAATACCGAAGATCATCATTCTGCAGAGCATGTTTGTACGGCCTCAAAAACCACACTGAAGTGCTTCATAGCAAGACAATTCTCAGACATCAAACGGTCACTACCATAGCAGTTTTTGACTATATATATTTGTTTATTACTAACAAGTAGCTATAATACAGACTTTACAGTCTACAGTGTTTCCACAAACCTTCTTGGATTATGGAGATAAAAACTCAGGTATGAGGTTGTCATTGTTTTTTTTTTGTTTTTTTTTGTTTTTTTTTTTTTTCTCTTTATAACAGGCTCTTTCTCAGAGAAGCCACCTCCATTTCCTCATTTGTATAAAATGGAGGTCTGTCTTCCTCTCTTCTATGCATTCTCTTTGAAACTGTTTCTAAAATCATTTGTGTATTGGTTTGAAATGTAAGAGGAAGTGCTAGATGAGTGTTTCTTCTGCATGGGAGAGCAATGAGTGAACTGGTGCAGGGTTCTTTCTTGACCTCAATATAAAAGGCCTGACAGCAAATGGCTTAAGATAATTGCTTTAATAAGACAGAATGAGAAGTTGAACACAGTGAGATAAATCTTATATCCTTTCAGATGCTGGGTACCTGGAATTCAAGCAGCATGGGATGGAGACCAGATGGATTTTTCCATGCTGCCACACCATGAAGATCTTCTGCATGGAGTGCAGCTCTCCCTGCTGCTCCTTTGAGCTACGATATACAAACTTCTTGCAGGTAAACAACTTTGTTCCTAAAGGATGTTGACAGGGGAGCCTCCTGCTGCACTGCTGGATAGAGGTGAGGTGAGGCGGTGTGGGGGGAGCTCCCCTCTGGTACCAGGAGTTGGTGAAGCCTGGCCAGCGGCCCAGGCCTGGCGCAGCACACGCAGCCTGTGGGCCGGCCTGGGCCCACTGCACCTCCTCGGGCCAGCTGTGCTGCCCATCACTGGATCCTCAGCATGCCACAGGGTCACAGCCACCATCAATGCACTGCTAGAGTGGAATAATACAGAAGGATGCTTTCTGGGAATGCACACCAGAATTTATTAAAGGGACAAATTAAGAAAAAAAGAAGGCATGAAAAATCAAGCATGATTTAAGCAGAAAATACAAAAACTGCAGTGTCTTTGTTTTATTTATAAATCTGAAAATGCTTTGGACAGAAAATAGGTGTTAATATACTTTGGCCGTGGTGGGGATAGTTCTACGTGTGACCAGAAGAACTTACTGTACTCAAGTTTCTCCTATTTTATAATAGCAAGTGCGGTGATTTCCAAGGGGCCCAGTCCTGTAAGTGTACAAAGCAACGCATGGCACTGGGTTCAGCACAAAGCACAAAAGCTGAACTTAAGAAACAAGAAAAGGAAGATAATTCACAAATACTAGTGTTTTTATCCGTTTCATTTATTCATTTTTAAGTCATCCGTCTCTTAAAAAGAAACCAACCAACCCTAAGTGACTGTGTTAACTGGTTTTAGGGTGTACATCCAAGGCAGGCATCTAAGTCAGATGGACAGAAGACTTTTCAGATTCTGTTTTCTTCAACTCTTTCCATTGGCTGCTGTATGCATCCTCCCTGATTAATATTCTGTGAATGCTATAAACTCTAGAGAGAGAGGTATCAAGTGTGTCTAGCATTGTGCTTGTCATGTAAGAACTTTCTGCCTATATTTCAAGCTACACAATGCGAGCCAGCTCTTAATGGAAAACTGTATAACTGTGTCAGCTTTAGCTGCGCTGTGCTGAAGCTGAAAATCCCTGGTGGGTGGATAAAATGATAATACAGCTTTCTCAGTGAAGCTGATTTGTGCCTGGCCAGTGGAGGCGGACAGAATGGTCTTTGGTCTGTTAATGTATCTTTCTTTGATTTTGCAGTTGCTAAAGTACCTCAGCCTTTCTAAGAGCTGTTTTCTATGGTCTTCTATCTTCCCTGCTTCTGGCCCCACAGTCCTACCAATTCATTGTGCTGCTCTGTAGCTTGCTGGATTCCTCAGTCAGCTGTCCACTGCGCGCTTAGTCTTTGAGTGGACTCCTCTATTTAAGTACCTTACAGGAGATCCAGAACCAGACAGGAGCTAGGTGAGGGCAGGGGAAGGATGTGTGAAAAATATTGGTCCTAGATAGAGGTAACTCAGACTAACTTGGCTGCCCTTAATATCTTGCCCAAAATACCTTTTAAAATGCAAACAGCTTCTTCATGAGCCAAAGAAAGGAGAAAAAAAAAAAAAAGAAAAAAAGAAAGGGGGTGGGGGTGGGGAGAGGAGTAGCTAATTTGTTCACATGGGGTAAAGATTTTTCTATGCTCCACATTTGTGTGTTCTTTAGCATCTTCTCTTTATTCCTCTCTCTCTCTTTCTCTGCAAAATAAGAATACCTTTGCAGGAGAAATGGCAATTTTCTTCTTTTTTTAATGGAACTGACTTCTGAGAATGGCTCCCAGAGAGTCTGTCCCAAGACATCTGCTGTCATTGGGGTAGGGCAGGCAATCCGAGACACTGATTCGTTTGAAGTCAATAGATTTATTTACAATAAATAATCCTTATTAAGGATTAAGTCCAATCCTTATTAAGCTATTCATATTAGATGCATATATGTACATTTTCCCTCCTTTTCTATGGTGGGAGGTATCTATAAGGGAATGAAATCAATTCTAATAATACAGGATTATCTCAAGATCTTTTTGTCCCTCTGGTTAGTTCAAGAGCTTATCAAACACTTTGAGTATTTTGAGTATTTAATTCATTTAATTGACCGTAGACCCTGTGTTTTCTGTTTGTGTGTGTTATAGTGTAGTTTTCTTTTGGTTTTGTAGCTCAAATAACTTTGTCATCTTGATGAATTAAGTTCATTTATAGAGGGCTTTGATAAGGGCACAATAATAAGCACAAAGTGGTGGAAGCACGCCATGAGGTCTGAGTGGAAATAGTGTTAAGCTACCTTTCTGCTCTATCAGGAGGGTATTCTTTCTTTGTTGGTCCATTAGATCTCATGAAAATAATCTTCAAAGGGATAAAAGTATCTCCTACTGGTGAATATCTTGAAAATAATTGTTCAGTAAACAGGTGAACAGCGCAGAATAAGATTTCCAAATAAAAGTATATTTTGGATGTTAGAGGTTTCTAGTTGAGGGCATCTCCAATGATATTCTGAAAATATAATCCTGGAGGACATTTCAAGGTATCTTCAGGTCTTGTTTTCTCCACTGAAATAGGTTTAAACACAACTTCCATAACTGTCAGGCACCTTATTCCATAAATAGCATGAACATATTTGTGATTGGTGTGCACAGACAGACAAGTGCTTATACTTTGAAGTTAATGCCAAGGTTTTCAGTGTAAGTGCTGGTACTTAAGCATTTAATTTGATGTCCTGTTTTTTAAATTTTTCAGTGCTTATTAGATGTGAGTTCCTATTAAAAGTGCTTCCATTCTTTCAAATGTGATGATGGAACATAACTTTTCACCCTCCCTCTGGATTTTGTCTTTTGTTTCTGGCTCTAGAACTTCTCATCCCAGCAATGTTAGACTTTTGCATAGAAGGTATCATTTACTATCAGTTGTCTAAAACCAGCAATGACTGAAGCTTTCTCCTTGTCTCCAGAGCCTGACAGATTGATCCATTCAAACTGACACAAAGATCAGCACATTTTTCACTCCTACTCTATTAATATAAGCTTCACTTGTCTCAACATCTTGAAAGCTATTCTAAGTTCTCAGAATGTTTCAATCAGCCACTGCTGAAATCATGGACTGCTGCCACCACTGATTGCAGGAATTCATACAATGCGGTTTATTGCCAGACCTTGAAAATTAAATTCCTTTGCAGATGCTAAATGTCCCACCACACTTAATAGGAATACACACTGAGTTGTCCCACAGTCATTGGCTGTAACTCTCTTGTGTCTCTAAGCGTGCATACTTTTCAACGCATCAGCTAATGCCTGGCCTGTTTAGAGGTGGCTGAATGTCAGTGATAATGTATTGCTTTATGCACAGCTAGCAAGGACTTACAGCCCCTTGTAGTAGTAAGGAGTTTTACAAATATGAAATGTTACTCGTGACTGTTGCTTTCAGATTGCATGCAGATAAGCCTGTTTTCAATATATCTGCAAATGTGGCCATTTTAATATATCTCTTTTAATTAGAAGAAAAGGAGGGGTGGGGGAATCTTGGTAAACTAGTTTGCAGAATACAGAAGTAAGCAATTATTTTGTAATTACATGGTACTTGGTAGATGCAAGAAGGTCCTTTTTATGATTTCTCCAATACAATTTTCATGTAATTTTCAGAAAGAAAATAACCATGTTATTAAAATAATTGCATTGCTATTGTCAAAATAAACATTAAAAACTTTTTTTTTTCTGATTACTCTGTGATGTATTTTGAATGGACTAATGCAAAAAAAAAAAAAGAAAGAAAATAAAAAAAAAAGACCCACTATCAAACCTAAACTAATTACACAGGGGGAAAAAAAAGGCAGTTTAAGAAAATACAGATGACTAGAATGAATCGGTTCATGTCTGTGTACTTGTGTATCAGGGAGACAATACATTTGTGAAGTGCGTTATATTCTGAAAATACTTTTCCTCTCCAGTGTGTGTAGAATCAGTCATTCATCTGATCGTCTTTGTATGGGAAGATTCTGCTTTATGTTTACTGGGTAGCTATGTTTTCGACGCTTTGTGGTCATAGAGTTTTCTACATCTGATATGTGGAGAACTTCTCTGAGGTCTGCAAAAATGACAGTGATTAGTAAGCTTAGATAGTCCTAGTCCAGATGTAGATCTGCTACTGCTACAGAAACATTCTTAGAATGCACACTGAGATGCAGTACTTAAAGAAATATGGGCCTGATTATTTGTATTTAGTCAAGCTCAGTGCATTATATACATATGATTTTATCACATCTGATCAAATTAGAGATCACTTTTGTTTTGCAAACATCCATCAGACTTTAAATAGGTGTATGTATACTGTGTGCATCATATTATAAAAGATTTCTAAAGGACTTGACTTTTTGTTACCATTACTACCACTGGAAAAATTATTTGGCACCTTTCACTGTTAGGTTACCTGATAGGACTGGAGCTCTCCCAAACTAGCAGCCACAGGAACTCATAATACTGGTTAACAAAGCACCGTGTAACAGAAGAAACAGCTGCTGAGTGTCTTTCTACAATTCTTGCATTTGGGCAGTTGGCTTTCGGAATACAGTTTTAAGGCTCACTGAGTTATAAATACTATTTCTGACCATGCAAACACTAGGGAAAAATAACGCTATGGTGTATGCTGTAGGACACAAGTGTTCTTCTTGACTGTTTTTTAAAAACAAATCAGAAAGATTATTTATATGTATACACACACACACACAAAACGTATATATATATATACAAATGTATATACAAAATGCGTATATATATATATATACACACACACACACATGCATATTTTAAGAAACTTGCATAGATACTGGGCTGCATAATTACCTTGCCGATTCCTCCACACCATTTTTTTCCTGAAACCAGACTCTATTAGCCCTGCACTGTTCCCGTTGCTGCTTTGTTACTCTGGTTCCCCTGTGACTCTTAGGACAAATTTCCCCCTTTCCTCTTCTGACAGGAGGCTGCCCTGTTCTCACTTTCTGCCAGTGGAAGCATCTCACGCTGTCACAGTCTAACTACTGAGCTCTCTGCTGCGTGACATTCTCAAGGTTTGAATCTGTCACTTGAGTCTCGGTAGAGTATGGTACTAATTTTAAAACTTGCTGTTTTCTTTTTAGGCAAAGAAATGCTCAAGTAGCTCTTTTAAAGGTAGACTGTCATTGCGCACAGTGGTAGATGTAATATTAGTAATTATCTTCCAGGAATTAGTCTAGTAAAACAGGAGGAAAAAATCTATACTCGTCTGCCCTCACTGGAGGCTTTAAACACGCAGACGAATATCTTCATTTTCCTCTTCTGAAGATTTAGTGACTAGGTTTAATTAATCTTTGAATGTGAAGCTGAAATGAACTCTGATCCCCCTCAATTCAAACTTTTGTGCATGACTTTATGAGGAATAGTGACATCCTAACAGAAAAGCTGAGACACTATACTGTTGAGGTCATTGTGAATAATACAAGCTCATCTGTGAAAGAAGAATGTTCTTTACACTATTTCCTAAGAAAGTGAGGCTTTGAAGGCTTATATAATCATAAATAAATAAATAAATAAATAAAATAAAATCCATCATAATAGAAATACTGAAAGCCCAAACAGGGACTGGGAGTCACAGTCAGCTAAAGGAAGAACCTGGGAATATTACACGTATACGCATATGGATGCAAATCTCTCCAGGCTTCAATTAGTTCTGCACTCTGTGGAATGGCAACATGTGATAAAAAGTTGCAGGGAAATTTCTGGAGTTCGACAATTTTTTTTTCTTGATTTCAGTAAAAACATGCTATTCTGATACTTTGACCATTCATTGACTCTAAAGTGAAATGGATTTCTCATTCTCTCTTGTGCCATGCATGGACACTTCAGAGTCACTTCAGCTGAAAGGAAGGCTTGTCTGCTCTTATTCAAAGAGGTCATCCAATGTGTCATACTTGGGATGTGAGATCTAATGGCACATTCATTATCTAGATACTTTCTGCTTTTTTTTTTTTTTTTTTTCTGAACAGACAAGCTTTTATTTACCATATTTATCAAAAAGATAGACATGGTAGTAATGCATTTATGAAATAACACCTAAAAGAGCTAGTTGGAAATAAGTCTGTTCTGTGTATGTTCTTTGTCTGAATCAAGTTTTTCAAACACTGTTAGGTTAGAGAGGAAGAACTACTCTGTCAGTGGAACAAAGGATTAAACTACAAAGTTCTCTTACCAGGAGATGTAATATTTAGTATGTTCACTCTGAATATAATCATACTGTCAAATGCTTGTTTGCTTCCATTGGATTTTCCTGTTTACAGAAGCTGAGGAAAGAATAATATTGTGCCACCATAGGGGAGATAGGAGACTATTTTCCTGCTTCTCTCTAGATTTGCTGTATATTTTTAAGTATTTCTCTTAATAATTCTGGAAGACAACTAAGTATGAATTTGCCCAGACTGCATGCCTGATTGGTAGTCTCATGTGACTACAGTATGTACTGGAACCTCATTTACTAAATCATGACTTTGCCACATTTACTAATATTTTCCCTGCAAGTAGCCAGCTTCAAATGAAGTATGACTTTCCTTAAGCAGAATTCTAAATCTAAAAAGTTACTCTCATGTGTAAGTACAAATAACAGTGAAGCCTTTCCTTGCACATACTTTCAAAGTGTACTTGTGAGGGAAGGAGAAATATTTCTGCTATTGTAGAAATTAGTCATAGTTCTGTTAGTTGATTAAGTTTCTGTATAAATATTTATTTGTTTATTTGTTTGTTCATTCATTTATTTTTCTCCTATGAAAACTGATAAAATTCATTAAGGGATTAGTGTATGTTAGATGAGGAGGAAATAAAATAATCTATTTTTTCTGACTTACATTAAGTGTGAGCTTACTCAGGTAGGCCAAGAGCCAATGTGAGCTTTGATTGGTTTCTTTATTTAATATAAACAAACAGATAACTGAGGGTTGTACAGCATAGGTCACATTTAAAATATTTTTAAAAGATCCTATTCTATACTTTTCTTGCTGCACTTAATTATTTTGCTGTGATTCACTGTAAATGAATTAAAATGTTTGGAAGCCTGATGTATTACTAAATACCTAATCTAGCATGACCTTATAAAAAACAAGTCATCAAATGCTGCAGTGAATTCCATCTGAGGATCCTGGAAAATCCTAAATTATTGATGCTTTCTGTCAGAACACGAGAAATGCTATTACTAATCCTGCTCTCTGCATTAACAGAAACCAGGATCAGATGAGTAGGAGGGATGGGCAGAAGCATAGCTAGAGGCTTTGGTGTCTTCCACTCGTGAAGTGGACAAGACAGGGAGCCGGCAAGCTTGGGGTCTATCTCCAGAAAAGCTGAAGAAGGTGCTGTTCTTAACAGCTCTTTTCAGGATGGTAAGAAAATGGCCCAAGCACTGCAGCAGTTTGTTTGGGTGAGATAATGTGGTTCAGTAAAAAAGGTGCTAAAAAATGCTTCACTACAGCAGAAATAGAATTATTTGTATTAACTATGGAACAGCAATACAATAACTTCCTGCTTCAGGTATTGCCATATTAATGAAACCCTAGATCACATTGATTTTGGGTGAATACAGGCCAAATACTTACTGTGCAGTTGTTCAGTAGATTATGGAAACATTGTCCAAAACAACTAATTAGAAAGATGGAAGTTTCTCCTATAGAAAATAGTTAGCAATAGTATTAATGTGGTTTAAAAATTAAAAACGGTAGCTCTGTAATGAATAAAATATAATTTTACCTTTTAGAATCAGATTAAAATTAAAAAAAGTACAGTAGATAAGTAATGAGAATTTGTAAGAGGGAACTAATCTTCCCAAAGTAATTCTGAGAAATAAATTGCATTAAAGACTTTGAGCTAATTTCTTGTTCTGTGCCTGTAATCACAGGAACATGATAATATTTCATGTTTTACCCAAGACTACTATCATTTGCTGATTATCTGGACAAAAAATGTCCTAATTTAGAGAAGTACTTAAGTATGGGCCTAAGCTTCTGCTACTTAATATGAAACTAGAAAATTCAGATTTTTGAGCCATCAAGCATGCCATCTAATAATTAGACTACATGCCTCAGAAGTGTTGCTTTGTAGGTGCCTATAAATATCCCTTTTAAATAAGGACAGGATAAATTTTTGACATTAAGATCTTTAAACAATGCAGGCTTTCTGAAGAGATGTGGCCCAAAAAAGATTCAAGAAAATATCAATTGCTACATCTCTACTTATAATTAGTTGCTCATTAGGCAGGCTTTTTTTTTTTTTTTTAAATATTCCTTGTTTGGAGAAATGTCTCCTGTATATATAGAGGTAGATTTAGAATTCCTTTTGTTATATATTTTCCATTGTTGTTAGGATAATTAAGCACTTGACGTCTCATTTTTTGGTAATAATTTGGACTTCTTGTCTGTATCATACACTGTACACACCTAGCTCATATTTGTTTCTGAGGATATTATGATGACTGTGATAATATTTTAAGTGGCTTCATCTCCTTTTTCGGTATGGCTCAGACAATAAATGGTGTGGGTCAGCAGTTACTGGACAGGCGTATGCAGGGAGCTTGGGGAGGAAGAGAGCAGACAGAAAGATGAGGGAATGGAAAAAATGATATGTGGTTGATAGGAGAATGGAGCAATTTAGTACTGTGCAGGGAACGATTCAGAGATAATCGGAAGACTAAAAAGGAAGTGAATATGTGGAGTAAAATACTTCATTTACTTACAAGAAAGGGTGGGGAGGTGCAATAAGGTGGTGGTGGTAGACAAGCAAAAAAGAGGGAAGCCTCTGTTTGTGTGTTATTTGAATTGAAAGCGACATTTTAAAATATAAACTGATGAACTGCAAGTTGAAGATGAATATTGCATGACTGGGGAAATCATTTTAAAGGAATGTAATAAATTTTGAAATCAATTGCATGCTGTTGAATCAGCCACAATGAAGGCAGTGCAGTGGTGTTTGCCAGAGACAGTCATTTATTTAAAAAAATAAATAAATAAAAAATAAAAATCAGTGAATCCCCACAGTATGTGTTTTACTTTCCAAGCTAACGATGTGGAAAACCTCACACACCTATAGACTGTTTAAATTAGTTTTTAATGTGTATACAACAAATGACATGCTCTTAGGGGCCAGGGACTTTGATTTAAATGATAGATGTAAAATCTATTGCTCTGCTAACACTTTTACGCCAAATGAACCTGTAATTGAACAGAATCTTACCATCCCTTTTCTGAGATGCATATAACTAGGAGTGAAGATTTTTAAAAACCCATTTGGAGTTTACAGTTACCTAAAAATATGTAAACCAGTGTTTAGGGTCCAAATCTTGGTTTAATCAGTTCCTAAGCTTACTAAGATTTCTGGGGAAAAAAAAATAAAAAAAAATAAAAAATTGAAAGCTGTTTCAGCCTTCTCCCTCCTTTCTTTATTCCTTTATTCCTTCTTTCATTACTTCCTCCCTTCCTTCCTCCTTCCCTCTCTTTCTCTCTCTTTCCAGTTTTTGAACTTTTGGAGTTACTTGGATCACACCTTTTCTTTTTTGCCCATACTTTTGCTCCAGAATGTGGCGCTTGTAGCAAACACAACATGAAGCACTTGACAAAGTCACTAGAATTGACAGCGCTGATGCTAGGTAGCATATTGGAAACGACAGTCATTGACGTAGTACTATTTCTGTACATTACAATAACATGTTATTTTGGGAGATATCGTCAAGTGCTTCCGCCATAACATTTGAGCTTTTTCGTTTTTATTGTGTTTGAATAGCCTCTCCAGTGCCTCTGAGTACCGCATTAGGGCATTCTGTTAGAAAATAAGTGTGGTGACTGAAATTGGGAAGGGAACTCTCAATAGAGCAGTGCAGTTTCTTTAACCATGGGGAGTGATGTAGAAAAGGCTGAATACAAAACTCGATTCATTTTTATGTTCTGTCCTTTCTAGCAGCTGACGGATCAAAGCTACCATAATACTTGCAATGACTTAAATAAGATGTGATCATTTAAATAAAAGAATGTGTGCATCGTTACTGAATATTAATGTTAATAACTGGTAAAGAAAGGAACAGATGAACAAAACAGAGGCCCAGATGTTTACCAACAACATCATTACTGCAAAATAAATTCTGTAATATTCATTTTCATTTTCTTAACTTCTGCTCTGACTCTGGGCTGTGAAGATCTGGTGCGGTTCCAAGCTGAGGCCAATGGTACCTCAGAGCAGCACAACACAGTGTTTTCAATAAATTTTGATGCACAGTGATCTGCAAAAAATGTTCAGGATTCAGAATGTTCCTTTAGGGCTAAAGGCTTGGAATCATTGACTTTGAATGAATATGATCTGCAATAGACTGACTGCATCATTAGCACCCAGTTGTGCTACTGATTTCAAACAGACCATGCTTGCTGTTCTACCCCATGACTTAGCAGTGCTTGAGTGACCTTGCTCAAACATGCTGGTGTTGTGAAGTTTTTATTTCCTCCCCCTTTTTTTGTGTGTGTGCGTGCGCACATGTGTACAGTGTTTGTATAGTTCTACAGCTTTTACCTAAATAGGACTTTAAAATGAAGGGGGAACTAAGTCCTGACTCTTTCCACCTAATTGTGGTAAGGCTTGCCAGGGTAGTAATTAGGATTATGTAATAGGTTTGTCCCCATTTTAATATTGATAATAGCCTAAGAGCTTGGCCTTCTGTAACATTCTTTAAACAGGGGATGTTGTCATGGGCAATGGAGCAGAAGAATGGGCTGCTTCTCTTTATTTATTTTCCTTCCTCCTCATTTTAATTAGTCAAGAATTTTTGTTTCTTTGTTTTGTTTGTTTCTTTGTTTTTTTAAAGGTAGGTTGTGTAGCAGTTGCATTTAAAACTCATTTACAATGGTTAAGGAGGGAAGCCTCAGTGCACCTAATGGGCATATCAGTTTTATGAACTCAATAACTTCTGAAATGTAAAGTCACTCGAGTTAACATTTATAAACCCGTGTGATGTTTAAACAACAGTGCTTATGGATTTGATGGATCACATACTGTATCAAGCGATGCAGTGTCTCTTCAATCCATTGCCATAAAGGCAAATTATTGCTGCAGGAGCACACAGCACTGAATTGTTTCAGGTGGCACAGTATGCCTGATGTGTGTCAAAACAACAGTGTTAATGTAGCAGATTGAGAGAAGAATGCTATGTTAGGAGAAAGCTGGGATTCAGAAAGGGAGGAGAATACTATTTTTGAAATTTAACTAAGAGACAACACAATGCAGAGTTAAAAGGCAAGTGAGTCTGTGAAGCTGCTGCAATTTGGAAAGAAATCTGAACCATAAAAGCTGCTGTAGTTAAGTTGATATAAAAGTTTTCATCATAGTCTAACACGTTTAATTGATTGTGACATGAAAAAGTGTATGTTGTATACTGAAACATTTCATGCTTTGTATCTGCTCACATGTAAGCTTCTCAGAAATCTGAGGAAAATAGGTTGAGTTTTTGTTTGTAAGAAGATGATATTTCCTTGACAATAATACAAGTATGTTTGCTAGTACATTGGCTTGTTCTCATTTAGAAGTAGAGCATTGAAGTAGAGAATTGATTTTTTTATTATTATTTTTTTTTCTTTTTAAATTTAAATAGAGCTTGGAAATAAAGTAGAATAAGCTAAGGTTTCTTTTTAAAAATGTTTTTAAATGCACTTACTTGATGTATAGTATGCTTGGAGGGAATGCTGCACTGTACATGCACGTGCTTTTTGCGCATATCTGAAAAATCTATTTGAGCATATTTTGCAAGCCTGCAAGATTTGTGAAATAATTATTTCACACTGCTAAGCAAGGGTAAAACCTCAGCTGAAATACTCTGTTGGTTTTAGACAGTGCATTTTGAGGAAGATATGGATCAGTCCCAGGGAGAGCAAAGAGAATAATCAGAGGTCTAGAAAATATGGCATCACTACAAAATTTGAAATAATTAGGGAAAGATAGAGAAGCCAAGGAATCTTGATGGAAGAGAGACCAGGGTTATGGATGGGGAGCAGAATTCAGTGACAGTTTTTGGATGCATTTAAAACTGCTGCCAGCAAGCAGAAAAGGGGAATAATACCGGTTATCTATATTCATGTACATAAAAAAAAAAAAAAAGAGAGAGTGAGAGAGAGAACAGTGAAATTAACAGTATCAAGGAAGATTCATACTAGCCATAAAGAGAATTTTCTAAGGGCAATGACAGGGATAGACTGACACTGCTGGGTGAGGTTATATATATCTATCACTGGCAGCTTTGCTCTCTAAAAAAAGACAGATAAACGTTTTTGGTGATAAGGCTGAATGCCAAATAGTCCTTTGTGGAGGAGAAGGAAGGGTAATATAGACTATATGATATTATAGATGACCTCACAATTAGAATCTGACAGTTGTCGTAAGACTAATGTTGTAAGCAGGAAAAACTTTCAATAGCGAAGTACTGCCAATTCACCCCTCACTAAAACAAATTAGACTTTAATCCATTCAGTATATCTTACTTTCAGCAAGAGATGTAAGGAGTGGCTGAATCTAGATACTGTACAATTTCTTACAATTAGGTTTTGGTTGTCTTCAGAAAAAAATGCGTTGTGTTTTATTTATAGGAGAAATGGAATCAGAAGAAAATTCAGGCTGGAAATCCTCAGGAGGCTTCAGCCTCCTGGTCAAAGCAGGGTCAGCTATGAGGTCACACCAGGGTGCCCAGGGCTTTATCCAATCTGGAACTGAAAACCTCTGAAGATGGAGACTGTACAGCCTCTCTAGGTAGCGGGCTCCACAGACAGTGTTCGAAGTGAAAAAGCTTTTTTTTTATATTCAGTCTGAACCTCTCCTGACTCAGGCTATTGCCTCTCACCCTTGTACCATGAATAGCTGTGAAGAGCCTGGCTCATCTTCTCACCAACCAATAACCCTGGGCAGCCCGCTGTTAGGTCCCTCTGATGACTTCTTTTCTCCAGGACGACCTTGTCCAGGTCCAGTTTGTCACTGTCATCATAGAGCAAGTGTTCCAGCCCTCAATAGGAGACACAATATTCTCAGTTCCAGGAATTTTATTAACCTCCTGCTAATTAGGTACTGAGAAGAAGAAAATAAACACTTACTTAGGAAAACAGCTTTTCCTCTCCTTTCCCCAGGCTCAAATTCACTCCACCATCTCTACTCCTAGTCTGTTTCCCTTATTTTCACCTGATGCATTGTACTAAGTTGCTCCCAAACCCCCAGTGTGGGGAAGGCTGCACTGGAGGCTGCAGTTATGGGTGTAGTACTTTGTCTGCTCTTCCTTTCTGCTGCTTCATTTTCCTCTGCTCTAGCAGGGGCTGTAGTCCCTCAGGGCTGTCCCATCTCCAGCATGGGTCACCTGCCCACTGCAGTCCCTGCCCTGGTGTGTGTCACTTCCTCTGTCACAGAGTGCCTCCTTCACACACCTCCTCCATTTCTTCTGCCACAGCCCCTTTGTCTCTTCTCTGCCATCTCAAAGGCTGCGCTCTCTCAAATGTGCCCACACAGCGGTGCTGGAGCTGGCGGTGACCGGCCAGGGGCAGCTCCTGGCCCCCTGCAGCCCCAGTTGGGACAGTGCTGGACGTGCCCAGCACGCTCCTTCTGCTAATACTCATCACCACAGGCTTGTTTGATCATCTGGGCTCTTGGCTGAACCTGGCAACCATCTCTGGGTCTATCTTGCTCAGGTACAGTGGAATGGGGCCCTGTCCTGCTGGCTGGGCTATGCCTTGCATTCCCGTTGTGCTCACTGTTCCATCACGGGGACTTTCTTGTCTGGGGCTGGTCGTGCAGCTAGCTGCAGTGTGGCCAGGTGAGAGCTACTAGCTGCTGGCTTCTGAGGAAGGGCCTCCCTTCTGTGCTGAGTGCGTGCTGTCACCTCAGTTAGCAGCCCATTACTCCAACAAAGACCACCAGCCAGACTCCCCAGCTCTGCTAGGTGGTGCTAGTCCTGTGCACTGCGGGCTGGCGCCAACTCCTGAGGGATGTCTGTGCCCTGGCATGACATCAGCTGTAATGGGCACAGGGCAGATCCTGGCCTCCTCCCACAAAGGTCACTGGCTACCCAAACCCTGGTACTTCTTGCCCAGACCTGGCACTTGGCGTTTTCCTTGCTGAGTTGCACATCCTGTTGGCCTGTTTCTCCAGCCTGCGTAGGCTCCTCTGAGTGACAGTCCGGCCGTTACATGTGTGCCTCTTCCTCCAAGTGGGTGTCATCTGCAAATGTGATGACAGTGACATTGACTCCTTCTAGGACAGAGCTCTCTGGTACTCCACTTATTGCTGATGTGGTACAGTATAAGCCATTAACCACTATGCACTGAGCCTGATTATTCAACCAGATTTTTACAGATCGGGTTGCCCACCTGTCCAGGTCTGCTGTCCCTAAGTCACCAGCCACATTCAGCAATGGGCTCACCTTTTTCTCTTGTTCAGAAAATCCCATTCAATGAGTGTCACGTGGTCCTACACACTGTATGAAAGAATACGTTGCCGTTGGAGTAATTGAGAAATGCTATTCAGCAGCAACAATATGACTTCTAAAACGGCATTCAAATTGAGAACTACATCTGTTGTCTTTGTTAAAGTACTGTAAGCAATAAATTTTTCCTCTCTTAAAACTTTATGGGAGTAATTACAATTTTTCATGAACCCATTAGTATTACATGACTAAGAGAATAGTTTTTCTGCTATATTTCAAGTAGTCAGAAAACTGCTTCAAGTATATTCCCTTTTATTAAAAACTTGAGAGAAAAGTGACTGGGAGAAGAAATTTTCTGTAGGCTGACATTTCTGATGTCACCTTCTAAAGCTGAGTGAAGATTTCCCAGCAACACATGAATAGATAGAAAATTCAAGCTATGACAATATTTCTTTTGCCAGAATTTGAAATTTCAACCAAGTTTTTAGCCATGTTTTTATTCTTCAGCAATATTAGGTTGGCATTACCTCCTCCTTACTTCCCTTGATGCCTTCCCCACACCACCAAGTTATTATTGTGTCAGAATTTTGGATGAAAAGCCTTGGGCTGTAATTTCTTGCCAAGTTTCAAGAAAAGAAATAAAAGTTTTTATTGTTCCTCCTCTTGCTTCAGTTTTATGCTTCTTACAACTATTTCTCTCCAGTCTGCTTCTATTTTTGCATTATTTTTCATTCATATATAAAGTGGTAGCATTCTCCTCATCCTAAGAATTGCCGTATTGGTCAGTATTTGCAATGTTCATGTGTTGTGCAATTATGGATAAGAAAGTGCCTAAGTGAAGCCTTTGTGTTCTATTGTTAAGAAAAATTCTTAAGACTTCCCTAGTAATTTTTGTAATAGTAATTTTTATTATACTGTTATGTTGGATATGTTAGAAGATTATTATATTTTAAATAGATAGTGCTTTGGCTTTGGAAGCAGCCAGGAAAGCTTCAATTCTTACTGAAAATGCCTTTGAATTTTAAGCACCAGTCTGTCAGTATAAAAAGTACTCTGCAAAGTAATCTGTTTATCTAATGAAGTGACTAAAATAGTTTAGCTATTCATGTTTGTATCAATAAGCATCATCTGTATATCTTCTGTTAAGTCTATTGAGGGTACAAGGCTTTTTCTTATGCCTTCATTTAAGTTTATTTGCTTTAAGATTTTGAGAATATTATGGGAAATTAAGGGAAGTTTTTCTTTATATGATTTTTTTAATAGCAAACAGTCCTCTTCCATCACACTTTGAAATGAGTTGGAACAATGACAAAATCTGCTGCTTCCTCTCCATTCTAGATGTTGGCAAGTAAAAGAAACTCTATTGCTTCTACACATAAATGAATCTAGATGTGCAGTAAATGAATCTTCATGCAGTATGAATTTATTAATGCAAATAACACAAGGAAACAAAATAATAGGGCAGTGGTATAGTTTTGATCTATTTTTCTTTCCTTTTTTTTTTTTTTAGTGTTGCCTCCAGTGTTCAGCTGACAATGCTTTCATTCATTTATCTCCTTCTACAGTCACACTTGTCTTTGCTTTAGTATAGTTGTGTTTTTGCCTTTAGAATGCTATGAAAACTATGATCCTTGCTTTAAAAAAAAATCAATATTTAATCAAAAAGATAAAATGATGGCATTTTTTGGAAATAATATTAAGAAGAAAAAAAAAAGTAATGCTGGCTATGAAATAATACTGTTAAAGAAAAGCTCAAGTGGTTACCAGCTTTCTTTCTCTGTCGATAGGAGAGAACACTGAAGATTGTTCTATATAAATGTATAAATGGATCAGAGAGAGAGAGTTTAGAGTGTGTGTGGTTACTCATTTAGCATGCCTTTCCCAGTAGCCACCCATGTCACCAGCATCCAGTGTCCCATCAATGTGGTCATGCTAGTGACCCCAAACCTCCCTCTCTCACCTGTTAGCTGCAAAGAGTTGCACCAGAGCCTGTTTCACATCCCACTCTTCTGGTGGCCATATTCATATCATGTTACATCATGTTACAACAACCAGCCCCAGCCCAATGTTTGACTTAATCAGCTTTGAGTGTGGACACCAGTGAGTCTGTCATGGTGCCACAATTCTTTTTCTGAGCATTTGGTTGTTTTCTAGGTACTGAGTTACACTGTATGTGATGGCCAGTAAGAAGGCTACCACAGGTTACATAAGAGATGTAATATTTCATCATGCTAAGCCTGCACATGTTGCTGATTGATTATCCACTCAGGTCACGCTTCATGCTGTTTTTGGATGTTTCCTGCTGTGTATATTTAATTCTCGGTAATTTTTATACAGCCGAAAATAGCTGGATGGCATTTGCTGTTATACTTAACCTCAGCTCAGCTGCCTGCCTACATTTCTGTGAATGTTATCAATGTTATGCATTCAGTTCATGTTTATTCCTTTATTTGATATTAGCCGGTCTGCATGCATTTATTTTTCAGTAGCATTGATTTGACTGAAAAAGACTGGACTGCATATATTGCGTAATGACTAAACTAGACTCACTCTGCCTCTCTCTCTGAAGTAACTCGAATGCAGGCAGACTCCTTTCCAGATATCTGTCTGTGAGCTGCACATCTTATCAGCTGTCCCACCTATGCCTTCCAGCTGAGACAACTGTGCTGTTTTTTTTGGCTTGTGAGATGACTCACACCCTAAGCAGCAGCCTTAACTTTGTTATAATACAGATACTATTTGAATCTGTCTCTATAGGATTGCCTATCATGTAAACATAGAGCCATCCATACAGAAACATAGGAGAACTCCTTGCCCCTGAAGCCAAAAAGTGTAGTATAACTTCTGTTACTAGTAATGCTAATTCCTAAAGGTTTACTGAGTTTTTTCAACTGTTTAAATTTCTGAAGTTTCCTTTACAATATCTGTGAGCAATTATCTAATACAAGATAGAAGATCTTCAGGCTCACAGGTTGGGCTCAAGGAGTTATAGCCCAAGGGGTTATACCAGGCTGGTGGCCAGTCACTAGTGGGGTTTCCAGAGCTCCATTTTAGGGCCAATTCTCTTCATTGTTTTCAAAGATGACTTGGAAACTTGCAGGTGACATTGGAGTAGGAGGAGCTGTTGGCTCTCTTGAGGGTGGAAGGCCTTGCAGAGAGATCTTGACAAATCAGAGGGCTGGGCAATCACCAGCCATATGAAGTTCAACAAGAGCAAGTGCTGTATTCTGCACCTGTGATGGAGCAACCCTGGATCTACATGCAGACTGGGGGACAAGAGGCTGGAGAGCAGCCCGACGGAAAGGGATCTGGGTGTTTTGGTTGACAGCAAGTTGGACATGAGCCAGCAGCGTGCTCCGGCAGCCCAAAGGGCCAGCCATGCCCTGGGGTGCAGCAGGCACAGCACTGCTAGCTGGTCAAGGGAGGGGATTGTCCACTCTGCTCTGACTGGTGCGGCCTCACCTCGAGTACTGTTTGGGGCACCACAAGGTACAAAGGACATAAAACTATTTGAGTATCCGAAGGAGGGATATGAAGATAGTGAAGGGTCTAGAGGACATGGTCCTGTGTGGAGTCATGAGTCGGACTTGATGATCCTTGTTGGCACCTTCCAACTCAGGATATTCTATGATTATATGAAGTACGATTAGTGAATCAGGAAAACAAATCATCACCAAGATATTTAATGCACGGTGCCCATGGGAAAAAAAAAAAAAAGTCCTGTGTATGGCTGCCACAAGGACAGGATGAATGAATATGACTTGTCAGTTGTGTGATATGATTTTCATAGATAAGATTCATCGGTGTTCACCTTTCTCATTCATGATTCAGTCCCATTTATTTTCTGTCAGAAATTACAAGGATGAATTTCAAAATAGAGGAGAATAGGTTCTGGGTTCTGCCTACTAAGTAAGGTGGGTACTTTGGGCTGTCTTGGATGCACAGATTGAATGACCTAGATGTAACAGGTTTCTTTTTTGCATAACTTGAAAGATCTAGAACATACAGTTTCAGTAAGATATTCAGGTAGGTATCAAGTGTCAGGCAAAAAAAGATTAAAGAGGAACAGTGAATTCAGGCCCAGTTCAGGACTACACTTGAGTGCTACAGATGTGATTTTTATAGTTAAGTTACTTAGGATGGTAACCAGAAAAGAAGCTCTAATTCTGTGCCTGCCCAGAATTGCTTCATTGCCAGAAGAGGGAAGCAGCCCAAGGAAGTTTACAAACTGGCCGTTCCTCCACGGACTTTTCTCAGTGCTCCTGTGCAAAACATATCTGAGCACTTATCTGAGATGGAGGTTTTCAGAGCTCCAAACAGTAGCCCAGCTGAAGGGAATTTATATTAGATACTTACTAAATCAGTAACTAGAACCCCTTGTTTCTCTATTCCTAATTTTTTATACAGAAATTGAAAAAACAGGGTATCATGCATAGACTCTGGTTTACTGTATATTTAACAATGCAGAGTGAAACAAATTCAACAGTGGAAGTCTGAGAAACTGCACTGATTTCATATAATGATCTATAACTTAGTGGTTGATCATGCTTGTATGGAAGAGGAGATAAGAGTTTCAAATTCTCATCAATTCAAATAAAGAAACTGAACCCCGGCCTTCCACAGCCTGCATCTACTATGTTATAAGGCTGATGGCTGCGGACAGGTCTGCTCACTTTCCTGGTGTTACAGCTGCGAGGATGAATGGGGAAAATTCTTGCTGATTTCAGAGAATAATTTTAGTTATAAATAATTTGTCTGTAGTATTAATGTTGAATTTAGGAGGCCATACTTCTAGAAGGTAAATATTATATAAGAATAGTAATCTATGATAATACATCTGTTCTTGTAAAACAGCTTCTAAAAGTTATTTCCTGTATTATGAAGTTAAGAAAACAATTTTCAAAGCCAGTTGTTTTTACTGACCCATAAACATGTTCTCCTGGAGAAAGCCACTTTTGCTGCCTTCATCTGCCATCTTGTGGTATGTTAGCTTAATCTCAAGTGTATAGAAATAGGTACATAGATTACTTACTCTATTTTCCTGCTTCACATTAGTAGTTACTAGACTGGTACAAGGAGATCTTATTTTTGTGATCTAATGTACAGTAAATGAATTTTCATGTGCTATTTTCCTTTTCATATTGGAAAAATAAAAAAGATTGAAAAATCAGCCAGCTGCAAAGAACTTCTTGAACATGTTTTTGTTTTACTAGAAATTGTACATACTAAAGAGACTGGACTTTACATTTTGTTGACACATCTCTATAAATTAACACTTATCAATTCAATAAAAACTGACCATACTTTTTCTTGAAGCTTTCAAAACGAGTTACTGGTAACATTAGTAGAAAGGCATTGTGAACACATATAAGATTATGAACTTTCTCTCTGTGAATTCTTTATAAGAGCAGCTATAGAAGAGAAATTAGGTAGTAACATCATTGTGTTATGCATATGTGTAATGCAACATCATTGTTACTCTGATATATTGATGTTGTTAATATCTGTCAAATCCGTTACCCTATGCTTTGTGACAGATGTTTCACAGGAAAGGACATGGCATCTTCTACCAGGAAACCAAAATGGAATAAGTCACCACATGGAAGGGAGATTTTTTTCCCTAAACTCCATTAATATTTAGCTGATAAGTTTAGAGGTATGTTTCTTTATATATATATATATATATATGTATATATATATGTAATGTATGTATGTATTCAGGAATTTAAAGGTTTCTTTTTTGTTTGTTTGTTTGTTTTTTTTTTTTCATTTTATTACAGAATGACACAGAATAGTTTAAAGTGAAGAGATGGAGGGAAAGATGTAAAAATCCTTTAAAAATTTTCCATACCTAATTAAGAGGGCCTTTATCTTGCAGTTGAGTTCAGGCTGAACTCTGTTAATTTAATTAAAATTATGCAATGTTTATATCTTCTGCTTATTTGGATTATTCTAAGCCACTCACCAAGGTTAACTTATTAGAGTTAACTTTACAGTTAAGAGATACGACTTTTGTTTCCCTGATGTGCCACCTGTATCAGTGTATAAGACACACAGACCACACTGAAAAACAAACTTATGAAAAAGTGTAATCATTACGTTACTTCTTTTTTTTTTTTTTTTTAAATTTAAATTCAATTTCTTAGGCTAGCCTTGAAAATAGTACTTAAAAGCATATCCATCTTCTTTTTTCCAATTTGGAAAGATACAGACAATTGTAGCTTGGCTAAGTATAAAACATTATTACAATGCAACTTTTCAAATATTAGCACTGTCATTTCAAAGGATATTAACCTATTACATACACTAGGATTTATTTGAAAGTAGTTTTAATTCCATTCTGGTCTGTATTCATAGTGTTCATTTTCCTGGTCTCTTGATAAAGAGACATACGCAACAAGATTAACTATTGGTCTTTGAAAAGCAGCTTGGCCAACTGAGCTCTAAATTTAAGCATGTTCTTAAAGCATTAAGTAGCATTAAGAATTAGTATTGGAATACCATAGTACAGACTGGGAAATCCCAACTTTCCAAGTCTAGATGCTCAGCTCAGTTTGAGACCCAGCAGTTTAGACTTGTGAAGCACTTTCTTTTCCTAAATATTAAAAAAAAAAAAAAAAAAGTAACATTATTGGTCTTTGAAAATTGAATTATTTATTATTTTTTAAGACTATAAAACAGATTCATGGGTTTTCTTATTATTTTTCTGTTTGCAGGCTGCCACTCCTGTCTCTCCTCCCAGTAACCACCCCCATCTCTATACAGAGAAGAAGTCAATGGCAAGACTCCACTTGACTCAGAATGGCCACAATTTCTTGTCTGGGCTCTATCCTCTGTGGAACAGGAGCAAATTTTTCACACGACTGATTAAAAATGATTGACTGGCAATTCCTAACTTAAGGTCGTATTACCCATTTGTGTTACAATGAGAAGATAAGGCTGTACCAGATACTAGTCAGGTCCAGGTGTTTGGCCTGGTTTCTATCCCACACACGAGATGATGAGAATTATCACAGTGATGATATTCAGAGGTCCCTGACTAACTAATATATACATATCAGGTTGTTATAGCTCTGCTGTGTTAAAAGAAAGTTTCTAGAAGGGATACCATTTTAGTATGAAATAGACAAGATATTTCTATTTATAGGTTTTGTGATATCTGTGTAAAACTATACATCAACAGAAGTGGAGATTGGCACAAAAGCTACTAAGCTCCCTTTATTATGCCAATTTATTATGGCAATATCAAACACTTGTGTAAAGCATGAATTTGCCCAATTTTCTGTACTTCCTATTTATAACAGTTTTATTCCTGAATTTAATAGATTTTTAGTATCTAGATGATTCAGAGATCCAACTTTTACTGCTTTAAATAAGTGATTTGCAATATTAACTTAGAACTAACTGAATGTTGTTGTAGAAGTCTTAGTATTCATTTGTTCATTGATTTGGGCATGGAGAGATAAGGAGACTATAGCTTAGTTGCAATGGCGGCTCTATTCCAGTGATATCAAGTTATTCTTTGATATGTTTTAGAAAGGGCATCAAATCTGCTAGGTGAATAGAACTGTAAAATTGCAAGGATTTGTAGGGACAGAGGGGATTTATTTTGTTTTGTTTTCTCTTTCCCCCTCTAGTATTACAGAAATGCTAAACAGCAGCCACCTCAAAGGAGCTTATATAAAGTAGTTTTATAGAAAAATATTTTTAGTTGACAGAGCTATTTTGCTTAAAGTTGCTAAAGCTGGACATAATCTGCTAAATGCATAGACAAGATTTTTCTTAAGCATATATTGAATATTTTAAATCCCTTAAATGATGCAGTATTTCTCTTCTATGGTTTGCACTGGGAAACAAGGATAAAGAGGCTTTCTAGGAAAATTAAATCACAAGAAAACGGATCATGTTTGCAAGTCTTTCATACACCAGATCTAAAAACCGTACTTTTTCAAAATTTGTTTCAGTTTACTGAAGATGCTGAAGTATTTAAAGAGTTTTAGTGTAGTGTTAAAAATGTTTCAAAGCCTGTGCTCAGAAGGGAAGGTAGATTACAGTCCCTCTGATATGGGATCTGATGTAGCAAAAGACCAAGGAGAAGAAAAATGCATATGCAATCATGAGGAAAGCCTGCAATAGAAAGACCAAACTATACTTAGTTCTGCATTCAAGTTAATCTGAAGAAATGATAATAACGTGGGTAGACTTAATTGTGGCATACAAAAAAAGTAGATGAAAGAGAACATCAGCATTTTACTCAGGTAAGTAAAGAATGATGCACTGGATTGAAACTGCAGTGGAAGATAAAATAGGTGAACCTATTTGTTTTATATTTGCCTAGAAAAACAAAACAAAACAAACAAACAAAAACCAGTTCAAACCTTTTTTTTTTTTTTTCTTTGTAGAAGTTTCATTTGAACTCTGACTGCAAATGTTGAAGAACTTGTTCTATCAGTTACCTGACAGCCAGTATCTGCAGCATAGTTTCTATTAAACGAATCCAATGATTTACTATCGGTTCCCAAGAAAGTGTCTGCACCAGAATTTCCTATTTCAGTTGTATCTCCTTTAATGCCTCTCAGTCATCTGGTACCTCAATCTGATGTAAGCTGTTTGGTTATAAGTTTCCACAGGATCCTAGAACTAAAAACTTCAGATTGAATTTAATTCTGCAGATAAAAGATTAAATAAAAATTAGAAGATCTGAAAATTTTGAGAACCTAGGAAACTATTATAGTATATGTATCAGCATTTACATAAGATGTAAAAGTGTTTTAAAGCCAGCAGAGTCCATTAGAAGTTGTGCAACTTCTTGCCTTAAAGCCAAGACTTGATTTCTTTTTGTGTTGAGCTTTTCAAAGGAATCCATGGATTCCCGTAGTGACTGTTTTTCTTTTCCTATGAAAAGACTATCCAATTACACTTTTTTTTTTTTAAAGGAAACTGCTACAAAAATGTTTGTATTGTGATACTCTATTTTTACATCAGCTGTACAGTACCACTGTATGATGACTTAATTAGATTGGTCAAAACAGTATTATTGAGGTTCTGAAATTTCACATGAAGGTGTTTTTAACTCCCCGGTGCCTCTCTAAACCTGTGGGAAGATTGGAGCTTTGTTATGAAACTCTTGACCATGAGCAATAATCGTGACACTGGCAGTTCTCTAAGTCAATATGGAGAACTTGTGGACATGTCACATTTCCAGGGTGTTGTAAGGTGCCAACTCAGCTGTGATTCACTGCTGATTGTTTTTTTCATATCACAGAATCGTTTAAGGTTTCAAGCCTTTGGGGAATCTTGCAGATTATGCCTGGCAAGGTGTAAAGTATCAACTAATGCATCATGTAAGAGAGTAGATAATGATTTGGTAAAAGCCAAGCTTTTTTCTTCTCCTAATGTTTTGTTCTGATTGTTTAAAAGGCAGTTATCATAGATTCAAGGAGAAGAAAGTAAAAGTAGTATCCTACCATTACTATTCACCTTTTGTTTTGTTCAGTTAACATTGTTAGTAGAGGAGTTATTGTAATGAAACCCCTTTAACGTTGTGTTTTCTGACTAAGAGAGAATGTGAGTGCTAAATGCTGTTTTTTTCCCTTTCCCTCTGAGAAATTGCTAATAGTTCATATTCATTGAATTAGCTATCTAAAAATCTGGAGCTCCACTGAGGCCAACATAATTTAAGAAAAAGCCTTTGGTAAGACGGCAGGATCTTCAGGGAGTTTTATTCATTGCTAAAAGTTTTATGGTTAGAATAAATGGTTTATTATCTCTTGTATTGGTTTATTACATTATATTCGGACATACTGACAAAGATTTGGTTCACAGTATAGTGGTATAAAATAGATGCTATACAGTTACCTAAATGACTTTGGATTGATAGTTGAATAGCTGAGAACACAAATTACTACCATTCTTACCTATGTAATGAAACATTAACAACTGTACTTTCCAAACATGTAAGCTATAAGGTTCTCTAATCTGTCAGAAATGATTGAAATTATTTAAAGGATCATTTGAAATTCTATACTTTTCTATAAATATAGTCATTGTTGAATACTTCTCCATGTACAAAGTTGGAATAAGGTGCTGTAAAATATTAATTCTAAATATTTTGATTAATAATTGGTTAATCAGAAGTGAGCTGAAATAATTAATGAACTACTTTAAAACCTGTTTAGCATTTTTAAGGATAGATACACTTCTGTTGTACTGTTACCTAGTACTGACTGCTCAGTTGCTGACATTAAGCAGTTCTTAGACCATGAATAAGCTTTGAGGGCCAAACCTTACAGAAGATTTGTCATTGTTTCAATTAGACTTCCTACCTAAACTTCACATACACATATACCTCTTCTAACCTCTCTCCCAATCTGCCTTCTTGGTCCAACAGACAGATGATTTAGCATCACCAACTGCAATAATAACTTCAATATTTTAAATATATTTTTAAGGGAGATATGAATGTGCCTGGGCATGACTGGGACACCCCTGCTTTGTAGGTTCCAGTTAAAGAAAAACACATTATAGATGTTGCATATCTTTTCTGGCATTGAAGCTTTCTCCTATGCTCTGCTACTTCCCCACAGTAAAAATTCCTATGTAGGCATCGATGTTATAATTGTAATCATGTGTTGATAATAAAGTGACTGGGTTACTGTAGGTAGGCCTTCTGTACTTCAAGGCATATGACCATAGCTAATAAAACTTTAGGCTTGGCCTGAAAACAAACAAACATAACCAACAATATTTGTTTGGTTAAGTAATTCTGAGAAGATCAGATTGAATTTGGGAAAGGAAGTAACCTGAGGAAAGAGGTTAGTTGTCTGGATGGCTGATTTTTATTTTTGCCTTAAGGGACAGGTCTAATACCCTGAACAGAAACCTCTTTAGCTGGGGAAGGAAAATCTCTGAATTTGGAGTGCTCATTCCTTTTAGAAGGAATAAGCAATTCCGTATCCCTCAGGTCAGACGTCGATATTTTAAGCCATCACCTGTGGAGATAGGAAAGACAGAAATACAGTCTATCTGCCAGCAGAGGAAGACTGTGAACTAGCCAGTGAAAGCAAAATGTAGCTTAGTTACAGCCTTGTCAGGTAAATATAAGAATGAATGTGTTGCTATCTACCAAAGAAAACAAGAGAGTATTATGCATTGATTATTCGTTGGGGTGATTTTTTGTTTGTTTGTTTGTTATGAATTGATACATAAAAGTCACAACTGATTTAGAAGAAGAAGCTAAAACCAATGTTAATAATCTCAAGTCATAAATAATAATAATAATAGTAATCGTAATAATAATAAAAACTTGCTTTTCATCAAAGTGTAAAATGTCAGCAGCAGAATTTGACCTCTCATCTGCCTCTTCAGTACTTATTATATGTGGGCTTACAGCTCTTCCCCTACAATCCCTCTTCTTTTCTCACAAAAGAAACAACCAACCAGCCAAAAAAGGATGTGCTGGAAGCATTTTTTTTTTTCCAAATCAAGGTGAAAGTGTTTATGACTGAGGGCAGTGATGGGTTAGCATGTCACGTTTCCAAGGACTTTTTTACTTTTAATTAGAATATATATTAGATAAGCAATTCCACATTTTTCCTTTAAATTATGAAGGAACCATACAGATATCTATTTAGAAGAATCTGCTTTTGCACTAAAATGTAAGGTGGTGTTAAAAGGGTCATCTAGTGAGATGAAAAGTTAAACTGGTGTCAGTCCTGAGCTGTGAAGTAGATGCTTGCCTCATTAACAACAGGCAAAGGTCTACCTGATTCATGCTAGCAAAATGATCTTGGCCTATTATGTTGCTTACCTTGTCATCCTCATCTTGTGTTTCTGTTAACCAGCTGACTCTTAGCAGGAGGAGACTTAAATGGAGCCAAGACAGCCATTACGGCACCAACCCTTAATTTACTCCAAAGACTTTCTTTAAGCTTCGTTCTGTTAAGTCCTTTTCTCCCAGCCATAAACTTAGTGTCAGCATAGGCAACTTATTCACTTTGTACTTCAATATCTAGGAGCTGAGCTAGGGGCCAGGCCCACAGAACTTCGTGAGGGAAACAAGAGTTTGTTTCACTCTGGAAGAGCCTGTAGCTGGGCTCTGGTTTGGCAGTTGTGTGGGCTGCAGTTAGTTCCTGTGTAAGCAGGGATTGCTTGGCTCAGTTCTCTAGTCTGCAGGCTGGATTAAGCTACAAATTTGGGTTAGGCATACGGTTCAACTAGAGAACATCATTGCTCAAGCATAGATGGACTCTAAATCAGGTACATGAAGGAAAAAAAAAAAAAAGGTGGGAAGTTCTCACCAGCATAACTTATTTGTTAATGTAAAGAGATGATGCTGTAGGTGTCCTTGACTTTCAGATAAGGCAGGAGTGTGTATGCAGAGGATGACAATGAAGACATACAAGGTTTGAACTGAATGTGGCATTCAGACAAGCTTTTGGCTTGGTATTGAAACCGGCCTCCAGGATACACTCAGTTTTACACTTTGTAGACATGTGTGATGGTTTTACTCAGGTGGGTGGCTGAGCTCCACCACAATGGCTCACTCACTCCCCCTCCTCAAAGAGGAACAGGGAGAAAATACGATGAAAAGGGCTCGAGGGTTGAGATAAGGACGAGGAGATCGCACAGTAATTATTGTGACGGGCAAAACAGACTCACCATAGGGAGATAGTAAGATTTATTGCCTATTACTAAGAAGCTAGAGAAGTGAGAAACAAAGGAAAGAAACCAAAAGCAGCTTCCCCCCCATCCACCCTCTTCCACCTCCTCCCCCCGAGCGGCGCAGGGGAACGGGGGAATAGGGGTTATGGTCAGTTTATAGAGCTTCTTCTCCGCTGCTCCTTCTCGGTCGCTCTTGTCCCCTGTGCTGTGGGGTCCCTCCCACGGGATGCAGTCCTTGGCGAACTGATCCTGCGTGGGCTGCCCACAGGCAGCAGCTCTTCAAGAACTGCTCCAGATATGGGTCCGTACCACGGGGTCCATCCCTCAAGAGCAAACTGCTCCAACCTGGATCCCCCACAGGCAGCAGCTCCTGCCAGGTCACCTGCTCCTGCGTGGTCTCCTTTCCACGGGCTACAGCTCTGGCCTGGAATCTGCTCCGGCAGGGGTCTTCCACAGGCCGCAGCCTCCGTCGGTGCAGGTCCACCTGCTCCACCATGGTACTCCATGGGCTGCAGCGTGGAACCCTGCTCCACCGTGGTACTCCATGGGCTGCAGGGGGACAGCCTGCTTCACCATGGTCCTCACCACAGGCCACAGGGGACTTCTGCTCCGGCGCCTGGAGCACCTTTCCCCCTCCTTCTTCACCGACCTTGGCGCATGCAAGGCTGTTCCTCACTCCTCTCACTCTCCCAGCTGCTGTGTGGGGCAGCGTTTTTTTTCCCCTTTTTCCCCTGTCTTCCCCTCTTGCGCTCACAGAGGCGCAAAACAACATCACTTACTGGCTCAGTTCTGGTCAGCAGTGGGGCCCTTACCAAACATGGGGCAGCTTCTAGATCCTTCTCACAGAAGCCACCCCTATGGACCCCTTCTACCAAAACCTTGCCACGTAAACCCACTACGACATGGCTAGACAAAAGCTGAATTTTAGGCTTCGCTTTTGTACTGACTGACTAAAATGACTAGGTCCTGGACTGAGATGGGGCTGACAGACTGTTATGATTAATTACCATGGGTCTGTCTCCCCGCTGCCTTTAGCTTGCAACTGCCATAGATCTCTTCGCTACGATTTAAGTCTGGAGTAGATCTGAGATTGTGGATGAGGTCAACAGGAAGGACAAGGGAGTATAATTGGAATTGCCACTGAGTAGTTTTGACTTATATTCTGATTTTTTTTTTTATGTACAATACAGAAAGGTAACATTCAGTAACCTAAGGAAAAGATCTTTAATAACTGTATTTGTGGGATGAAGTCAAGAGGTATACCATATAACGTTATTCACTACGGTCATTTAATTTATGGAATAAAATGACTGATAGCAGATCTTTCAAATAATCTAACAGAGACTGCTTGGCCATCCATTCTGAGGATTCAGACAGAATAAAGAGTGTGAGGTTTGTATATTATCTACATTTTTATAACTTATGCATATCTTTGTTTACAAATATCTCTTCTGGAAGTGGGTTGATACTTTAAAACACCAGTTATAGTGACTGAATTTTCTCAACCAAGTTCTGAAATTAATTTTTTGTCAGCTGACCACATAAAGGCTGAGGAAGGAAACAGTCAGTGCTTGACAGATTATGAATGTTTTGCAACAAAATGGATCTTGTTAACAAAACAGAGTAAGGTTTGATAAAAAGCATTCCTTAAAAGCGTGTAGATGGTCAACACAGTGAATTACAGCTACAGAAGTGGGTCAGTTTAGTGGTGAACAGTTCCATATCTATGCAGAGCTAATCACCATTCGTCAAAGTAATATTTGTGCAGCCTCACTGAAGATGCTGTACTTAAAAGATCACAGAATCACAGAATTGTAGGGGTTGGAAGGGACCTCGAAAGATCATTGGGTCCAACCCCCCTGCCAAAGCAGGTTCCTTAGAGCAGGCTGCCCAGGTAGGCGTCCAGACGGGCCTTGAATATCTCCAGAGAAGGAGACTCCACAACTTCCCTGGGCAGCCTGTTCCAGTGCTCCGCCACCCTTACTGTGAAGAAGTTCTTTCGCATGTTGGTGCGGAACTTCCTGTGCTCCATTTTGTGGCCATTACCCCTTGTCCTGTCCCCACAAACCACTGAAAAGAGGTTGGCCAAATCCCTCTGTCTCCCACACCTCAGGTATTTATAAACATTGATGAGATCCCCTCTCAGTCTTCTTTTCTCCAGGCTGAACAGATCCAGGTCTCTCAGCCTTTCTTCATAGGGAAGATGCTCCAGGCCCTGTATCATCTTTGTGGCCCTCCGCTGGACTCTTTCCAGGAGATTCCTGTCTTTTTTGTACCGGGGAGCCCAGAACTGGACACAGTACTTCGGGTGAGGCCTGACCAGGGCAGAGTAGAGGGGGAGGATCACCTCCGTTGACCTGCTGGCCACGCTCCTTTCTATGCACGCCAAGATCCCACTGGCCCTCTTGGCCACGAGGGCACACTGCTGGCTCATGGTCAACCTGTCGTCCGCCCCAGGTACTTCTCCTCAGAGCTCCTCTCCAGCAGGTCATCCCCCAGCCTGTACTGATATGTCCGGTTGTTCCTTCCCAGGTGCAGGACTGTACACTTGCTCTTATTAAACCTCATTTGGTTTCTTCCTGCCCATCTCTCCAGCCAGTCCAGGTCTCGCTGAATGGCAGCACAGCCTTCTGGCATGTCGGCCACTCCTCCCAGCTTTGTATCATTGGTGTACTTGCTGAGGGCAGACACTATTCCCTCATCAAGGCCGTTGATGAATATGTTGAACAAGACTGGACCCAGCACCGACCCCTGGGGAACACTGCTAGTCACAGGTCTCCAGCCGGACTCTGTGCTGCCGATCTCTGAGCTCACCCTCTGAGCTCTACCAGTCAGCCAGTTCTCAACCCACCTTACTTTCCACTCCTCTATCCCACACTTTCTCAGCTTTGCTAGCAGGATATCATGGGAGACAGTATCGAAAGCCTTGCTGAAGTCAAGGTAGATGACATCCACTGCTCTCCCCCCATCTACCCAGCTGGTGATGCCATCATAGAAGGCAACAAGGTTGGTCGAGCACGACTTCCCCTTGGTGAATCCATGCTGACTACTGCTCATAACATTCTTCTCTTCCAATTGCTTGGAGATGGCATCCAGAACAAGCTGTTCCAACACCTTTCCAGGGACAGAGGTGAGACTGACTGGCCTGTAGTTTCCCAGATCCTCCTTCTTGCCCTTCTTGAAGACTGGCTATCCTCCAGTCTTTGGACAGCTCTCCTGTTCTCCAGGACCTTTCAAAGATGATAGAGAGCAGTTCGGCTATCACCTCTGCCAACTCCCTTAGCACACGTGGATGTATCCCATTGAGGCCCATGGATTTGTGTGTGTTGAGCCCACTCAGACACTCCCGAACGACTCTCTCGTCAACCAGGGGGGAGCCCTCCATTTCCCAGACCCTTTCTCTTCCCTCCAGGGTCAAGGAGTCCCAGGGGAGAGTCCTTGAAGCAAAGACTGAAGCAACGAAAGCATTCAGTATCTCCGCCTTCTTGGTGTCTCCCGTTACCAGGACAGCCCCCCTCGTTCAGCAAGGGACCCACATTATCCCTAGTCTTCCTTTTACTGTTTACATACTGAAAAAAAAACCCTTCTTATTATCCTTTATCTCTTCTGCAAGCCTCATCTCTAGGTGGGCTTTAGCCTTCTTCATCGCGTCCCTGCAGGCCCTGAAAACACTTCTATACTCCTCCCAAGAGGACAGGCCCTTTTTCCACATTTCATAGAACTTCCTCTTCCTTTTGATCTTATCGATGAGCTCCTTGCTCATCCACACAGGTTTCCTGCCCCCCTTCCCTGATTTCCTACTCTTAGGGATGCACCGATCCTGAGCTTGGAAGAAGTCCTGTTTAAATGTTGCCCAGTGAGCTTGGAAGAAATGCTGTTTAAATGTTGCCCAGAAAAGATAGTCAACATTCCCACTAAAACAGTGCTTTCCAAGAGCTTGGTTGCTCACTGTAAAGATTTCTGGCTGGGATTCAGGTCAGTAAAAAATTTAAAGGACTAGCATCTTGCATAAACTGGCTACCACTTTATTGAATTATTTGCTGGCACTTTGAGTCCGAAGCCAGGCTTGAGTTTGTTGGCCTCTTGAATTTTTCTTAATATAGACACTGATAATGTTAAGTGTAGTGTTGATAACAGTGACTTTCTCAACAGTGTATGAAGGGAGATCTAAAAGGAAGAAACACAATTTGACAACCCTTCTTGAGAAACCTTAAACTAAGTTGGCATGACTTAGGTCTTTTGGTCAAATTAATTTGAGTGACAGTTGACACGTCTGCATTGGGTCAGAGTTTCCTACCGTGGACCTTCTAACACAGGTCAACTTAACCAGGCTTAAGGTTAGCCCCGGTGAAACTACTTTGAGCTTCTAGTATATTTCTGCATAAAGTGTTCCATCAGAGTCACTGAAATGTGATAACAAATGGAGTCACCTGGCATTAAGATGTTTTATTCATGCAGCTTTACACTATTTCCAATAACATTAATTTTTAATGGAAATAATATTTGTCACTTTTATAGCATTTTCCATCTCAAAGAAGGCTAAACTACTTCATGTACATGCCATGCTTTATCCACTAATGAAATGCAGTCTGAAAATTCAGCACTAAAAAAGATATTTTTTCCCCTTTTTCAGTTTTTCTGTTGCCAGTCATACTTTTTAACAATACAAATAGATTTTCTAGAGGGATATATATGTTTCTGTATAGCTTGGCACTGATATTAACAGAAATTCATGAAAAGAGAGTTGTGCTAAGCAGTGCCCTATTTATTACCTTAGAGGCCCTAAGAGCAAAAGACACACCAATAAAAATACGTATATTTGGTCACTATTTCTGAAGAAAACATCTCGAAGAAATAAGTTGGAGGAAGTATATTTTTTGAAATAATAGATACAGAAATTACTGTTGAAAATGTATGAAACTTCTAGATAATTGAAACCTTACACAGAAAGGAGAACGAAGGAACCAGTGCAAACATTTAAAAATGCTTTCGCACTGGTAGAGAAATGGGAAAGGATGTGTGGCGTGTCTTATCCATTTGTTTGTTGGACTTTTTTTTGGTAAAGTAGTTGTAGAGAGTGATGAAAAAAATACAACATTTTAGTTTCTGATATTTCATCCCCTTCTTCACGTGTCCCTATTTTGCTTCATCTCTGTTAATTATTTCCTCTGAAATTCCACTGTTTGTTTCACTCTTGGGCAATATTTTTGAACATTAACTAATGAATTTAAAAGCTTCTGTCTTGGCACACCGAATTGAAGATTTCTGTCTTGTGGCTGATAACAACATGATGACTACTTTCTACTCTTGTTTCTTTCCAACCTATAATCAGTATGTATGTGCAGGTGAAAAACACAGAAACTGCAAACTATGTCCCTGTGAAACTAAATTTGCAGAAGAAGCAAGCATGTCTGAGTTTTAAACACTTATGCCAACACATCCAGATTTGGAAGAAAGTCTCAAGAACCACTTTTAGGGAACTTTTTAGGGTAAGTAACCCATGATGTGGCAAAAGAAAATACATTACACTAGACCTAACTTTTCCCTTCTCAAGTAATACTGTGTATTTAATTTTTAGTAGGTGAAATCCAACATGATCTCATTGCTCTTCAATTATGAAGAATATTTAAATATTTAATTTGAAGAAAAATAATCAGTAATTGTCATGAGTTGGAAAGATGACTTGTAACTCTGGTGGTTTAAGCCATACAGAAAAGTTTTATTTGACTATTTGCATATCCTTGTCGTAAATAACCTGTGCATATTTTGACAAGACCATTTTTGGCAAGACTGTGTTATTGTATTTAATGTATACATTTTTTCCTTGTACATTTTCTACTGCAATGTAAGAAACTGGCAGGAATCAAAACCATCACAAAACTCTCTCTCTGTCTCTACGTGATGTGCATTTTTTTGAAGAAATAAATACTAGTCATGATTTTTACATAAACCTTGACAATATGACTATTATAAAACATAACATAGTAGTATGTCAGTATTTGCGAAAAGCACTAACAGTTTAAAAGTAGGTTAGCTACTCCTCCTCAAACCTTTGAATTATAAACATATGCTCTCAGTCCTTACTCCTTTCCTCTCTCAGACTATTTCTAGGAAGGAAGAGGTTCATGTATTATGATGATCGTTAGAATATATTATTAATGGGTCCCTTCCAACTCGGGATATTCTATGATTCTATGATTCTATGATTCTATGATTCTATGATCTCACATCTGTATTTTACTATGGGATACCTAGAATGGAATACCAGTGATCTTTACCAATACATATGACATACACATACACATATACACACATATTCAGAATTGTATTTAACATTGTAGAGGAACACAGAAAGGAAATGAAAACCGAAGGAACCCTGCTCATATATTATATTAACCTTACATGTATTGAACCATCGCCACAGAAATCAGCAGTTTTGTATAATATTGTCATGACAGCTAATGCAAAGATAAGTATTTGTTTCCTCGCATGAATTTTGAAGATGGCTACTGAATCCTTCCTTGGCAACTTTACCTGTTTTTTCAATGCTAATAGGTCAAGAGATTAGCTCAAATTTGTAAGGTATCACCTAGGTTTTTTGTTTGTTTGTTTGTTTTTTATCAAATATGATGTTAATGGAAATATATAAATCTATAATTCTTTGTCTGAATTTGCAATATTGGTGTTACTCTGAGACAAGAAGCTTAGAGATTCCTACTCTAGGCACAGTCAAAAAAAGTATAATGAAATATGTCATTTTTATACACGGTAAACACTATATATTTACTTCAAGAAGCAGCAGTGGTTGTTCAGATGCACAACATAATTTCCAGCAATAAATATGCATTGAGTTTTTGTGGAGAAATACAATGATAAATGCACATTTTCTAAAAGCTATCGAAGCTTATTCTATTGGCAAAAATAAAGCAATTCAGTCATTGCATTGCATACAACCTTTTGCTTGGAGGAGTGGGAGGAACAGGGTGGGTTGCATGATTTTCAAACTGATAAATACAGGACAATGAGCTAGAGTACTAAGCTTAAGTTGAAATGTTTATTTGGTCTTTGGTAGCTTTCACGTGATTAGATTTTAATATTTTCAGACTTGCTTTTATGTATATTGTAAGTTTGTTTTTATTGCTTCCAATACTAAAACAGACATACAATCAGAAATTCTGGAAACTGTTTCTATTATTGAAGGCTGCATGAGATTTCTCCCTTCTCTTCTCTGTCCCCCTCAAATAGCTAACTTAAAAATAAACAATTTTCCATGTAGATTTTCCAAATGCAGCTATAGCTTTCCTCTCTGTTGTAATGTTTTTGGAGTTGGTTGTTAATACGTGATAGAAGGTGAAACACTTTCTTCCTCTTTATGGTCTTAGTATCATAAATTCCTTCTTAATTACAGAATAAAAAGCACTATACCTTTAGAAACCATTGGAGAGTTTATATCTATTTATTAGTTCTTTTAGAACAGAAACACCCTCTTACCCAGTGGTCATGAACGAAAAAGGCAGATTTTGTGTGGGAGACTAGCTTTAGAGCGTGAAGGCCATAATGACCCCAGGGATAAATGCCCTTGTCAAATCTCCTTTGAATAGTGTGTACAGGAATTAATACCCATTTCAAAACGGATGTCCAAATGGGAGAAGAATTAGATAGGTATTGCTGTGCTATGGAAAAGCACTGAGAACTAAATATACATGACTTGACTACTTTTCCCTCTGTTGCCAATTAACTGTAGCTTCCTCTAATAAGTGTAATATTGTATAATATTGAGACATAGTTTTCTTACCCTTTTTGTTAGAAATTAAATGATACTTAGCAGGACTGACTGCATTGATAAGGTTTTGAAAACTTACCCCTGATTAATCCTTCATTCCTAGAATTCAGAAAAAAACATGAGCTACTTTAGAAGTTAGGAGACTTTTTCCTTAGAATCTGTTACTGGAAATGTAACGAAGTAGCTGGCCAACAGCAGCAAAACATACAAGTCTAGGAGGGAGTTTAGAACATATTCTCCTGGCAATCATCATCACAATATAATTTGCTTCAATCACATTTATGGAACAAGAGATTAGGTAATATGTATACTAGTCTGGATTTGTGAGACCACGTATATAGATAGACCTGAGCTGTTTTCATTTATGTTTGTTTCTCTGGTTTTGGCAGAGTTGTTCCAATGCCTGTGGTCTGTTGTTTAAACAGCTGTGCCATCCTACTAGTGCATATATGCCACACATCACTGAGACCATAGTGAGCACATACACCATTTTGAAGTTCCAGTGATGAATCATATATCAAAGCACTGCTTGCTGCCATTAATGGCTCTCTAGACCTGTCTGATATAGGAATAAAGAATTCAGATATTGGGTATGCAATACAAACATCTGTGGTCCTATCACAGGACAGCACGTTCTCCTGCTGTCCCTTCTACAGAATTTACAGGTTAAATGGCACATAGGGTTTAGGAACATAGCTGGGGGCAGGTAGAAATATGAAGAGTACTGAGTACATGGTTAGTTGCTTCTAAAGTTGGCTGGAGAGACAAGAGAAACAATTGGGACAGGCTCCCCAGGGAAGTGGTCACAGCACCGAGCCTACCAGGGCTCAGGAAGTGTTTGGACAACACTCTCAGATGTATGGTCTGATTTTGGGGTGATCCTGTGTGGAGCCAAGAGTTGGGCTTGATGATCCTTGTGGGTCCCTTCCAATTCAGGATATTCTATAGTTTCCAGCCTCAGTGTAGAGGATACTTGTGTCTTCAGAAAGAAGTGTCTTACTTAAGCTAATATAATGAAAACTAAAGGAGAGATGCATGTGGCAACTTTTTCATGTATATTAATTAACAAGCTTAAAAAAAAATCCTGTTTCTTTTCTTGCAGTAGGAAGGCTATGAATCTGTTGTACTAATTATAGTAGTCCATCCTTTTTTGTGATGACATATTTGCTTATAAGTGCAGGGTAAATGTTACAACGTTACAAACAGATAAACAGATTAGATTTTGTTAACTTTGAAGGGCAGTATTCTGTAAAACATACTATAGTGAAATATATTCTGCACTGAACAGTTAATCAAAATTTTAGAATAACAAGTTTCCTCCCTGTGAATTTTCTTACCTTATCACCAAGTTTTTTTGTTGGTGGTGGTGGTTTTTTTTTTTTAAGTATCACTACATCTGTTGTTCAGCAAGTGTGCAACCCTCTTCCCAGACATTCTTCCAAAAGTTTTAATGTTTCTATTGACCCAGTTGTTACTGCCACTTTCATGGTTAAAAATCACCTCAGGTTTAGTTTGGTGTACTTTTTTTCACATTTACTATATAGCAATTAGGATTCAAGTCCACCTAATCCAATGAAAATGCTACTGCAAATGTTCTCGTATGATTTTTTTCTTAGCTCCTCTGTGTTACCATTTTTAATTCCAAATTTGTAATTTAAAGAGAATAAAAAGGTGAAGAAAATTGAAATAGTGAAATAAATGGAAAGAATAAAGTTAGCAGCTATTCTAGGAATGAGATACTAGGATTTTTAATACTTTTCTGTAGCTTCCAAAAGGCTTAATGTGATGCAACATTGACACTGCTTAGAAATTTAATAATCTTCATTGGTCCATGCAGGTAATTTGTAACTAAGTGTGACCATTAAGCACCCAGTGTGAATTAAGGAGACAGTATTTGGAATGAGGATGACGTCTTAGTCTAGTAGATTCAGTTCTGATAGTCTGCTTGGCTTTCTGCACATATAATTGTCTGTGTACTGCCTGTCAAAGTGAAACGGCTAATAACATTAGCTTCTTCATCTTATGCATGTCATGCAGAAAGGTAACTTTAGTTGTTGGAAGGAACAGACAAGTGTGTCTTTTTTTTTTTTTTTCCTGCCCTTGACTTTCAAGATCACCTTGTGTTCTTTAAAGGAAACAAAACAACAACCAAACGAGCCTCTTTACTAGTTATGTAAAAGCTAGATAGGGAATGGGGCAACTTAGCTTACCATTCTACTCTGAACTTCATTAGGAAATTTATGAACTTTTTTTTTTAGGCTTCTAAGGGACATATACATTATTCAGACCCCGATTCATCCCACTGAACTGAGGCATTCCAAGAGAGGAGATGAATCACCTGAGGTTGGTGACAAAACTGGTTGGTTACTGCCAGACAGAACTATGCTGGGTGAATTGCTTTCTGCAGGTACTCTCCCGAATGACTGTAAAGTGTTAGGCAGGTTGGTTACATGCCTTAAACTAATCCCGACTCTTAAAAAACAGCTCAGTTTTTGTTTTAAAAACTCATGTTCATTTTCTGCAAAGACTAAGGACAGCTGTCAACAAGACAAAGGTAAATAAAGTAAACAAAGTGTTTTAATTCTTCACTAGAAGAGTTCCAAAATATTTTAAGAACTGATGAAAGACAAAATCAGATGGATAACAAATGGAAAAGTAACAACAACAACAACAACAACAACTTATTTTTGGACTTGCCATGAAGCTGTGTTGCAAGTTCTATGACTTCGAAGAACTGAGGGCATCCTGTTTTCTGCCAGCCTTTATAAGAATCCATACAGGACCATATACCTACAGTGAAAATATTTCTATAAATACTGTCTTTTTTAATTTAAGAATTTACTAGTCTGTCTACGGCTTTTAGAAGGACAAGACAGCAAAATTACCAGTTGTTTTAAATATTCTAGAATATACAATGACAAAGGGTTTAGTTCTGACCAAACTATCTTGTGTAGTGTAGAGAGCAGCAAAAATGAATTCCAGCCTTTTCTCAGAACTTCCAGGAGGATAAGAATGATCTTCAACTGGAGCAAAGGCAGATAGGAACATCTAAGGAGAGCCCAACACCAGGTTGTTCTGAAGCAAGACTGAAAGAGACATCACCTAGGCTAGCCTGACTAGCCAACGGTGTCAAAGCTTGAGGCATGAAATTTTTAGCTTGAGGCTAAAAATACTCAGGATGATGATTTTAAAAGAGATGATAGCAGACATTCAAATTTTTATTTTTTTTTTTTTTCAGTAGCATGGTTTTATTAGGTTATAACAAGTGCTATGTGTGTATGGGCACATTTGCATCATCAGATTTTGATAACTTTGTGTTGTCTCTATAGAGTCTCTGAGGCAGCAAGGCACAAACTTTTTTTTTTTTTTTTTTTAAGGGCGCCCTTTAGATGCAGAAAGATATGAATGTCTCTCTGTTATGAAACTCATTTGTCAGAAAATAAAATAAAATAAAATAAATTGTATTTTGCAGAGTTTATAGGAATCTTCATGGGTCAAAACTTACATGTCAAGGATCTGTTGTTGATATGAATCTACACTATCAGTAAGGTATTATTACTTAGCTTTGTAACATCATAGAATCATAGAATATCCTGAGTTGGAAGGGACCCATAAGGATCATCGAATCCAACTCCTGGCACCACACAGGTCAACCCAAAAATTCAGACCATATGACTAATAGCACAGTCCAAACGCTTCTTAAACTCCGAGAGGCTTGGTGCAGTGACTACTTCCCCAGGGAGCCTGTTCCAGTGTGTGATCACCCTCTCAGTGAAGAACCTCTTCCTGATGTCTAGCCTGAACTTCCCCTGTCACAGCTTGACACCATTCCCTCTGGTCCTATCACTGGTCACTAAAGAGAATAGGTCGGCGCCTGCTCCTCCACTCCCCCTCATGAGGAAAGTGTAGACCACGATGAGGTCTCCCTGCAGCCTCCTCTTTTCCAGGCTGAAAAGCCTGGAAATTTTATTATATCATTTTTTTTTTTTATTTTTATTTTTTTACTAGTGCTTTTACTTACAATGTAAACTTAATTTAGCTTTAAATAAAGTATTAATTTATTATTAATGTCCCCCCAAAATACATAAAACCTTTCAGTTTCTTCCTTTCACAGCTGTCACCACACTCACCTTTGGAGGTCAAAGATACATTAAATACTTTTACAGGCCAGATGGCAGTGCTTTCACATTTGTACCTCAGACTTTCATGCTGTGCCTCATTCCCATTGAAATCAAAAGGAACTGGGCATCTTAGCGTGAGTTCACAGTGTGCTAGTAAGACATGTATTAGAGAACAGAACTTGCTCCCTCTTCATATTAGTAGTATCATTCCAATTTATTTTGTTGCCTGTGCCAAAAGACTGTGTCTCCCTTAGAAAGAGCAGATTCCAAGCAGCTGTCTTTGCATCTTCAAGCAGGGGAATAAGAGGAGCATGGAGGGAGAGTTTGGTATGTCTTTTCAGTTTTATGTCTCGTTGAAAACTTAAGTTTCAAATATATTTAATTACTCAAAGGTTTAGGCTCATTCATCTTCAGACTAAACGCAAATAATTAAATTATGTTCTAACTTTTGGCATTTGTGAGACTTTTCAATATATGGATAAGTTCGTATTCTTAATGTAGAAATGATATTCCTATATTGTATTATAATGAATAAATCCTAGCATAGGGGTAGATTTTATGTATTTATATTAAAAAAAAAAAAAAGCTACAACTTTTTAGCTGCATTTGCTATGAGACATAGATAGCAACAGCAGCAGCAGGAATTTTTATCTTTTCCATTTTTCAGTGCTTGAAGGGTAACAAAGTTATGAGGTTATGTACATTATGGTATGTATTTCAAACATGCATTCTTTTTTTTTTTTTTTAAATCATTATTACAGATGATAATTCCATGCGGCTACATGACTTTGAAATATTTGGTTTTAATAAATCATGTTTTACTGTTAGCACTCCATGTTTTACAGGATATTTTTATCAAATTCCTTAAAAATCAGTCTGACTGTTCCACTCTTCATAAGTCAACAGTTGTACATTTTTTTCCTGGAAATCAACGTGATTCAGAGTTGATCCTTAGTGGTCCCAGGTGCCCTCCTCCCAGATGAGACCAACCCTGCATTCCAGACAATTCCTACCATGCTCAATAACTCACAGGAGAGCTTGTTCAGCTGATACAAGTGAGAGGAAGCATCCTTCTTTAATGACCAGCCTTACTGTTCCTGCCTAAATGTATACTAACAAACAGAACACGGTAAGTTCTGCCTGATTTCCAGGAACTGTTTAGAGATCCTTGACTTTGGCTGTACTGCCTGAAAGCACCCTCAGAGAATGAATGAAATTTCAGATTCCCATACTACCCTGACTAGTGAATCGAACATGAACTTCTTACATTTTAAAGAAAAGCCTGAAACAGATCCAAGCCAAAACAGTTCAACCTGTTTTCCCATTACACATTGAATATAATTTTAAAAGGCCCTAAATTCTATTTTACCTAGGACTTACTTTGCTTATTCACATTACTGTATCCATTTGCTTACTCACACATTTTGTTGTGGTTTGTTCTGTCTTGTTTACTCTATCTTTAAAAAGTAATGATAGGGTACCATCTAAACAATATTATGAGCTTGGTTCCTATCAGCATCTTGTTCTAAAAAGTTCCACCTGCAGGCTGATATAGCTGTGAGACAGAATTGCTAATGTTAGTGGAGCCCTGCCTCATGCTGGTATTTGGGATTACCTGTGCTAGGATTTATGCAAGCTAAAGAAAGTTCTAGAACTCTGCAAATCCTTTGCAAGTTTGGGAAAACATTTGCAGGTATGTTTTCTATATTTTAACATGAAAAAAAATGTTTGTTTGTTGAAAATGTGTGACCATGCATCCAAGCCTCATTTCAACCAAATCTTGAGCAAAAGATTTAGGAACACAGTGGATTTATAGATATATTTTACTATTAATGCGAGTTTATCCAACAATCCCCAAAGAGTTAACTGGTAGGACCATGAATCCAGCGGCCTATGCCTTTATGTACTTAAATCCAAAACTGCTAACACTAACAAAGATTTAAGATCCTTTACCAACAGATTAGAAAGTAAATCAAGCTGTATCCTGTATCTGTATCTATTTTTATTCTAGTTATCCTCACATTTTTTTTAATCTCCAGATAAAAAGTATCTTTAACATGTTGCATATTCAGGGCCTGAGAAGCTGTTTTTAATACTTTCAGTCTGATACCAATTTAACAGTAGACAACATTCTAATGTATAGAATTTTCCACTCACTACCCTGATTATCTATCTAGGACAACAATTTACATATAAAACTTATGAAATTACTTATGTTTTTAATGTAGTGTGCTTAAACATAGTATATTAGCATTTTTCTAAGTGCTTCATTCTGTGGGTATTGAAATTATGGTTCAAAATTACAAAATACTCTGCCAAACAGAATTCTTACTTTCCTAGCCAGCTCTCAGTTAAAGGTCAAAACTGATTGATACATATGAAGGTCTAGTTTTATGTCAACCATTTCTCTAATTGAAGTGCTCATTATGATGGCAGCAATAGTTTATGTGCAAGCTTTTGTGGGCCTACATGTGCAAATGCATTCATTGCAAACTTTTCTATTTTATTTTTGTTCTTCCACAGCTGTTACTACATAAATTTCTGCTATGGTAATGAAAGACAAGTCACTGCCAAGTTAGCCTGGGTCTGAAACTGTAAATTAGGCCCCTAAGGAATCACAGAATCACCAGTTTAATTTTCAGAATTTCTATGGAAAGATACATAACATTCCTAGATTGTTTCCTGATGCTTTGTAACACCACAGTGATCAACTACAGATAGCCATCCCATGAAAGATAAAATCACTTCATCTTGTTTGACTTCCAATGTATTTAAAGCTACAATTGAGATGAAAATTACAAAAAGAAATGTTTGTGGTTATTTTTGGGATCATGCTGGTTAGCCACCTGCTAACTAATCTATCCCTATTTTAGTTGAAGTATTTTCTTCTATAGTAAAGTATATGTTAAGCCTGAGGGCCTATCAGTATTTACCTTTGTTGGGCTATAACTTTGCTATATGCTGTACTCAGCTGTGGGAAAGAGCAACTGTTCTGCAGCATACTCTGTCTGCCCTTGTGGTAACCTACTGCCTATTTAAGAGCCATCTAGGGAGTAGCAACTATTCATATTTATTTCATAATAATATTTTACTCACGCTCTTCCCTTTGTTAAGTATGAACATTTCAAAATGTTAACAAAGGGTTTTCTCTTTTTCATGTCAAATATTTTGTGTTCTTTTTATAGAATTTGAGGTTAACATAACCTGCCTCAGAAGTTTCATACTTTTATACGGTCACGTGGTTTAGTGTATTCTTTTTGTACATCCTTCAAATTAAAAATATAGCATCAATGCTCTCAACATAAAATCGTGAACCGTTGCCTACGAGGTGTGCAATTATCTAATCACAAATGTCTTGTGCAAAGAATAGATGCAGAGCAGCTTGTAATCTACCATAATGTTAGTGATTTATTTTTTTTTAATGTGACATAAACTTAGTTCTTTAATGCTTGGATTAGTAACTCTCTGTTTCTGAGATATTGTTACATTTTTTTTCTCCCCACTATTGGTTGAGTAGCTCATTTATAGTAAAATGCTTAAGATTTCTTTCATCACAGCAAGGATATAGCAAATGCTTAATAAATATTTAAAAGCTCCATCTGCCAGAGTAAACTAGCACAGGCAAAGCTTCCACGTCCTCTGGAAGTATTTTGCAAAACATATTCCACAGCATGTCACTGTTCTAGGAAAGCATACCCCGGCACTATATGGGAATAAACTGCGTTTTGCAAGGCAATCAGTTATGTATTACATCCTGCTTTAGCAATGAGGTCTTCATATAGAACACCTTTTAGAACAGTAGCTAAGATGAAATAAATGAAAAATTTCCCTGATTTTGTGTAAAAATAAAAAAAAAAAAATGTTGTCTATATAGTCTGTAGAGCAGATTGTAGTGGTGGGATTAGTTTCATCCAGGAATGAAATCCAAGGTTTCTAGAGAATGTTAACCATGTGAGCTTAGTACCACAGCACAACAGCTTCTTGAGAAATCTCTTCTTGTGATATAGCTAGCTCTGACAAATGATGGCTATATTTGTCACTTTGCATTCTTGTTCAAGCTATGCTTTTTATTCCTCAGTTTGTTCCCTGGGGATCACTGAGGTGTATGAAATCTTGAGTATATTTGGAAGGATTAGACTATCAAATGGTAAAGTTATTCTTCATGAATGTCATTCTTCATAGGATGTCAAAAACATGAAATATATCAGGTGGTCCAGAGTGTAAAGAATCTGGAGAAATGCTTTTTCCAACAGCAGAGGGTGGTTGCTTTGTTTCCCAGAATGCTTCTGAGTGCATTGGTGGCTGCTACTTCAGCAGGTCTTCTTCAAAGCACCTTTACAAATGGGGAAGGACAGCAGAAGCTTTCTTCGTGGCCTTTTAAATGCCATAAAAATTGTGCTTGTGCAGTTTCACTTTATTCTACTTCACATTTGGATAGATGTAGAAATAGTTAAGCTAAATTGCCAATACTCTTATTTTAAAGGCATAGTTCTACAGTGAGCTAAATCTGAAGACCATACTGACCTTCCGAAAAATAGTTTACCTCTAAGCTGTAAAAGCTTAGTTTAAGATTTGATAGAATGAAGATTTCTTAGTTGCACTTACTGCGTTCTGGCATGGCCAGGAGTCAGACAAAAAACTTACTGACTGTATGATTCTCCAGGTTTTAGAGCACTACATTGAACCAGGATAGTTTTTATGTCCTATCAATTTAAGCAGAAGTGATAAATGGGGTAGAATGAGAATCAACCAACTTCTCACGCACCCGTTCATCCAGTTAATGATCTGAGAAAATGATAAAAAGAAATGATGAAAGAAATATGTGACTAATTTTGAAATGTGTTGGAAACACTCATTTATCTCTGGGTCTCCATGTCTGAAAACAGGAGGTGAAATTTGAGTAAGGAATACAATGCATTGAGCCAATTTCTTGTTAAACATGGCCATCATAGGGGTGATTTTGTGCAGGAAAAAACAGTGGTTTATAAGTCACACTTGATCGTACAAATTAACGTCAGAAGTCTCGTAAAGCAAACTCCACTGCTTACACCAGTTGGCTTATTTTGGAACCTTATTGCAGTTGATGAAAGCAGTTTGGTAATGCTCTGAGAACTGCAAAAGGTTCATTAAAAAAAAATCAGCTGCCGGCATAGCGTGTATTGTGCATTTTTTCAAAGCAATTATAACTAACTCCTCCCCAAGCTGTTCTGACAGATACACTGAGGAAGCATATGCTTAAATCTTACTTTCTGCACTGTTTCTGTGTGAAAGTTTTTCAAACATCTTTGACAAAACTCTGAATTAGAAACCCTTGAACTGCAGTCTAAAATCAGGGTTAAAGGAAAGCTTAACACTTCAGTGAGATGTTTCCCTTCTCCCACAGTGCTTCTCTCTACCACACCCAGCAGCAGAATCCAGATGTTTTATGGCCACTATCAGTTCTGCCTCACCACAAAGTCCCTGCATGGTCAGTGCTGTCAAAGCACCTCTCAGGCAATGTCCAGAATACTTTTTTGTGACTGAGGTTTCATTACAGCACATTAACATGGTTTAGGATGCGCAACTTAGGTTATTTTAAAGTATCTATGGTCTTTTTTTTTTTTTTAACAATATTCTGTAAGCATTCATTTATCTGAAAGAAATAAGTCATTAAGTCTTCTATGACAATATTCATTGAAAGCTACTATTTTCATTTCAAAGTTGTGATTATTTCCTCCACTTGAGATTTAATAATACTGCTGAGTTGTTTTATTTTTTTTTTTTTCACTTTTGGTTCCTTGCATGTATTTTCTGCTTTGGAATGAAGGCCACGTAAAGTGAAAGTTGCCCAAGAAATTAAGACATTAGCAAAAGTTGCCATCAAAAGATAATAGAGGACAGTGAATAATTTACTGGCATATTATCCATACTCATAGAAGTTCATCCTTTTTACTTGCCTTCTTTGCAACATACTGAGGAAGATTAAATACCTTGCACCTCCTAAATAAATAACAAGGTTCAGAGATTCAATATTTTCCCTAACATTTGGTCATTTGATATATCAGTGGAACAAGTGGTAGAGAAATCTATAGCTACCTTAACCTACAGGGAAAAATCAAATTAAATTGGATTTAAAAGGTGTATCCGATAAACTACTGGAGAATGATGTCATAAAGTGGAGGCACTGGGGAATCAGTTCAGGACCACAACCCCTAAAAGCCTCAGTGATAAAGAATGAAGACATTTATTTCTTTGACAGAGTGTATGAAGATCAGAGTGAACAATTCAATCTTAATATGTGTATTTAGAATGCATTTGGAGAGAGGCCCATTTATGCCAGCTGGATTCAAGAGATTATTGAAAGGAAAGCACCGACATTTATTTGGTATGTCACATAGAATTTTTTAAACTGGCCTTAACATGTCTCACTGGGCCTGGAAATAGCTAAAGAATCTCCCTCTGTTGAATTTGGTTTTAATGAAGTTATTGAAATATTTTATAAAGTGATTAAACTGATACAATCATAGTATGATTAATTTATATCTATATATATCTGCTTACCCTGGGAAATTTATTTCCTTTCTGGTGCCAAAAGTAGGAGATGTCTATGCTAGTGATTTCAGTCAAATCAGGGTGTCAAAAGGCATGATTTCTGTTCTGCTGGAAGATATATGGGTGAAGCCGACTATTGAAAAACTTACTGTTTTATTACTCTGTGTTTTATTTTGGCTCAAATGCTGAAGTAAAAGTGGTATTTTTCCACCATCCTGAAACAAAGTTTAGCGTACAGAATACATCTGGATCTGTAACATGAATGTTTCTGATGCAATATACCAGTAAAATGCTGTTCATGTACATGAGGTAATAGTTAGCACTGTTACACAGATGTGCCTATGTTTGCATTAGTGTGACACCATTAGTGGAGCATGAACAGATGAGCAGCTTCGAATGTGATGCTGATAACTCCAAAGCTGTGGCTATAAATTCACAAGGTGATTAGAAGCTGCTCTCTATTGCTGTCTCTATTCAGCAAGCACCTAGTTATTGTTCAAATCTGAGTAGAGAAAAAATCTCTGCAGATGTTCTTGATTTGATGAGAAGTTTTACAGTTTTTCTCCTAGATCACAGGACATGGATCTGTGAGTTAATAGGACATTTTTAAATGTCAAGATCAGACTGTTTTTAAAATGTTTGTAATTTTTTTGTTTGTGACCTAAAAGCCCTTGCAATTCTGTAGGTTCTAGACATTAAAAATTCAGTGCAAGTGTTATAGGATACTGTCTGTTAACAGTGATATTTTATGATATACATGAAATTAAGAAATTCATTTTAGTAGCTGGATGAGCCAGCTACCTTCGTGCCTTCAATATCCCTTCTGAAGCTAACATCAAGGGATCATACATCTGAGGAATTTATTAATGTTACATGCAGAAGAGAAAGGTTTTCTCACCCTTTAATTAACCAAGTATGAATAAAAAATTTTACATATCAGATTTGTGGTGTTCTTGTTTTCCATACACCATTTAAAAATTTAACTGCAACAATGCTCCAGCCCGAAGTCTGTCTCAATAGCTTGTCTTCATGTATGGCAAGTGGAAATTGCAAGGAAAACCACAGAGGAAACAGTAAAAACAAGGATTATATTGGTCTGGCAATCAGTATTTTATCTTGGGATTCCAAAGCTATACATTTCATCTGAACTATTATTCTTTATATTCATTAATGATCTGTTTTGTGTCTTTACCTAATTGCTTTCTCTTAGCCTTTACCTTGCTAGGCTTTGCAAGAAATACGTGCAAGGATATGACCATAATAAATAATCTCTTTTCACTGTGAAAATTGTCTACTTATGCCAGTCTTTTGCTTTCTACCTTTTAAACCAGTATTCATTTAGTTTACTTTTATATTTCACAACAGTTTAATTGCTTTGTTTGTTTTGGTGACATTATTGCATCAATATCTATCCGAAAACCAAGCATGTTATATCATTAACCCAGACCAACAAACTTGTTGGATCAGTGGAAGAAATACAGCTATATGTGTGAAGTGTTACATCCCTGTATTACTTCACCCTGGTATGACAGAACTGTATCTCCTACCTATGAGGCCTCTACTAATTTTTGTAATTCCTATCAGACAGGTTGATGTGGAAATTACTTTTTCACACCTGTAGTCGACAAGTTCACTTCTGAAAATATGCGTAAATACCCATGTGATATTTGCCATCTTTCATTCCTCTGACACTGAGTCTGTGTTACACGTGAGACTTGATATTTAACCAAGTGTTATGACTGAACAGACATGAAATTGCTGATCCTGTTGATTGGCTGTTGTTCAATGTATTTTGTTTTGTTTGGTGTTTTGTATGTTTTCAGTTGCTTTAACATCTCTGAACCTTTTCTCTGACAGTAGATCCCTATCCAGGTGCAGGAGCTGTCTTAGCAACAGTAGGAATACCAATACAAATAATGATTTTAGCCCTTCTATGACAGCTTTATCCTCGCTGGATAAGAGGTTCTTTCACCTCTTGGTCACCTTTCAGGTCTTCTGGCTTTCATTTTTAAAAAGTTCCAGTATGGGAGAACTTTGCTATTAAAGGCATAAAAAATGGTAAGCTACTTCTTAGCCCTTTGGCCTACCCTGTTGTGATATTATATGCAAACTGTCAGAGATTAAGTTCTTAAATATTTTTGTTGTTAGGGTATGATCCATATGTCTTTGAATATACCTTTCTGAGATGTAGTAGTCTGCATTTCAACTTTTTTTTTTTTTTTCCCCTGGGGAGGAGAAGAAGGGGAAGAGGTAGAAAGAAGTGGTAAAGGGGAAGCATGAATAAATAATTGTGTCTAAGTATAATGTCTTCAAACAATCTCCATGCCATCTGCAGGCATTTTGCAAATTTAACTGCTTGGGTTTTATTTCCTTCTAAGTTACTTTTTTTTTTTTTTTTAATGTAGTTTACATTTCTAAAGTACTTTTACAAATAAAAGTGATAAGGACTGAGTACTTTGTGAACTTTGTCATTTCACATAGCAAGCAAGTCTCCATGTAGTCTCTCATGATACCTTTAACTCTAATGTCTGTGTTCTTAATAACTAGATTCCCAGTGAGGTCTGTATCTCAGCTGACCAGCTAGTTACTCTTGTCTTCAGAAGATCATGGCTGGAACATGAGGCTGTAGGACGTAACATTTCTGAGTCTGGTTCAAAATCTGTTTTATCTTTTTAGATCTTATGCTAATATCAGTCAGGGTAAAGCTTATTAAGCTGAGTGTCAATGTTAAGCATTTCAAAAGCCATATCCATAATATTTAATACATAAGACATATTGTACCATTTTGGAATCAAAGGTCATGCTGTTCACTCTGGTGTCTCTGGCAGAGAGAAGCGAATGGACGTTGCAGAAATGACAGAGGGATACTTTACTGTCAACATTTGAATGTAATTTAAATTCTAAAGATTAAATGTCCTCAGAAAAATAAATAAATGACCAGCTGCTAGACATGACTGTGCTTGAGGTTTTAGCCTGCCCTGCACTCCAGATGAAGCGGGCTCATTGAACTAATATCATTTGGTCACAGCAGGGCTGGGTGAGAGTACACACAAGCTGAAGCACTGTCAGTCACATTCAAGGCAGAGACGGGGTCAAAACTACAGTAACACCGCAATGTTTGATCATATGCTCATAGCTGCATAGCTAGAGATTTTTGAAAGCCTGGAAGCAGCAGATTTACAATTTCTGTGTTTACAGTTGCATTTTTTAACAACTTCCATTGGCACTGGGTTTCACCATTTAATCACAACGTGAAAAATATACATTTCTAATGATGGATCATTAGTCATCTTTTCATATAATTGAATATTTCTTTGTCTTAAGCAGAGGGAACAAAAACATTTCCTCTAGATTCTTTTCCCATTCTTAATTCCATGTACTTATTCCAGTCACTTATTACTTCCTTTTATTTAACATAACCAATCCTGATATTTTTCAGTCAAACTTGTTTCTCAGATCCTTGACAATTTCTGTAAGTTTTCACAGAATGTTTCATTATGCTTTGCTTTCTTAAAGAACTGTGCATTTATATCTTAAGAAACCACTGCAAATTAAATAAGAGAAAAGTATCCTCATCTGGCAGGGAAACCAAAACAAAAATGAAGAAACAAACACGTGCAGGGAAAGGTTCAGGTACAAAAATATCCAACTATGTTGGTATCTGCAAGATATCCCTTACATTTGTAGGAATTAGTCTAGATGCCATGTGTAGCCAACCGTTCCTCTTTTGTGAGCCTGCCTCTTGTCAGTGACTACATAAATTCATAGATTAGGAACCTTGCACCCCTAAAGTAAAGACTTTAAAATCAGAAGATCTGAACCTCTCTTTCCACAGAGACAACTTTTTTTTTTTTTTAAAGGTACTTACTCTCTCATATCAGTGAGAGTTACATTTAATCTAAATACATCTAAATACATTTAAACTTTAAATACATTTAAACTTATAGCTCTGATTAGCTGCAGATTAAATAAGGTACCTGAAGCAAATTAGGAAATCTAATCCAGGTTGTCATTGTTCAAAGCTAGCTAGGCAAAAACTAGTCCATTTCTCTATCCTATAAAATATACAAGTTCTAGCATTCCTATTCCTCTGTATTTTAACTTTTACTTTGAAAATTCTGGCTTTCATTTTTGCCGTGTTATTTAATTACGTAGACAGAAATAGTAACAAAGGTGACTCTTCAGAAACAGTCCTTTTATTCACACAATTATAGATAATGCTCACAGTTTCTTTGTACTAATGTCCTATTCACTCAAAAGATCTTAAAATCTCAGTTTTAATAATTATTGTGGTTTTGTTTTCCTCTCCTTGTGCACACAACTTCTTTCACTTGTATATAATGTTTTTATTTTTCGGACTTCTGTGAAATCCATGTAAATCACTTTTTGTTATAAATAATGGTTTCCACAGAGGAAGGAAAATAAATCAAAACCATTTGTACTTATCTTAATATTCATAAAAGCTTACTTTGGTTTTCTCCCCAAATCTAATTTTGGGGGACTAATTAAGGTTGTAATGGCCCTCCTGAGCTATTAAATTGCTTACAGTCCCTTTTTAGTCCCAATTTTATTGACATTTTGGAATTAGTTCAGAGATCACAACTGCCAAAGTCCTTTGATCACACAGAGCTGGCCCTCCCGCTACTGCTGCTGTTCAGAGCATTCATAGCTACAGCTGCTCCAAATGAGATCAGCCAGCTTGCTCTCAGGGCTCTCCCCAAGCTTGCTCATGTAGCTGCTGTACTTCCACCAGCTCGACCCTAAGTAAAGTATTCATATTCCCAGAATGCTGAAGGGCCAAAACTGCACCGAATGACGTGCTCCGGCTCTTGCCTTCAGCCCTGTGCAGATCCAGTGAGCATTTCAGCACCCCATCGGCAGCAGAGTGTAATGCCTGAGTTTCCTCTCCATCTGGGAGCTGAGCACAGGGGGAACCTGCTCCTTTCCTAGTTTGCTGTTACAGGTTTCATCCAAGATAATGCTTGGTCTCCGTGCTGTTGCTCCTTTTCCCTATGTAACGTTAGAAGAACTTTTTCCATTGACTATGACTTATTAATAGCTCATATATGATAAATAAATGATTAATTGATGTCCTAAGCCTGTTCTGCACTTGAGTCATATTTACTTATGAAGTGCTACTTGTTACTGATGGTAATAAGTATGGCAGTAGATGCTTTTTAAATGATATTTGTGCATAAGTACAAGAAACCTACTATATTCTGAATTTAGCATAACACTTAGTGACTGAACAATCTAACAACATATGTAAATTATTTAAAAATATACCCTTAATATAAATCCAAACCCAACATTACATTTGAAGTTTTGTGATAAATTTATGTAATTAGATTTTTATGATATGATTTATATTTCATACACTCTGACACTTAACTGCCTTCTTCCGTATGAATCATTCAAAATTTAAACCTTTATAATGGTTTGAAGAGAAACAGACAGCAGAGCAGAGTTTGGAGTAAAATTGTACCACATATCCCACATCATGTAGGTATATTTGAAACAGCTGCTGTACGAATGGTTCAGCTGCTGACAAGCAGTTACTCCCATCCCTGGATGTTGCCTATTACCCTCTAGTAGTGATACTCAGCCCGCAACAGTTGTTCATTCATTTTATGCTTGTGCTAGTTAATCTGTTTGTTTTGGTATGATTTTAATGCTATAGGCTATGAGCAATAGCAAGGGCCCAGCAGTGTCAGTGTGCAATTTATGAAAGGCTCTCTAGCCACTGTCTCACGAGCTTCAAATTCCTATGTGTGCTGTTCCAACTCTTCTCTCTTTCAACTATTTATATTAACAGATCATCTCATCTTTTCAACTCATTTCAGTAAGTAATTGTGTCTTGTTTAGGTATGTTGCAACACTCATAAATGTTTAAGAATGCATTAAGTAGCGATTCTGTAATTGTTTCTAGCATGCAGGAATAGAGTATTTCTATCCATGAGACATATTTCATATGCCTAATGATTTGGAATGACCTTTTGTTATTTGTCATAGTAATTTTCCTGTTTACCCTTGTTCTCCCAGCCTGGTTTTTCCTCTACCTGTTCCTTTACTGTTTTTAAGTGTGCTCCAAAGCTAAGAGCAATTCCCGTTAAATGCATTTTTGAGGACATGAACTCCAATTATTACCTTCTGCTAGACTTTATGTTTCTGTACCTGCTTTACTTCAGAGCAACAGGAAACCAACTAGCAGCACTCAGTGCTGGTCTGTGAAGAGCTTCCATTAAACTTGCTTGGCATAATTTCTTTCAAAGAGTAAGTAATTTCCTAATTTATTATTAGGATCAAGTTTTCGGAGTGAGGCTAAGTGGTAGACTATTAGTTCTGCTAAGTTTGCATTCAAGAGCCATTATTTCAACAAGTTCATCTGAAATAATTAATTGGGATTACAGAAGTCAAACATTGGGAGTAACTTAGACAAATAATATGTTTGACTGATAGATATTTATGACATACATGACTGGAATTTCTTATTGACAGCAAATAAACAACCCTTTTCCACACAAGACCTTTGTATCCTGCCTTTTGATATACTTTTCACCATTCAAAATAACATAGATTCTTTTCTCTGATGTAGGTAAGGACTTCAGAAATGCATTTAATTTGCATGATGATATATTTACTTTTTATTTTCATTATGATTAGAATTTTGGGGTAATTTATTTCCTACACTCTATATCTAAACAACATCACAATTTGATGTAAAAACTTCACTGCATTTCTTTGGTGTAGTGCACACAAGGAAACTGAGGCACCTTAAGCAACCAAAGAAGGCAACCTTAAGTAAGCAATGAACATCCCAATAAACAGAGTATATACCAGAAAGTATTTCTGTATTCAGAACTCTTCTGCTGTTTCGGTTTCTATTATTTGTCTGATCGGTTGTGTTTTATTTACTTATTTATTTATTTATTTTTAAGGTGTGACAAAGCAAGAAAAGAAAAGTTCCTAAAATCAGAGAAGAAAAGCTGTGAAGTGTGCAGGGGTTGTGTTTCTTGCCATGAAGACCACATGCCTATGAATGTTTGCAGCTCCCAGCTTCCAGTAACAGCTGCTGAAAGAGAAGGTGGTGTTGCCAAGGGGATGGGTGCACCCAGAGCCTTGCAGCACAGTCAACCAGGGTAAGGGACGCAGAGGTTTCCTCCACCCAACTATGTATTTGCTTTGCAAAATGGAGGGATGAATTAAAATTTCCGTTGCCTGTGAGAGAACCAGCACCCTCAATTCTTCCAACAAAAAATAGAAGAAATTAAACGGGATGAAATGACTATGCTGTGAAATTGTTTATTATTAATGGAGAAGAGAAAGGAAGAGGAAAAAATACTGCAGACTGAATGAAGGAAAATTTTTAGCAGTGAAATAGGAACACCTTAGCTTTGACTTAAAAGGGCGTCCATAAGAATATAATTATGTAAATGTCAAGAAGGCTAGAAGTGGTTTTAATGTACAACATTAAGATATATATTAATAATATGATGGAATTAGGAACAGAAGAACCTATACTAAGTATCATGAAAAACGTTCTGACAGGAAGATACATTAGGCTGTAGAATAGTTTCCCATAGGGAAACCATCACTTAAGGGCTTTTTCTTCCATCATAAGTTCCCCAGTTCTATGAAGATTCATATTGAGCTCTTCATGTCCAAATGGCAAATTAAACAAGAGAGATAATTTAAGCAGGTCCCTAAATCCCTCAGTAATTTTAAGGAAATTCAGTTACATCCTCTTATCAAAATATTCCTTGTTGGGGTTAAGAATAGACCCCTCCATTTATATTTTATCAACTTATATTTAAAAAATAATTGTATTTACCTAAAAAGTGCAGATATTTCTCCATGTTTTGATCCGAGTCTTTTTGTGTATCTTCTGTCACCTACTTGTCCTTCTGCAAAATTCTGGGGCTTTTTGCTGTATGTCGGGTAACAAATGGAGCTGCACAAAATATTTGAGGTTCAAAATATCGTGTAAAGTGCATGTTACATGGAACGTTGGAGTTTGGGGGTCAAAAGAAAAGCTACTCATTTCATCACAGAAGTACAGTTGCTTTTAAAGGTTAACAGTACCAGTGATCTGTTTGAGGCTGGAGGCAAACTGAGTCTCAAGTCTCATATCAGAGCTCTAGTCTTGGAGACAATGTGTCTATGTCCCTTAGTATGATCAAAATGCTGTCCTTTGAAGTAATAGGGCATATCCAGAGGCAATGGAAACCTCAGGGTAAAGAGTAAGCTTTTGCCAGAAATTTAAGCTTTGAGCTTCAACTCACACTGCATTTTTCATTGTTTTCACAGGATTTTCCTTTATTTTGTCCTACGCTTTCTGATGAATGATTTTACATGTTTCAGTTTTTTGTATAAAGTGTGAGGAATATTTCTTTATTTTTATTTTTCAATGTCACTTTCATTAGCATTGCAGTTTGGGTTTGGGGCAAGACAGCTTTTAAGATCCATTATTTTTTGTACTGTGACTATGAGAGAAATAGTATGCTAGTGTTCTGGTTGCAGTCTTGAAAATGTGGATTTAAATCATGGCCCTGTCACAAATTATCTAAATGAGATTAAGCATATTATGATATCAAGAGATTTTTCAGTAATATGCACTGAAAAGTGGAAGACAGCATTTTGAGAGAGACCTTAAGCGTGAAGAGTAATAAAAGATTATATACCTTTTTGGCTGTTCATCCCATGTTTTATGAAATCTCAAGTAACTCAAATCTCACTTCATTTATATAATGAAGATATTAATGACTGTTTCCATCCACCTAATTTGTGTTGTAGAACAACCTGATGTCAATATAGCAACTAAGATATAGAAAAAATGTTGATTCGAGTTTTTTCTTTAATTAGACAACTGCATTTTGTGTGTGTGTGTGTGTGTGTGTGTGCGTTTTTTTTTTCTCCTAAAGCAGAATGTGGTATTCCATACCATTGATGAATTTCATAGTTTTGTAATATATTTTTTAACTGTACAGAAACATGGTTGGTTTTCTTACTGATGCAGAGTGTTTTCATTACTTTCTGCTCAGTTTATTTCCCAATAGTAAAAAATGCAGGTCTTTTGTCTTTTACAAAATTTTGAGTGTACTAGGTTTTCTGCTAAAAAGACGTTTCCTACAGCAATGACTGTGGGTATTAGCTTCTAAACTATTGATTAAACAGCACAACAAATTCTCACATTGAAACATTATGTATCTCTATATATGTTTCCTTTAATTGTCTCTAGTAAGAGACAATTGTTTAGCTTTTTTTTTTTTGGCAGTCCAAGAGGTACTTTATACATTCCTGTGTGTCCAGTTTTTGCTCCATAGTATGTACTACCACTTAACTGAATTGATAAATCTTAAGTCAAATAAGCAAGTTTAACTTCTCAGGGTAACTGAATTGCATTGAACTACAGGCGTTGTGAGAATTTTAGCTGAACTTTTTCTCATCAATAAGTCTGCAATCCTTTGCTAAGAAACTTTGCCTCTGAAACTCTCTTGGGGTTTACTAAATGAATTTAAAGCAATACAGATACCTTCCAAATCCCATAACAGAATTCACTAGTATGCCAAATAAGCTGGAAAAATTCTGTAAGTAGGGAAAGGCAATTCTTGTTGAATTAATGAAAACTGAAAAAACTGAATTCTCTGGTTGCTTATAGCCTGACTCAATAACAGTCTCTGAACAAGTAAGTTAGAAAAAACAATAGAAAGTGGGTTGGCCAACTATAAAATGTTGACCAACTACAATAAAGGAAACAACACAATTACTTTAAAAAAATTAAGGACATCAAATTGTGAAATGAGGTACTTCAACTAGGAAACAAACCATAGGGGCCAAAAAAAATCAAAAAAAAAAAATTTCATATTATTTAAGATGCACAAATGACTGTGGTTCTTTTACTGAAAACTAGATCACCACTTTCCTTACTGTAGTGCATATAACCTACACAGGAGAGATCTGAACTAAACTTCAAAACTTAATGCTCTAGTATATACGAGTAGGACCCAGAATCCAAAGCCAAAGATGTACAAATGGGCCTTTTTGATTTAGTAACACACTAATGTGTATTAAAATTGCATTGTTGAGTTCTGGGGGGAAAAAAAAAAAAAAAGACCCTCAAAAAACTTGTGAATATCAGTTTATCTGTACTGCATCTGAAAAATAAATATATATGTATTTCAGACATTGTACCTTAAAGTCCGTGGTAAAAAAGAGAAAGAAATAAACTGATACTGATATAATCAGCTTGATTTCAAGTTCTCTACCCATCTACTGACTGCATCTAATTTTTCACCTAGATATGCATACTTTGGTTACCCTGTCAAGGTATTTTAAAAAGTTGGTGAGAGCAAATCCAGAATTTTAAGTAACAGGTTCTAGTTAAATAGAAACAAATGGATACAATAAGAATAGAAAACATACACTGCATTTGATTAGCTATCCCATCAGTTTCAAAAGCTTCAGTTGTGTATATTCTAACAAAGTAAATGCAGTAGTATACAAAATATATTTTCCCACTTGTTTTCTGGACATTACAGGATAGGACGAATACCATTCATTAATAAAGTTGGTTTTGAAAAGATGGTTTCTGCATTTAAATCTAAGTATTGTAAGTTTTAACATTTCTTCTAGCAATTTTTTTCACCCTGGCCCAACTTCTCACTTGGGTCTGGTTCTTTGTGATGTTTTTCCAGTGCTTAACTACATTGCTAAGTTTTTTGCTGGGAACACAGAAAAAAAATCAGTAATCATGTTGGCTATATAGAGAGTGGACCAAGTTTCTACAGAGTAGGACTTCGTCTCTTCAATTTGATTCAGAAATAAACCAAAATCAACATGTTAATTTAATTATTATTTTTCAGCTTTTCCCCTCATTTTTAAAAATGTGATTTTAAACCTAAATTGTTGATTCCAAATTGTCACCAAAGACTCACTTAGAAAAGACCAAATGATATTCAAATGGACTATCAAGTACACCTCCCATTCCTACAAGTTTCAAATGTTCTGCCTCTATACTTCCTTTGCCTTGATTGTATTTCCCACCAAGACAAGCTTTTATAGAATGATTAGCATTTTTCTGAATGCAACTCATATTTATTACATAAACCCAAACACCTTCCAAAAGCCAAGGTTTCACTTTTCTAGCCACATGAACAGAAGCATTCCTGAAAAGCTTCTTCTTGTTGTAATACAGGTAATAATATAAAGATGATACAAGATGATGACTGTATTTGTGCTTGCCATTGGTCCAGAGTTAGCATGCAAGTTAAGTCTTTGTTCAAAAGTGAGATTGTATCTTAATTTATAACAGGTTCCTTAAATTACCATTGTTGTCAAGCTTGGACTGTTTCTGTGTTTATGTAGTTATTTAAACAGTTTTGACCTTCAGAATTTGGATTGTAACTCACTTATTTTATTTTTCCTGCAAATGAAGATGTATTACTTTTTAATTTCCAGAGTATCTGAAATCATTATTCTCAGATTCATTTCTGTATTAATGAGTTCCAAATTTTTTGTCTCAATCTGTTCACAGAGCAGCATACCAAGCTATAAATTCTGGAGCATCCCTGCTAAACATGTTTTTTAATATGTTCAAGGAAACATTTAAATTCCTCTGAAAAAAAGTTTTTTTGCTTTTAATCCTGATCATATTTTTTCAATGGGTCTATTATTAAACCACATAATTGACTATAATTTTTTAATTTTATTTTTTGTTTCCAACAACCAAATTTTTAGAGCACTTTTCTCTTTCCTTACTTTCTAAAATTAGTTTAAGAAAAAAGAAGATTGTGGGATTTCTTTTTTTCTTGTCTTCTATGGTGCTGAAGAGCCTTTAGAAAAGACTCCAGTTCTTTTTCATTTGTTTTTGGATATCAGATGACATTATTAATAGTATTTTGGCATTATTCCGAACTATGCTAAAATATTGGAACAGGGCTGTAGTTCTTAATTATGTGCACCTTTTAAACTTGTAATTTAATTGACATAATATTAACCACATCTCATCTGCCCTGTAAGCAATCCTGATCCTTTCCTGCTGTAGTGCAATGGAAAAATGGCTTCTGGAAATGATTTGGCAATTATATTAAAAATTATCGAGTGTATATAATTATCATTATAAAAACAATTCAACACTTTTTGCAGATAACATTGTATGTCCCTTTCAATTAGACAGTATTCAATGTAAAGAACAACCATAATCCTAGATCCAGCATTCATTAAGTACAATTTCCTTTAATTGTAGAAAACACAAACACAGCCTTGACTAATGTGAATTAGCATTGCTCTGAAAGGTGGAAGAAAGCTGATAGGAAGAGCTGACAAGTATGAAAGTAAGATGGAAGAGCTGGACAGATTTAATTTCTTAGCAAATAATTATCCCCAAGCTGTGTAAACTTGCTTAAATAAATCCTTATTAAAAAAAATAATAATAAAAATAAACAAACAAACAAAAAAACCCTGTAGTTCATATATTTACACATTCCAGCAGCCTCCACAGGAAGGCATCTCTCACTGGCCTTCGTCTCATCAACACCAACAGCAGTACGTCTCGGCTATTTTTACCAAATTGTATCCTTTATGAACCAAAACACAGTAAAGGAATACAGAGAATAAATGTTTAGATTTGCTTAAGATCACACTGTATAGTGATGTCTGCTTTTTGTGGACTCCAGTTTCAAGTTTATGATTCTGAGAATGATTCTGAAGGTTCAATCTGGTCCACTGCTTAAAATATTGGTTTTACAGCAATGCATAAGGAAGACATGTTTTTCTTCCTGAGAACAAAAGTTGGCTTCTGTCACAGTTAAAAAGCCAATCCGTTAGACAAATTGGCATTGAATGCACTTTGTACTTATTTTGAGATGTTTCCCTCCCTTCTATCTCTAGGTCTTCCTATGTCAATTTCCTTTTTTTTTTTTTCCTTTTTTTTTTTTTTTTTGTAATTTAGGTGTTTACATGTGCATCCTTGTAATGCTTTCTTTCTCTTTATAAAAAAAAATGCATGCATGGACAAACACATAATTGGATAAATATATATTTCCATACATATATTATAAACTGATCACTGCTTGACAGACAACAACAAAAAAATGCACCAAGATATGGTTTGCATATTCTGACTGCGAGCACTGAATGGTGAACTACTGACAAGAGTTTAAGAATGACATAACTTCATCCAGAACAGGCAATTAAATTAAAATGAGTTATCTCCAGGATGAGGAACGTTTAAGCCAGAATACTATTTAACTACAGGATATAAACATTTTATAATCATCATATTTAAGGTTTTTCAACAGATAATATTTCTTGGTGTTGGGCAGAGGTTTCTAACATCCCTGACTGTACAGATCACCAATTGCTGCCTATTGAAGAAATGTCTTACCACTGAAAATTTCATCCTGACGCACTGAACCTGGAGCTATAATCAAAGAGGAAATCAGATTATAGGATTTTTTATTGTGCAATTTAGAAATACCATTTCTAAATTATTGTAAATTTAGAAATAGAAAACAGGATATTGAAGCAACTCCTACTTAAAATGGAGTATGTCAAATTCTTGTGAAGTGCAGGCTTTTTAGTTGGAGACATTCAATGCAGGGACATTTTAGTCCAATGCTATAATCATCAAAAGAAGGAAGACAAAATTCTGGAACCTGAAAGCAACATTTCTTACAAAAAACCGCCATCAAGATATATATTGAAATGTAAGGGGAGGAAAGGGGGATGGAGGGATTTCCCTCTGATTTAACGTCAGAAGAGTTTGTCATGTTATATATATTTGCACCTCTTGAAAAAAGCAACAGACTAAATTATCTCTCTTTTATTAAGTTTCCAGAAAGAAAAAAGAACTAGGATAAATTAATATTAGAAATATTATTTATTTTAACGAGTGATTCTGTTAACATCAGCTGTGAATCATATTTATGTTCAGTTACTCTCTTGGTTCCCTTCTTTTTTCACATTTCCTGGCTTTAAAATGAAATTGTGTTTTTCATTTAGCATGCACTAATTTCTACTAAGAGAAAAATAAAATACAGAAGTGAGAGAAATTTTGAATTTCAACGCTGTGCATGTCTGGGAGGTCACAGAGACATAACTGGGGCACAAATCTTCAAACTGTGTTCCACTGCTTAGCACTGTGGCTGCTTTTTTATTTCTATCTCCCAATGAAATATTAAGTCTCTTCTCTTGCTGTGATGCTAAGACTGTTCCAAATTTATTTTGAAATCTAGTTTTCTTCAGCTTAAGTAGTCAGTGCTAGTAGATTAAAATTACTGGCATTAGTTTACATCTATAGGCTCTTCTTATTCTGTGATTGTATGTCTGTGAGAGCCTGGGGTCCATAATTATTAAATCACCCCATCAGTCTCACCTGTGAAGATGGTGATTGCTGGTGCCAAATTGCTTAGCTCCTAAATGCTTACTTTGGGAATGCTTTCTGTCTTTTTTTTGTTGTTGTTCACAGCACACTGATATTTTTTTTTTTTGAGTTACTCTTAATCAGTAAGGTGACAAAGTAGAATAATGACCATATAGCTAATACAATCAAAGCAATGTCTGGACACATTTTCATTACATTCTTATAAAAAAAAAAAAATCCGTTTCATCCCAAAGATTAATTAGAGTCTGCTCATGTAATTTAGAAGAAGATCTGTTTAAAAAAAAAAGTCATTAACAATAACCATGTCTTTGAATAGTTCTGATTGTGATGCCTTGGGAAGAAGACATGGGGTATGGTCCCTTGGAAAAGTACATTAAAAAGTCACTGCCAGAGGGGAAGGGATAACTCCCCTTTCACTGAAAGCTGTAAGGTGTGATTCTTTTTGGTGAGTCTATTATCAGTAGATATGTCACAGCAGAGGATGCTCTGTAAATGTATGGAAGGTAGTCCATCCAAAATAAACTTAAAACAGTATTTTTCAGGTAAATAACTTAGTCAACTACATCATAAATGCTACATATATTTTAGCAACAAAATAAAAAAGCTTTATCCCAAAAGGTAAAAGGTGTGATTGTTCTCAGTGACATTTTTGTAACTAAAAAAAAACTTCTGCAAAGAGGTCATTTGATCTTGAGCACATTTTTGGGGTAGGGACATTTAGGCAAGGCAACTATAATGCTTTCTGTTAAACTAACTGAAAATTCCCTTCTGAAATAGTGGAAAATTTGCTCAGCTTTAATCAGAAACAGCTCTGAACATGATTGGCATCAAAAATGAAGCTAAATTTTTCAATGTAAATGTTGCAGGCTGCTTAATTTATACATTCAGTGTATTGAGAAGACACAAGCTGACTTTGGATGCAAGCATTTTCACAGATGTATCTGTACATGGGCATATTACAGACTTATCTTTGTATAAAGTAGTTATGGGTAATTATATTTTCTATTGTATGTAGAGTTAAGCACGATGTCAACGTTAATACTAACTAAGCTTGAAAAACAATTTTCATGAGTTGAAATTTCAACTCAGGTGCAAGATAGGAGAGTTGTAGCTGTCCAGATCAAGTTAACAAAAGTTGATGATTTCCAAGTAAATGGTTAGGGTCTCTCAGCTGATCCTTTCCTCATTGCTAAAAAGAGGTTGGTGTTATGTCACAGATGGCTAGTTTGTGTTTAAAAAAAAAGAAAAAAAACAACAGATAAGAACAAATCAACAAAAATTTCTCAACAATAGTCCTAAAATCATACTATGTTTCTTTTATTCTCATAGTGTCACAAGAATAAACATAGTGTCACAGTATTTCAAGTTATATCCTTATTTCCTTGGGTTTCATTTTGTCCTGTTATCTCTGAATAATAGATTTCTTCTCAATCAGGGAAGTTCTAGGACAAATCCTTCACATAGGTCCTTCTCTGTATGACGATTCATGCTAAGTCAAATCTGGACCTGACTCAAATCAATACATACAATATTACTTTCCCAATTTGAATAGAAATCTAAAGTCCAGGTTACAAGAAATATTTTCATTTCCTCCATGATTTGATAAATGTTTATATAGTGTGGAGTTTAATACAGCCATGTTGTTAATGTACATTTTATTAAGCCTAAAGGACTTCATGCTGTTTTTTTTTGTTTGTTTTTTTTTTTTGGTTTGTTTTTGTTTTCCAAATACAGATGTGAGTAAAATATTAAATAACTGGACCTTGCAATGAAAATATTATACTTGCTACATCCCTTCATAACATGATCACTGCCATAAATCGCTGCATGATATCATTCTTGTGAGAAGAATCTGAAGTGTGTAATATGACTAGACCACACGAAGACAGTGGAACACTCCTGCACTTGATTACGTTAGGCTGTGGCTGTAAAATCTTGTGTTGTGAATTATAGATATAGGGTCTTCCTGCCAGGTCAGTCCAGTCCAACCTAGTCACACACAGGATAATGATTTTTTTTATCTGAAATACATATTTTACAAACTAGAAGAGTTGCCAGATATGAAATAAGGCTATAGAAAATAAATAAAGGAATAAATAAATAAATAAATAAGATTGAATTTTTTTTTTTTTTTTGCAGAGAAGTGGTTGGAGCAACTTTTTAGTTCATGCTTTGATACATAAATGTTCATAAATCTAAGTACTCAGTTTTAGTAAATACAGATTCTGTCGTGATCTAGTAGCATATTAGAAAGTTTTGAATTTCATCAGTGTATGTTGTTTTCGTAAAATAGAACTAACAGGTAAGTTATTATTTGTTACAGGAAAGTGTATTTTTCAGATTTATATGAAATACCTGAAATCTTCCTCATTGTTACTTCCAATGATTTTATATGTACAATTACGATTGTACCATACATGGTACTTTCAAGGGCAACTGAGCAGAAAAGAATTTTTACCGCTCAAGTAAAGAACACCTTCCAATCCCATCATTTTGACAGGCAAGATATTCTAGAATAAATTGACAATGTATTTGAATCATTCAGATCATTCTAAACTAAATTTAAAGTTCAACTGATTAATCAATAATGTAGTAATAGAATTTTAGATGTATGCTAGACCGATATGGATTTTGCAGCATTAATGTCATTATGTGTAACAGCGAACATTCACCTTAGCCTATGCGTTAATGCATTTTTCTTTTTAATATATGTATATCCTAGTAAGTCTTGTTACTTATGGAACCTTATCCATAGGAAGACAAATGCTCTAAACCAGTGAATGACGGGTGAGAGTTAATCTTTACAGCATGATTTATAAACTCTAGGCACTGAGCATGGTAGAAATGCAGTAATACTTCACTTTACCTCTTTTTGTTTTATTTCTTGAGTTAGTAGCTGATCTTCTTACAGCCTCGTTTAATGTTTTCTTGTATGACTTCAAATACACAGCAGTGCAATTACTACAGTGAAACAGGTTTTTAACAGCAACAAGGTCCCTCACAAGTCTTGTACCCACAGCTGAGCGCAGTCTGTGCTCTATCTGCTTGCTAAATGTTTTGTATTTTCATCTCACAATTAGTTTGTAGTCAAATTATTCTCTTTATAGATAGAAAACTGTGTCATTATTCTAAATTAAAGTAATCAAGCCTGCAGTTTGTGGCGTCACTTGTCTTTTATCAGCAGAGGTCCCTGTGGTGGGTTACCGGGGCTGGCTGCCAGTCACCCCCCTGGCCATGCTCCCAGTTGCCCTTGTCAGCAGGGCAGGGGTAGAAAATGGGAAGGGAAGGCTCATGGGTGTTGATAGGGACAGGGAGAGCACTCACCGAATACTATCATGGGCAACACCTTTCCTCCCCCCAGGTGTCGGCAGGGCTGTTTCTCCCCCTTTCTTTCTTTCTGCTGGCTGCTGGGCAGCGCTGTGCCCTCTTTTCTTCCCCAGGCTGTCCCCGAGGCGCGGCACCGCCATCTTGGCTGCTGGGCCCAGCCGTGCCACTTAGCCACCAGCACCCAGTACAGCCTCAAAAAAGCCCCAGATTTTGGTTCAGTACACCCTGTACTCTGAAGGTTTACCTAAGCATATGTATAAGTCCTATTTTATTTTATTATTTTATTTTTAAATAGGATTTTAGCTGTCAGCTGAATTAATCTGCAGAATTGCAACTGGAAAACAGTATTGACAGTGATGATAGGGGCTCACCTGAAATTATTGTTGAGCTGACTAGCAGGTGATGGTTGTAAATGCCTTGTCTTTCATTGGAATTCTTGCCAGTTCCTGGTTGCCTCTCTAAAAACCCTCCTTTGAGGCAGGGATTCAAGTTGTATGTCTTAATGGAAAGGTGTGCACTTATAGGCAGCTAGGGAAAGTCCAGTTGATTTTATTTACTTTTTGCAGAAGATTTTATTTACTTTAGTCTTATTATTATGCAGCTATCTGCAATTTCAGAGACAGTGAATTGTCTTTGTTGTCACTCAGAACCATGCATTTAAGCGTATCACTTGTGAGGTCGTGACTTATCCACCTGTTTGGGTCCCCCACTTGTACAAAGTACCTGACATTCCCAAACCACATCCGTGGGGTGCAGAGACCTGTGTGGCAGGTAACAAAGCAGTGTTTTACTTAAAGAAGTACCTGCTCAGCTGTCTGGGAGAAGTTGCACAATTTGACAGTTATGTAAATATGTGCTTTACTTTGCCCGATTCCCATATCCATTTATTTTCTTCTCAAGTAGTCTGTCTAAACCAGGATTCAGACACTTCCAAATAAGGAACCATGTTTATCTGATGTTGTAGCTGAGTGTCGAAACAGAAATACAAACATCAAATACAAACACCAGCAATATTTAAAAGATGCAAAGGAGAAGAGCTGCTTTTTAGTGTCCTCAAAAATATTTCCTGAGCTAGGTAAGAGGTGGGTATAGTACATCCGAGCATGTTATCAGCAAACTGTGGTGGCTTCTGCTTGGTTTTAACCAGATACATCATTGCTGAAGGGTGAAATAACTTCCAGCTGTCCCCAGTTCAGCTATGCACAGCAGCAGCGTTCAGGCAGGGAGGCTTGAGCTGCACTTGTCCAAGCTTCCTCAGGCTGGAGGAACAAGCAGTCTGAATTCAGCTCTGCTGCTGTACTAACTGCTGGTTAAAGCCACCCAAATCTGGATGAGGAAGGTGTGGATTGCAGTTGTGCAATTTCTGATGCTCTGTGTGACTTGATGAACACTTTTTGGACCAGCTACAACCTTCTCATTAAATACACACATGATAACACAAACACAGTGTACTCTGCCTCCAAACACAGGTGTGTTTTAAAGGGTATTTAATTCAGGTCAGAATTAGTTCAAGGCACAGTTTCCATTGCATGGTGTGATTTATTTATTTTTTTAATTATTATTGTTTATTTTTAAATGAATTTATCAAGCATCTTCTGTAGGATAATGCAGTGTCTGTTTATGGATCCAATTAATTCTGGGTCCTTAAAAAGTTGTGTAAGCCCTAGTGGGTGTCTGATAGAGCCAAAAGTCTCAGAAGTTTCCATACCAAGTGAGTATATATAATTGTTTACCTTCCATGGTAGCCATAATTCACCACAGGCTTCAATGGAAGTTAAATATCAAAATAGTCTGTGGGTAACCAAAATTAGGTTACCTCATAGGCAACAGAAATGAAACTCAGTCATTTAATCATAGATAAGGATAAAAGTAAAGGTGAGATTCTTTTCTTTTTGCAATGTGTTGACTTTATATAGTTATATGGAATTTGTGTTCAACTGTGCTATTTCAATAGAAGGCTCAACGTGAGGATAACGAGGTAATGCAGATGGGTGAAAAGCTTGGCTAGCCAGGCTTCTGTACCTCCTTAGTTGACAAATATTATTGATTTATCTCTTTATATAGATCACTCATATTACAATTATGGACAATATTCTTTTATATAATTTTCTGAAACATGATAAATTGAGGCATCGAAGTATATATATTTTTCTAGAGGTTAATATTTTTCAGTTGTGTGGGTCAGATTAAGCTTGTGGTAAGTTCCAAAATATATCATTGAACAACTTTTTTTTTTTTTTTTTAATGGTTTCTCAATATCCTTGATACTTTTAATGGATAAAAATCAAGGAAAAACAGTGAACTGTCTCAGACTTGAATACTTTTGATTTTCTCATTAGCAAATGATATGCTACTGGGGTCTACAAGATGCTAATGAGATAGAAACCTTTTTAAAAATTTTTTTTTTCCATGTTTTAAAATACTTTAAATGTTTTTAAACTTCAAAAAGCCAGTTGAAATATGGGGTGCTGGTCCTCTAAGTTAAGAACTGATAGGGTGTGGTTTATTCTGAAGGTTAACTTATATTAATGTAAAACAAAGAAAATATGTAGAGTGGTTTGGGATTTTGTTTTTAATAACGTTGTAGTTTGTGGAAATGAAGCTACCCTTGCCTACCATTAATAAATAGCTAAATACAGATCATATGCAACTTTCATATCTATGAAAACAGAGATTTTCAGTGCAGAGCTCCCACTGTTTCCTTTGGAAGTAGAAGTGTTAAAAGGTGTGTCAGTGTTCAAGCTTGAATGGTGGTATATAGTCGAAAAGTTATACAGAATGAGAGATATTAATGAGAGAAATTATGAGCATTTTGACTTGTGATAACCTTCTAATAGACTCTCTATAAAACATACACAGACAAGAAGAGATTGATTTGAAGGTAGGCTTTCTAAAACTATGAAATGTCACCTCATACTTTCTTAAATTTTGGTAGCCCTATCACACACAAAAAAGTATTTCTTTAGATTATAAAAGGAGGATAATATTTAATCTCACAAATAAAACATATGATGCTTGATTTCTGATTTGACAATAGTAAATTCCATCAGTAAAAAGAACTGCTCTTAGTTTTTGTCTTGCAGAAGCAAAATTAATCCACACAGACTGTGCCTGAAACTTGTAGTGAGCAGCAAAATATGAATGATTTTGATAGCCTGAGCTTCCACTATGAATCGTTGCCTAAGTGAAATTCTAGTCACTAATCACTGAACCATTCACTGTGCAGGTTGCATATGGCTTTGTTAGCAATTACATTTATTTTAAATTGAGAGAATTACTTGGAAACACTGTTCACTGAAGGTTCAAACAGACCAGAGCAATTAAGCATTAGTTGCCAAAGGCCTTCAGTTAAAATTATCGAATGGTACTTTCACTATAAATGTTCATCTACCTGATCTCTGGAGACTCCTGACTGACTTCTAATAAACATTCACCGTTTCCTCACTAACACTAGTCTGAGCATTTAATAATTAAAAAGAAAAAAAAAAAAGTAGAAAAGGGGCTATGTTCCGCTGTTCTGATGGCAAAAGGTGGAAGGTGTTCAGGAATTGTTTATTCTAGGCACTCAAATAGTAGAGACCCCATGCAATCTTAAAATAGTTTCCATCTGATGGAGTCCCTAAGCCAGGTCAAGTAGCTGTAATAATGTCTGTCATTATTAATTGTGGCCCCCTCAATATAAGTACAGATCAGTTCAATTACCTTATGATACTCCTCTCCCAAATGTACTGAATCAGTCTTAATATCTTTACAAATAGACAAAATGGACTTGGAGATCATTTGATACATTGGCCCTTGGTGGTCCCCATAAAACAGCTGTTTTCTAAAACCATGACAGAACTTAGTGGTGTGGGAAGGAGGTAAAAGAAAAATATTTAAATAATTTTTATCAGTTATTCCAAATACAGCTTCCAATTTAAACCTAGTGTATGTCCAGTTCAGTATTTTTTGGACCAAAATATTTCATTCTCTACCTTTGTAGGTCAGTAGGGATAATGCACTTGTGCATAATCACTGCAAAAGTGGTTTTGATTTTGCTTCCAGTAATTCTGTAAATGGTTTAGAGGCACATAGTGCAGATGTGATGCATCTTATTTGGCTAGAAAGAGCAAGAAACTAACCCTATCATATTTATAGAATATAACAGATTCATTGTAATAACATTTAACTTTTGTTTCTAGTTTCCAGTCTGGTTGGTGGTTTCAGTGTAACTCTGACCAATGAAAAAAGATTAATTTCTTACATTTTCATTTACTCTAGGATGAAGAAGGGGAAAGCATGAATCTAATTGCATTATAAAAAGGCAAATTAGTCATAAATCCTGAAATCGATTCACTGAAGAACTTGTATTTATTTGTATTTACGGGATGTGGAAAAGCTTGAAATATGTATTTGCAGTGGAAAAATGTATATATTAGAAAGCCATCTATTTAGAAATTATTGGCTGAAAATACATTAGCAATGCATTGAATAGCATTCAGAGAGATTATAAATTCAGTAATTGAAACACAAATTATGTATGCGTATTATTTATGAAATTTTAAGTATTGCTTTTCATCAGAAAATGTAAATGATATTTAAAACAATTAATGATTCAGATTGGTGAAAATGGAAAAGCTGGCAAAGCACTTTACTATCCCTGAAGTGAAACTAAATAAATTGAGATGACTCTAATTTGTTATGCTGTTTAGTCCTAATGTAGCAGCTTAAGTTATTGGGTTGAAAAACTATCTGTAATTCTAAAGTGTGAGGAGTAAACTGTTAATGTGTGTTCTTATTTATGATAAAGTACTATTAAAATGTATTTGTATTGGATCACCAAGACATTTTACCCCTTTGTCTTCTCTTAGAAGGGACTTTGTTTTGACAAAGAGTGGAGTAAAATAGGGGGAAGAAATCATTGGCTTTGAAGCAAATTTATCTCATTTTCTCTTCCCCATCTTCTTCCACTCCTGAAAGAGAGATATTAGGATGTGAAATTAGAAGAACAAATAATGTTTGACAGCTTCTGGTAGCATTTACCTTAAAAAGATGTTAGTACCAGCATAACGGAGAAGCTTAGCCCCCATGTATGAACATCTCTAGGAATATATCATGATTTTTGTTATTTAAAGTGAATTTCTAAAGATTTTAGGATTACTTGCTCTGTGGTGTCAAGTAGTTTTAGGGTACTTTTGTGTCCATTTTATTCCATTTTATACTGCAGTGTTCTTTTTTTTTTTTTTTTTTTTTTTTTACCTCAGGGCACGTAAAATATCTGTAGAGTTCAGGAAAGTCAGGGAAATGATCTTGGTAAGTCATCAGAGGATTTAATGTAATATTGCGTAGACAGTGACATGAGGATAGTCCAAGAGTTAATCAGATTTTCCAGATTTATAAATGGGGAAATTAGGAGGATAATGAACTGATAAATCAGTAATAAACCTATTCTAAAGAGTAAGACATTTTTGGCTCTCTTCATTAAGATTTGTATCTCCTAAAGGAAAAGTGATTTCTTAATGCTAAGCCTTCTAGAAGTCACTGTGACCTATTTCTGAGAATAAAATTAAAAAGATAAACTTTCCTTTGAAATTCATAGGTAGGACAGAGGAGTCACAAAGGGAATGTAAACTTATTTTCTGCAGATAGCTCTCATGCTAACTATTTCACAAAAGGCTACTGGACTAGAGCTGCCATTGATTCAAATATTTGAAATCCCACTGTAGCAGGTGATCTTCCACTTTCTGTGATTCAATAAAAGATTAATTTTAAAGAAAGGGCTTAATTTTGTAGCTTGAAGAAAGAAGCTCAGCAGCATGTACGCTGATGCAAATTAATTACCTAACTTTTCCAGGCTCAAAACATATATTCATATTTGCACTCTGTTACTTTCTTCAAAGACACTTGTTAGAGGTGTAAGTAAATGTTATTAAGAAGCAAAGCCAAAATATTTCAAAATTTCTGTATTGGGAGAATGTGCTTCTCAATCATCTAATTTGGGTTATGATGCTGATCTCTCTACAGTCAATAAAAAAGTCCTGCAAACTTCAGTAGACAGGATTGATTTGAAAATCTTAGCCTTCATATTTGCAAGTGTAACTTAAGGACTTTTTTTTGGAACATAACGGTTGGACACTTCACAACTACATGTAATATATGTGTGGTAATCATTTTTATTTGTTGAGCAGTTCTGCCAATGATAACAGAACTGTGGGAGTAATGATCCAGGAAATCATCTGCAGTGCTGTATTCCTTTCATCCCATAATTGCCTACTGGTCTAAGTAATCAAGGTATAATAGTTTAAAACTGATGGGGAAAAACTAAGTCTGGAAATTTACACAATCTTAGAAAATTCTTTTTTAAAAGAAGACGAAAAACTGGATGTTACATTTCACTGGAGTTTAGGAAGAGGTCAGTTGGCTGTGTTAAAAGCAAAAGAATAAAATTAGAATGTAACATAAAATAATACAGTGTATAATTAATTAAAATAATTTATGATCATTCCATAATTTAATGTTAACTCTTTTTCCTGGTTGATATTCAGATCGGTTAGGGACTTGAGCTCTAACTTGCTGTTGAAAACCAATAGTAGCTGCTTGTAAATAGATTGTATTAAATATCAACATGAGCTAAACAGAAAATTTACTGGAATCTGAAGATGAAGGAAAAAAAAGAAGTAAATGAAATGCCTAAGACAGATTTTTTTCAGCTAAAGAAAAGGCCTACAGCTATCCAAATCTGCCTTTATTGTGACCCTGGATTAATGTCTGTAACTCAGAGCTGTAGTAAAAGAAAAAAATAAGTTAATTCTGGCTTTGGAATAATGTTATTCAAATTTGAAGGCAACATAAACGTCCTTTTTTTCTTCAGTTTTTCACAAGTCAGTTTTAGAAACAAAGGAAAGCATAAGATACAACTTGATCATTCATCACTTCTTTTTATTTTATTTTATTTTATTTTATTTTATTTATTTTATTTATTTTTTTTTCCCATCAGTAGTGTGTAAAGGTAAGTTGTAAAGATGGGGAATTAAACTTTGCTTCTTTTTGTTACTGCTTGTTTTTTTTTTTTTTTTTCCTAACAGCAAAATAAATATTTATTTCTGAAACTTCTGTAGTTATTTTGTTCTCGTGCTGATTTCAGAGATGAAATCAGTGGCAACAAGCACTAATTAGACCACTTTCTTCTTCTAGTAGTAGTGTGATAACTGTTTCATCCATCAAAACAAAGTTTGTGTTTTTTTTTGTAATACTGTCCTCTGTCCTCTTTGTTTGTAGGTCTTCTTTCCCTCTACTGCAACTCAAGTGAAGAAATTTTGTCCGTTAATGTACTGTGAAAACATCTAGGTTATTGAAGGAAATGTTAAAAAAAAAAATAAATCTCTTTTTAAAGCCTTAGTAGAAATATGGGTGATACATGACGAAATGATGTAGTCAAAATTACAAAGTCACTTGGAAAACAGTTACATCTATCAGAGCTACGTCTGAAAGCTGATGGGGCTTCATTATAAATTTGGCTGGGGTTATTTGAAGGATTCTTATTTTGTGCTTTTGAATGCTTGAACCTGAAAGATGCCATAGGCAACTCACAGCTAAATATCAGTAAAGAACAGCAAGAGGCATGCAGTGGTGCAGCTGAAGATGCACACACAGCATCATGTAATGCTCAGGGCAGGGGTGAGGGAGTTATTTGGTGTCTACTTTCCTATCAATTCTGCCCCTCTGTTTCTCTAGCAACCTGACCACGTAGAATGAGTGGATTTGCAGCAAGACAGTTAAAATAGCAAAGGATGTAGCAATCTAACAGAGGAAAGAGAGCTGTGTAAAAATATTTTGCTGTCATATACGTAGTTTCACTCCCCAGTATGTACATATACCTTGTAGAATTGATGATTTATGTGATCAAAAAAGAGAGCTACTTCTGATAAATCAGGTTACAGCTTTTCCAGCCTGTGCATTTACCTAAGAAAATGGCATAAAGTAAAACGTATGCTACTTTATATACAGGGAAGACTTCTGGAAAGTTAGCAACAAAGCCAGCTTTATTACTGTTGAATAGCTTTCTTCCCAGAGGGCGGGGGGATTAATGGAGCCCTCCACAGAGGAGAGGTGATGGACATCTGGTAACCATCTCCAGACATAAGCCTACTCACCATCATCTTCATGTGAGTAGATTATAATAGTCCACACCTGGCTATTAATTGATCTGCATTATGAGCATGTGTTTTGTCATTCTTGCTCTGTGTGATGTCTGAGGTAAATTTGTGCTTGTTTGGTGTTTTACTCATCAAGAAGTTCAAAAACCCCACATCTACATCTCTTCTGCAGTTTGGGCACAGACCTGTTTGAAAGGCCTAAGCTTCCCAAAAAACCTGTTGTGCTGCAAGAGTTTCTGGAAGCTAGGGGAAATGATCGCCACCCTCCTCTGTTGCCAGGAGCAATGTGGCTCACCCTAATGTTCGTTTCTCTGGCTGTCATTTCCTAATGCAGCTTTCAGACCATGAGCTAGCAGGATGAGGCCTTGCAGTTTGTTCATGGATGTCTCTCAGAACAAGACAGGGACATTTAACCTACGTGAGAGGTGGGTTGTGTTTATCTTTCTGTCTGGATGGGAGAGCACAAGCAGTGGGTGGAAGTATTCAGATGTAGCAGAAACAGCAGAACTGAGGCTGTTTTGTTTGGTAGAAGAGAGGGAGGAACAGCAGTGGTGAAAGAAGCTAGGACCCTTTCACTAAGATTTTATTGTAAGACATGTCTTTCAGTACTAGCCACCTAAAAAAGTTAAACGATAATTCTGCAGTGGTCATTTACACTAAGTTCTCTCCTGTTTTCACTAGAAGTAAATGATCTCCCTTAAGAAGGAAAGATGTACTAACAAAGGCTTGTCTTCTGCTGCAGGTGACATGGTAAATGATAAATGACTTAAAATACCATGGGTCTCATTTTCTCATTTAACAAGGGGTTAATACTCATATTTACAACAGAGTTGATCATCTTTTGTTGTTTGTATAAAGCCTCTACATTTTCTCTAACAGAAGCTGTTCCTGAAATAAGTACAGCTAGAATTATGGTTGTAGGGGAAGCATAGGGGTTTGGGAACTCAAATTACTCTGGGCAGTACTGAACTCAAGCCATTCCTCAGTTTTGGTATGGCTCACATTTTTTGTGTTTCTCTATGTGTACTTTACCCAAGGCCTAGATAAATTTCTTGATCTTAGCTGTAATGGAGGCCACTCACTGTTGAACTGCATAAACATCAACACGTCTGTTATTCTCTGAAGTTTAAGCCATATCAAAAAGATTAAAAAAAAAAGCACTTTTAGTTTTTGGGTGCTTTGTGAAATTAAAACAATAGAATGAATTGCCAAATGTCTTTGTTTCTTTCAAACTGGGGTCTCTGACCATGAGGTTCCTGTGCCAGCTTACACTTTAATTTTATTTTGTAAGACGTGAAATAGAATTTAGAAAAGCTTGCTTTCTCATTATATGAACAAACAGTGTCACCCAATCTGCAAGTAATCAAAGAACAGGTGTTGCTTTTTGTTCAGTGTATTTACTTAAGAGCATAAAGCAGTTGTACTGCAGGAAGGATGCTAATCTTCTACAACATATAGAACAAATTAAGGTTTTTAAACCTAAAGTACTTTGTTGCTTATCCCAAATAAAATTCACTTGTCCTCACAGACCTTAGTCAGAATCTCATAGTATTACTTTTAATTGAATAAATCCATAAGGGTTTCAGCAGATACCTCATCATCTGCAAGGTACCTCACTTTTTTCAACCAGGGAATTCACTGGAATTCTGTATTCCTGCTGTTATTACACCAGGTGCTGGGATGGGTGTTGGGAATGCGGAAAAGCTCAGCTGATAAAAATGCATGCCAGCCTCACAGATAGTGTTTGTTAGACTGAGGTTCAAGAAGATCTCTTCAGCTCAAGAGTTCAATACTTTACAAGAAACAGTTATATTTGAATCAGAGGGAGAGGGAGAGAAATGCTAAATACATACACTTCTCCAGGGTGGCAGTTGTCATTGAAAATGCCTGGTTGCCTTCAAAGCTTGGACTGAAATCAGCCGGTTTAAGCTCTTATCCAGGACATGATTAATCACAACATAAAGCTGGCAGCAACAGCATTTGTCAGTGTATTGTCAACGCAGTCGTATTTATTAAAATGAGATTTGTACCCACACGTTTTAAAGTTTCCATTTGATGCAGCTAATGTGCTTCTTTACAGAGCATTTTATTGTGATGACAAATTGAAAGTAACTGAATGAAGAAAGAACCAAAGGGAAAATAAAAATGTAATGAAAATTATACTGACTCAGAGGACATCTGAGTACAAGTACTGTGTAAACTCTTTTTTTGTTGTTGTTTAAAATTACATGCATTCTGTATTGTCTGACTTAGATATACTATATATCTGGCTTAGATATATTCATGTGCTTAAATTACACATTTTCACTGTTCACCTTAGGGGAATTAGAAGTTGCAATTGAGGAAGTAGGAAGCAAAATACCCTCCCAACCCCTCAACCAAAATCCAAGGTCAAATCTAAAGGCCCTGGAAATATAAGCAGCTCAGGCATAAAAATGATTCCATCTGGTGCTGATTATTTTTGTAGTAGTTCTTGAAAAAGTGTCTTGTTTAACAACATAAGCCTGTTTTTTTCAATAATAATAATAATAGGTACCAATCTATTTCATGTTCAGCAGTGAAACTAGTTTGAGGTTGCTTATGAAATGCTCTGGAACAAGGTCTGAATTATTTCCTTTCATTATGCCTTTATTAAATACCATATTTTAATACCAATGATGTTATTTACTAATATATAATATTTTTGTATTTCAGGAAGAAATAATTTTGTTACTATATACCTAAGTATGTGCATTTACCAAAAATGTAATAAATACAGCCACGTGTTATTAAACTATCAAGGTTAAGAACCATAATCAGAACCAAGAATGCCTTGTTTAAGTTTAACTATGCCTTTTCTTGACCATCTTTCTTGTCAGTCATTATGAGTCAGTAGTATTCAAATGGATTTTCTTTTTAATCTGTGCACACAGTAAGTCATGTTTCCTTATAGAAAATCTCTCTACATATTCTGTTTTTTGAGTTGCTGTAAGACATTAAAAACAAACCAAGTTTGGAGAAAAAGTTACTTAACTTTAAATAATAGAACCTTTGCTTCATAGCTGAGGGAGCCCTCCTGGTTTGTTCATGTGTTTTCAGACAGCAAAGAAAGAACTTCCTTCTGGAATTTACAACGTAAAACTTCTCAATAAATAGTATTTCATTGATGATAGTCTGGTGCATTTCCAGCCCCTCATGAGCTTACTTTCTAGAAGGACTATGTAAGTACTCCACAGCAAAGCTGATTAGTTATTGCAAACCAAATTGGTCTTCTTAAGTCAAAGCATGTAAGTTGTCCAAAAGCATGATAGGAAGAGTTTATGTGCCAAACAGGGGTGGTGCAAGTAGCTAAAGGAAGAAGTTGTGGAGAAAAGACATCAGTAGTTTCTTGATAGCATCTCTTAAAAGGTGGGAGCTCAGCCCTGGTATAGAGTACTTGAGAGGGAAAATTCATCTCAGGATCCTGGCAGAACAGGCAAATAGAAGTTGAACTGCATAGTGCCATTTCTGGCAAAGGACTGATAGGAAAATAGGTTCTTGAGTATGGCACCTTAATTTGCTGTCATTGTATTCCTCATACTTCTAGAACTCCAATAAGCCAGTAAGTATTAACTTTTTCTTAACAACTTTAGTATTCTACATCTGTATTTCTCAGGCTTCCAAATGCAATGAACTTAAAATGCCATTTCTTTCTTACTTTTTTTTTTTTACTTTTTTTTTCAAAGCACATGTAATTAAAAAGAAAAAAGAAAAAAGAAGAATTGTACAAGTGGGGTAGAAAGCAGTTAGAAATATAGGCATCATTTGAAATGCTGTGTAGAGAAGAGTTGGAATAGCATCTGATTTTGCAATTTTGAAACCACTGTTTACCACTAGGAAATGGTAGATGACTCTAGTTGAAACTATATAGCAGAGGAATGGGGAATAGCAGAGGGCTGAGCTGGACTTGACATGGGAAATCACATGCTTACTATTGGAAGATGGAGGTTATTCTTCCTAATATTACTGAGATTTCAGGTCCTCCATAGAAAGCAAAAGGAGAAATATTTATGAATAAATGAACAGGATGGGTGTGTGAAGGATACGGTATATTCTAATGAAAGCGAACTTTGAAATTTATTTTATTGATTCCTTTTCATTCCCCAATTACTATTGACAGGCTTTAAAATAATGCTCTAAATCATCGCGTATTTGAGACATTTTCAGTATTCATCTTAGCTATCTAGAAATCTTTCTTTAAAAATAGCATGTTTCCCATGGATACAAAGAGAGAATTGTCCTTAGTGATCAGTCTTGAGATTCAAAATATTTTGAGAAATTTATTACAACTTGACTACATAAGAAAGCCCATCCAGGGATGCAGAGTTGCTTAATTTACTGAAGTGTTCTGGACTAGCCAAGTTAAAGATGTGTAACAAAATTATTTAAGTAATTTCATCCTCTCACATGTACTGTAATGGTAATAAAAGCTATTTACAGAGGGAGTACATTTTTGGGGGTAAAATGTAAAATTAAAAGCTTCTGCTTTGCTGAAGAAATTGAATTCTTTGTACTCTAGTACAACAAACATAATAAAGGTAATAGTTTAAAATCAACTGAAGTGGTAATATGAATATCAACAGAATGGTTTCTGGAAGTACTTTTCTTCAAGTTCATCTGTCTTTGTTAAACACCACAAAAACAGAATTTTATTTCCCTAGTAATTTCTTTGGCAACATTCTTTCTAATTAGCTGTAAATACATCGGTATATTTATTTATAAACCCATCTTTCACATCTAGCAATTAGTATTTTATTGATGTGTTATTTGCTTCTACATTTTTATTTAAAAATATGTAATTTTAATGCACTATTTGTGCAAAAGGATGTCAGCTCTTCATAGAACAATGTAACACAGTGTTGGAGGGTACTTCTGCTTGTGCTTTTGCTAGGTCAGTGCAATTTTACATTTATTTACTTTATAGCATTTGCAGAGAAGCACCTATGTTCCCCTAAAGGAGCCTAAGAACATAATAGAGTTTTGCTAACCCTTTGATTGGGAAGGATAACACAGTCTTTGCATTATTGGAAGTATTTGTAATATGCTTTCATGTCATGGAGAGGGGGACAAAAATTAGGACATGGAGGGAAATTAGTTGTTACTTATAGAGGCGTCTTGGTGTAGGATTTTGTTCTGTTGAACACTGCAAAATTTGACTTGCACAGTAGCAGTCAGTAGTCTGTACATCTAAATTCTGCCTAAATCAGTGATGCTATCCTGATGAAAAAGAAACTGTTTGAAAATAAATAGAGAAGAATTTTTCACTGCTTTTTATGCAAATCACATTATAATAATATACATATTACTTGAGAAGAAAGCAGAGATTTAATGCAAGGAGAAGTTATTCTTAAAATGGAAAAGGATAAATATAATAAGTTCTCCTCAAATTCTATTTGGAAGTGAAATATTTGGAGCCCAAGTTTATAGGACATTCCAACATAGCCTCCCTGTGCAAATCTTTTACAGAAGTACATTGATGAGATGACTTTCATGGTGCACTGCATTTAAATTGATGTTGCAGTCTACAGTCAGATTCAACATAAAAAACTTCCTTACGTTCAGCAGCTTTTCAATAACACTATTAGTGAGGGTAGTAGAAAAAAGGACAGGAAAGCTCTGGGAGCTCTGACAGGCTGGTGTAAAAACAAACCTTAGCATGGTGATACAGTTGTCTTCCATCTGGAAAACACGCAGCATTACTTCCCAGGGTAGTTTACCTGGGTCTCAGTTGGACATACAGGAGGGAATGCAGTAGTGGAGGGGTGCAGTCAGCATTCAGTTTATGAGCTTGGCATTATTTGGGGGTCTGAAGCAGCTGCTTCCTGTGCATGTCTACAGTGTTGTATATATTTTACACAGCTTCAAAGTAATTCCTTAGGCAGGCATAGAAATCAAATGAAAAAAAGGGAGGACTTCAGCATCAGATTTTTACATGTGAATGTTTAAACCAGTGCCAAAACATTCGAGTTTTCTGCTGTCTGGTAGAATTTTCCTCATTCACACATATATACTAAACTGGATTTTTAATTAAGCCCTTCTTTTATCCCATAGGCTACTTAAAGAGGTAACATGGTACAGTTTGATGATACCCTCTTAGAGAAAGCTGCTCAATGCTAGTGTTGCCTCCAATTAACCTATTTTTTTCCGGTTTGCAGTGGTCATTCACAGAGTATATTTCCTATTACTGTTTGTCCCTTGACACAGGGTGATCAAGAGAAAATCAGAAGGGAGGGAATTTTAGCAGCATTAAAATTAGTGCCATTGGACTGATTCATCATATTTGACAGTAATGGGTATTCTTAAATAAGTGTACACTCCAATTCATGCCAGTAGATGTTGTCTCAGTTGGTGTTTTCTCAGAGGCTTTAACTGAAGATGTAACATCTTAATTTGATGAGAATATGATTTTTATTATCATTTATGGGGACAGGATAGAGGAAGAATTCTCTTATATAGGTGTAGAAAACATGCACCATATTAACATGCAAACTAAATCAGGACTCTTTAACATACACACTCAGGTCTTCTATATTCAAAGATATTACAGGGAAACTTCTGTGGAGTTTTGAGATGGGTTGTGTGCACCTCAGATTTATTGGTGGATTTTCAGCAATAGAGCACAAAGCTCTTATGGGCTAAAAGAGACTATTTCTTTTCATAATTCTACTTTCAAGAGAAAGTGTCATATCAGGCATATCAAAATCAGAGTAAGTGACAGTCATGGAGGTTTATAAGATTTTTAGTTCATTAATATAATTGCAGCTTTGTAGTGATTCCCCAGATTTTAACCAGGATACACGAATAAGTTCTTCAATTTAGCATCCAAATAAGTTTCTGAAAAGAAGAAAAAATGGGACTGAATAATTAATTATGCATACAAAGTTAGTTTCAGCAAGAGTAGCTTGTCAGGTAGTGCTAAAGCAAGTGAATGCTTGACCTGGAGATGTTCTAATATATTTCAGTAAAACTGAAATCATTCTTCAGGCACTTTTTTTTTTTTTTTACTTTTGTTTTTTAAGTCATTACAGTATTCTTTGGAATGAGTTTAGAATAAAAAAGTACCCAAGTTTGTACATGAAATGGAACTGTGGACTTTATTTTCCCGTCTTACCTTTCAGCAAGTCAGAGAGGTTAGTTCTTAAGCCAACTGAAACATTGATTTTCATTTAAATCTTAATCTCAGCAGTGTTTTGCTATGTCACTGGCTTTTGTGTTTTACATGAGGGGATTAATGGACACAGAATAAAAAAGGGAGTTAAGATATATTTTGTGTCAGAAAATGTTAAATAATGCAAAGTACCAGATTAGAATACAGATATTTTTGATAATTGATTTATTGCCCTCGCCATCTTGCTAAGTGATAATTCTTTTGATGAAGTACTCATCTGCATGCAGAACCGTACTCTACACAGAGTACTGACTTCTCTTACTACTTTAACAGCTGTTTATCACTGTTATTTACATACTTTAGTTAAGAAATGAAAAATACTCTTTTTAGCTTAAATTTGATGAAACAAGGAACAGAAGGAAATTTTGCTGTACCTGCACACTTAGACTTTTTGTGATTTGGGGGAGATGGAATTATTCAAGTATTTGTTGAACTACTCTATAGGAAACAATACATGATAATGAGTATTGTTTTACTGAATATTATGAAGTGTCTGAGCTGAATGCATTTTCTGTATAACTTGTATTAATAAATGCTCTTCCTCAAGCTGTCTTTTCTAAAATAACTATTTAGGGAGAGGTAGACTGAAAGGGTTTAGAAAAATAAAGAGTAAACCTCTAAGGGTGGAAAAAAGCATACGGGAAAAAAAAAGGTTTCCCAGACAACAACAACCAGAGGGACACAGAACATCTGCACTGCTCATTTTTTTGCACGAAGGTTACCTCTTACGGCAGAGCATGTAGCTGTGAATGTCATTAGTTGAAATCTTAATGTATTATTATGCATAGTCTTAGAGCAACCGAAGTATCCAGGCATTTTTCCCTAGAGTAACTTCTCAGTGGCTGAGACCATCCCATGTATGGGTTATTAAAATCTGTTTCCAAACAAAAACCATTCCTTAGATTGATGCATAGCAAGGATATGCTTTTGAGCTGCGTTCATGCCTAGCTAGCAAGCGTAGAAGTGTAGCCTTTTTTTAAATTAGAAAAAAATACTGTTTGAAAAAGTCCAAATGGTAAAACAGATTAAATGCATACTCTAAGGAATCTGTGTAGTGACTTACTTTTTCTGTCCTTCTCCACAGCAATTCCTTCAAAATTTAGTTGACCTTTTCATCTCCACCTCTATACTCTTCTTTTCTTACTAGCCAATACAAGAATGTACAATACATAAAATTGGCTCGAGATATATTTTCTATAAATATAGCTAAATTCTACCTGAATAGAGATTCACAACTGCGTAGACACTCACTGTGTTCTAATTCCTTGAAGATAAAGTTACAGAATCTACCCTAATATGTAGTAAAAATTTCAAAAGAAATTATGTTAGGGTATAAAGAAAAATTAAAATTCAAAACACAACATACTGAAAAGGTGAAATAAAATACTAAGAATGATGGACATATTTAGTTTGGTGATGCATGAAATTACATTGCACCGTTGATTTATGTAAAAGAACACATATTTAAGAATATAGCATTAAAAATAAGCAGCGTGTTGAATGACTATGATTTTGATATATGTTAGCATTTGTAGTATATCGAAATGGATCATTTGATATGAAATGAGGTTTTAGAATAGAACTTCGTTTTTTTTGAGTAGAGTTTTTCAGAGTTTAGGGGACGATGTTAGGTTTCCACAAACTGTACTAGTATAAGCTGCAAGTTCCTGACGGTAGCAATAAAAAAGAAACCTGACCATATGGAGAGAATTTTCATTGTGTGTTGCGTGGGAATTAATTTCAGGTCACATTTAGAGTTTTTGGCACTTAAGCATTTGTGAATATTACTCTCTGTGCTTATACATACAGCTCTGTATGACTGTGACAGAAATATCACTGGGGGTATATGCAAGGGCTCAAAACAGTTGGATACAGTATAAAAATTAGAGAATAAGCCTAATTTTCAGAAGTAGATCTATGTGCAGAATATTTCTCTGCTTTGGCTGAACAGACGGGAGCTTATGAGTGGGATTTTTATCCAGTTGCTATTAAAAGAAGCAAACAAAACAGACTGTAAAAGATAATAGCCTATGCCCTGTAGTTGTATCTCCTTTGATCAGTGTACTTAAAGCAAGCTTCCTAGATCAACTTGTGCCACTTCCAGAGTTGCCTTTGTTTTCCACTGTCTTAGCCTAAGAAGTCTCAAGTTATCTTTTGCTCTGGCTAGCTAGGGATGAAATGTTTATTTTAATGATTGTTTTTATCTCTTCCCAGCAAAGCCAGTGAAAGCACTGTGGTGTTTGCAAGCTGGAAAATGTTGGCAACACAGTGCAGCACAAGGAGTAAGGAAGTAACTGAAACAAAAGTTCTAATTCTGTTGTTTCACTGCTGTTGCTGGTTTTGTTTTGTTTTAATTAAAAATTTCTTTGTGTGGTAACAAGTGTGGTGAAACTCTTCTGTGGAATTTGGAAGCGAGGCAAGGTCATAAATTGGGTTCATCCCTTCAAATGTAGCTTCTCCTACGTGATTCACAGCTTACTGATGTGGAAAATTGGTCACTTATTTCTTCTGCACCTTTTTTAAACGTGAACCACTGTCCACCTGAGTTTTTTGCTTTTCTTAGAGTTTTCAAACTTTGTGGCCTTGATCTTTTTCATCTTTATTAAGACTTCAAATCTAGTGGGTATTTGGTTTAATTAAACCATTGTAGCAGAGCTGTGTGGTGATATTATAGTTACTATGAGTTGAAGACTAATTACTTTAACTTAATACCTAAAGATCTAATGATATGATATTGTTTGCATTTGCATTTCTTTCAATAATGTTTATTGCTTGGGATTGCAATGTCCCCAAATTCACTAAGAATTTAAAAGGGTGAAAGACAATTTCACATTTCTAAGCCAAACCAAAAACCAAACCAAAACAAAAAACTAATTAAGTCAGCAGAACTTAATACTGAGACTATTTGTTTTAGCCCCCCTTATTGTTTTATGCAGCTAGTGACACTGTGGAAAAAAAGCAAAATACAACAATAGGACCCAGATCCTCAGCTGACAATAAGCCCATCAAACAGTGCCCGTTGGAAGTCTGCTGCAAAGAATATAAAATTTATCAGATTGGTAAATCGATCTTTCCAGCTAAATGTTTGGGGTTTAATACTTCCTAGTAGGGTAAATCTTATTAGTCATTTCCAATTTTACTATCCAATCCCAAGCAGAAAAAAGTAATCTTATGAGATGTATTCATTCGATACCTAATTGCAGAAGGAGCATTGTCAGATATCTGGGAAGAGAGGAGAAAAACTTCTTTCTCCTAATTATAGCATGCTAGCTACTAGGCCCTTTAGGTTTACCAACCAAAAAATAAATAAATAAATAAATAAAAATGGTTTTAAGATTTGTTTCAAAGAAAAAAGAAGCAAATTGCTGCATTCCTACAGAGAAGTAGTTTATGAAGGGTGGGATGATGGCATGGGATGATTGACATCCAGGTGATTTACATTCACCATCTGCAGCCTGAGTAAGTTTACTCAGGATAAGGAGGCTTTGCATACCATGCTTCATGCTGTGGTGGTGGTTGTTACTTGTTTGCATTGCAAAATTGCTTAGTCTTTCTAGCCTGGAGATTACCAGCTCTCTGTGCTAGACAACGTGCAAACTATCTGGAAGATTGTGCTTGCCAAGAGAGTATCTGGTCTTTGAAAATAAGGCACAGACAGAAAGATCAAGAAACACAAGAAAAGTAAAGAGTATTTGTCCACAGGATCATTTGGGGCCACAGCTATCACCTATTTAGCCATTGCTAATATTTTTATAAGCTTTACATCAAGAAAAGATTTCATGGGGATACTTGAAGGGGAACTGAGAAGTGGCTTTATGGGAAGGTCTTTTGAGAGTGAGAGCCCAGGAAAAAGCATAAAATCACTTACTAAAAATGTAATGAGAAGGTGATGAGGGCTGAAATCATTGGGTGATTAGAAATGAAAATCACCACAATGAGGCAATGTCTAAGCACCTGGTTCTCAGAGGGACTAGCTTTAGTTTTGTTTTTTTTTATTTTTGTTTTTTAGTCATCATCAACCTCTGGGGATAAGGTGAGGTGTTAGATTGTTCCTTCTCCCCCTCTTTCCATTTGACACTTATTATTTCTTTCCTTTTCTCTCTTTTGATAGTCTGTCACTGAAGTTTTTTGGGCAATATTCCTTTGGGACCCTGGAGATTAATCTTTGATATGAATAATATTTGCAGTATTTCATATATTGTGGTGTGATGGCTTGTACCTGTCTATTTGTTCTTAGAGAACTGGCTTTCCCTTATAAGAAGAGAGGGAAAACCCAGGTGGGATGGAGAGAGTGCTTCAGTCTACTGGGAGCAGCTGAGGCTTTGTGGGATAGACCAGGTTTCAGCCTGACGTAATGCTGCGAAGGGGTGGGGAGAGTCACGGTGATGAGCTGTAATGCTGCAACTGGATTATAGAGTGGGGGAGTCTCTGAAGAGAAGAAAAAGTTGCAAGAAAGCAGCAGCACCTGGGCAGAGTTTGCTAAAAGTCTGTCTTCTTCTGCAGTGTCTTGAATGCTGTTGCTGTGTGGCTTTTCCAAGGTAGCTCATGAATGTTTCTAATAAGGTTAGAAGCCAGACTGTTGAGCATTTAAATTATGCAGTGGAAAGTGGGTAGAAATCTTATAGGTAGCAGAGATCTGAGGCAGTATGGCCACATGGTGCAATAGACATTGTGGTTCTGGTCCAGAGCAACACTAATATGGGCACAGTGCTGTGTTTTGCAGCTGGACTGAATAAGCTTTAGCTAGTTGGCAGGCAGCTAGCTCTGGTGTTCTTGCATGTGTTCTTCATTGTTTCTTCTTCAACAATGTGGGTGGATGCAAGTAAGCCAAGTTTATTTTCATGTGTTTATTTCTATGGTTTTGGACTGTAAATTAATTCCTTAGCAATTACTCTAATTCTAGAATTTCCAAATATTTGAATTTTGCTACTTGCTGCTACCTGTACATGCTTTTTAGTCAAGTTCTCTTTCATAGCCATCCGTTTCTAAAAGCTGAATGAATTGCATGGTCCTGTGCCAAGAGCTAGCATAGTACTTGTTAATGTGTCGGAACACAGCATTATATAGGATGCAATAGAATATAAAAATTACTTTTCTTAAAATTCATTCAAGTGAGAATGTAATTAGGGGGTCATAAGAATCCCATGAAGAGGAATACTCGAATATAACCTTAACTATTCCTACTTGTGTGCCACATTATTAAGCCTGACCTACTAAGCCTGCCTCCTGAATACAGCACACCTCCTCAGTGCTTGTTAAAAATGTCTCCCTACCACTAAAAGCTGCTGGAGATACTGTGTGGTAGAATGCCTTACTGCTTACATATGCTCCATTTTCCAACAGTCTAATCTAAACAACTAATCACCTTTCTGGACCTAGGCCTTCGTAGTAGCAGGAGAAACTTGATACCTGAGCAGGAGGTGGCTAGAGGCTTTCTAGGTTTGGTAGGGAAGCGTTTAAGGAGATCCTCAGGAAGTGGAGCTTGCCTGGGTCTGACTGTGATCCAGGGTAAATTCTGTGTTACTAACCATTTTAACTATTAACTGTTTTATCTTTACAAGATATCAGGCTCAAACTGTCCTCATAGCATTCATTTCTCAGTGATGTATTTATAAATTCATTGGAATAAGTGGAGTGAGGAGGTTTTTGCGAACTTGAGCAAGCAGAAGGGGTTTAGGGGGAGAGTAATAGGACTAAATGGTGACAGTCTCTTTCAAATAATTGATTGCTGGGGGGTAAAAAAAGGCAAAGCTTAAACGTCTGAAATGTGAAATCTGTTGGAGTGAGATACTTTGAAAAGACTTCAAAATGAGCACCAGGTAAGTTCTGCTGCAAATGAGTAACGGTTTAAGATTTTCCTCTTGATGCTTCTGTGATAAGCTCATGCATGTAGATGTATCAGGAGGCTCTGAATGTTCCCTGCCTACAAAGCAATAGATTCAAACATCCTTGTTCTGTCTTCTTTCAAATCCTACGCTTGCTTTCTTCGGGTCTTTATGCGCTCTGAGGTAGTGATCCTCCAAGGGGAATTTCCTAATTCAGTAGTCTCTGAAGCTCTGTACAGAGTGTTTCACAGACTTGAGAGGACGGGTTTCTCTGGTGCTCTTAACAGAGCTATAGCCTTTAACTGCAAACAGAGCTAGATTTCATACACTTTTTTTAATTATTATTATTATTTTTTATTTTTGCCTGTGATCATATTCCACCAGGTCTGTTTTTCTACTACCTTAAACATTTAAAATCTTTGACTTTCTTCTATGGTCTCCTTTTTTCCCCCCTTTCTAATTTTGCAATAAAAAATAAGAGGCTGTTTTTGGCATAGGAATAGATATGTTACTCATTATGAACAGAAAAAGGTGTGCAAGAAACTGAGTGATTTTTTTTTTTTTAATGATTCTCAGGTCCTTATGCATTCCTCATTGCTCTAAAATTTGAATGTATTCTGTAAGTGACTAGCAATTATTAAATGGCATTTTCTCTATTTCCTCTTCACTCTGTATGCTTTTATCTCAGTCTGAAACTGCTAATGTACAAGGCCTCTTAAGAATACATACGGGCTTTTTAGGGAGATGTCGATACTCTTGGGCATGGGAGATAAGCAGAGCTCTGAACTCTTCGTATGTCTCACTTTCCTTGCATTTGGATTATACCTTCTGTGATGGAAATCTTTGGTCTTTTCCGTAAAAATGTTAATGTTTAATGTTTGTGGTTGAACACTGACTATTATTAAGTTACTCTTTTTTTATCTTTCTTTTTTTTTAAAAAAAGACTAATATCCCTTTGCTAGATAGGGTACTTTTAATTGTGTTGCAGATTAGGTTACTAGAATTATTAATCCCTTAAAATGCTTATTCTCATACATTTTTACTGCATGTCTGCTGATACTTAGAGAAGTTTTCTCATTACTACTAATGATAATAGTGTTAGCATGGTATCATAATTGCTTTGCATTCTGGTAACATGAATTAAGGGTTAGGGAGTTGACATTTTTTCTTTAAACTTCTTTTTGTTCTCATGTGTTTCTGTTTTGCTTAGTGTTCAGCAGGATATTTTTATTGGTGAAATTCCTTACCCAAACGTAATGCAAAGTGGCTTTGCAAGTAAGCAGTTAAGGGAAAAGAAAGAAACAGTTAAGGGGGAGAAGGGGCGGGGGGAGGGGAACACAAGTCAAAATCTTTCTACTCTTTTCCATTATGTTCTGTTATACTGTTTTGGATGGCTAAGGGATAGATTTTGATACAGCTAAGAGTGCCACCGGGTAAATTGTGAGGAAACATTTGCAGGATGGATATGCACTGCTTGCTCTGTAACAATTGCAAGAACTATTATTAGTGGGTTAGCACTTATTAGGAAAAGTGAATAAGCAGCACTGGACCCTGAGGGTACGTTGACACTGTGTAGTAGAGCACAGCACAAACAGTCCCCAGCTAGCTCCAAGCAGGCCGAAGCATCAGCATGGCACAGTGCAGCAGCAGATGAATGCCGACAGCAAAATGACTGTGCTGGCACGGCAGTTCTCAGCAGTACTAATGAGCACCAGTGACACAGTTAAACTATTTCTGGTTCTGGAACTAACACCTGTATAGGGCTGCAGACTTTATTCCCTGCAAAGGCTCACGTCATAAGCAATGTAATGTATTACAAAAGGAGGGAAAAAATAAAAACAGAAGAAATGTAGCTAATCCAGAGCCATGTACATGTGACCAGTGGTGTTTCATAGAGCAACTCTGCTAGATGTTACGGTTTCTGTTGCAGCTTCTGCCTTTTCTGACTTATTCTTTTGTTCGTGTGTTCAGTACACTCTGGTGATGCATATGCAGTTTATTGCCATTGTGCATCGAAGTCTCTTTTGGTGGTTTGGACCATTTGCAATGTCCTTGAATGATGGCTTTTAGTTCGTGCACATGTGTCGAGGTTTCTGATGCTCATGCTAACTGTTCACCAGTTGTTCTGGCACCAGCTGCATGCTGTGTGTGTTAAAGCAGACTGCCATCCCCTATTTCTTGGCGTGCTTGTGTAGTGAGGGAGAGAGCTTAGGCTTCTTGGGAGATGTAAGTTAACTGCATCATCCTGGTACTCATCCCAGAGGAAAATGAAGGAAAGAGAAACACCAGGGAAGGATGCTTGCACTAATGCAGTGTGAACCAAAGAAATTTTCCATGAAAGAGCAGGTGTAGTAATCAAGTCATCCAAGTTAAAAAGGAAGCAAAGCAACTAAAATACATATGTTTAAATATTTATCAATAAGCATTTTATATGTAGTTTAAGTTAATGGTGGTGGTGGGTTGACCTTCATCAGCTGTCAGACGCCCACCCAACCACTCTCGTTCCCCTTCTTCAACAGTAAATATGCTGGAAAAGCTTTATGGTTCGAGATGAAGACCCAGAGATCTTTTACCAGTTGCTGTCACAGGCAACTGGTGTGGGGTTCTTCATAGGCCACAGAGTGGGTGTCTACTCCAGCAGGGCCTCCTGCCCAGGGGCCGCAGGGGGATCTCTGCTCCAGTGCCTGGAGCCCCTCCTGCCCTCCTCCTCCTCTCCCCCATGTGGGGTGCTGGCAGGGCTGTTTCTCCCTCTTTCTTTCTTTCTACTCGCTGCCGGGCAGCGCTGTGCCTTCCTTTCTTCCCCAGGCTGTCCTTGAGGCGAGGCGCCACCATCTTGGCTGCTGGGCCCAGTTGTGTCCTGCCGTGGGGCTGTTGGGGCCAGCATGGGGCAGCCCCCGCATCGCCCCATGCAGCAACAACGCAGCCATACACCTGCACCCACGGGTGCCCACACCCCATACAAGTGCCAGTAAATTGAACGTTAAAGTTAGAAATACCTGGCTTTTGTTGGAGTAGAAAAAGCCTCACCAAAAACTCAAAAGGGCATGCCACTTCAAACATTTTAAAGTAAGATTAATTTCCCTAGTATATGTGTGCTGTTTTTCTCTTGAGAAACTTCAGCGTGAGGCAAATAATACCTTGAGGCCTTCTTGTGATGATGATAAGTGAGCACTGATGACCTTTATTTCACTTGCCTTGTGATCAAATTCCTTAACATTTCTCATGGAACAGAGTTACCGGTGAGGAGGAGGAAGGGAAACTAAGGTGCCTGCGTTGGTGTTTTGTTTTGTTAGTTTGTTTCTTATAAATGCAGCAACTTTGTTGTTGGAAAAGTTGAGAGAAAGAAATCCTAACGATTCCTGGCTGCGTTTCAGATTCCTTTCTTGCCACAGGGTGCTGTTGCTGTTTGCTCGTGAAGGGCGTACGTCACAAGGCACACCTTTGTGGCTGTACTTGGCATGGGGTACCAGCCCCAGCATTGCAGTCAGATGCAGCACGTTGCCTGCAGTGCTGACCAGCAGTTGAAAGGAACCACTTTGACGATTTTCCATTTTGACCAGAAGGTGAAAAGGTTACGTGGAAGCACCGATGTGCAGGCAGGTAGAGCTCCCTTGTTGTATCCTGTGTTCCAGGTATATTCAGTTGTGTCTTGGATTTGTGTCCTTTTTGCAAAAAGTAGATGATTGTATCCCTGATGTAATTCTTGGCAGGTCTCAAACTATTGCGTGTTATTAAGTTTCTTCAACTCTGCATTCTGGGTGCAGATTTGTCTCCTCCATGATCCATGACTGAATACCTTACGCAGTCCAGAGGGCTGGAATTGCAACAACCAGTGTCTGTTAGCATAAATGTCTGAAGCCTTATCTTCTCTGTAAATAAATGAAAAAAGGAGATTTTGGGGGAAGAAGAAGATTTGCAACAAGATTATTAATGTTTCCTGTTAGAAGAATGTGAAAGGATCAGTTTTGAGATTTTTAGAAACCAGTAATTACACAGTGGTTATGTCTGTCTTTTTACCCACTCATCATCTCTGATCTTTATTTCCCTCATGACACTTGAGTTGTTAAAATACATTTAGGTAAAACCGAAGTGTTAAAGTATGTGTGTATATATATGTAGGAACAAACAATGTACAAGGTCTAAAATATTGAAGAGTAGCGATAAATACTAATGTTTTTTGTACAGCAATTTTTAAGCTGTGAGAATAACTTCAATTTTAATTTTATAAAGTGAATACAGTGCCGTCTCACAAATCATTGATTTTGAAATGAAAGTATTAATTGGGGATCCTGATGTGACATAGGTTGTTATTTTTATAAATTATTTGAGAAATTCCGAATTCTAAAAAGCTGTTCATTCATCAGCAGCACCTGTTCTTCACAGATACTGAAATTATTGTATGCTTTCTTCTTTCAAGTGGTATAAATATGCTCTGTGGCTCCAATTCCTTCACTGCACCCTGCTTTAGCTGAGTTTTGCATGCAACTCCATAAAGACTCACTGCCCAAAGGAAGCTTGCTGTCAATAAGGTTTTGGTGTGTAATCTACTGCCATTTGCTACTGGCTATCCACCATTGCTGTCAAAATTAGTGTTGGAGAAATGCTGAAAACCTCTGCTGTTCCTTCAGTCTCCAAAGTCTTATGATGTTTTAAGCCAAAAAGACAAGCTTTGTCAAGTGGTTTGCTTTCAGACCTAAACAACAACTGGTAAAGGACAAAAAAAAGGGGGGGGGGGGGGGAGTGTGTGTAGGCAGTCTGAATATTAAAAAAAAAAAAAATCCGTATACACCGGAGGGTGGAGTTTTTTGGTTTTCTGTTTGGATGACCAAATTTTTCCTGTCTATAGTCACAGATTACTGTTTCCTTTAGATCTGAAAGCAGTCTCCTCACAGTTTTTCTTTTTTTCATTTGTTTTCATTTCTCCTCTTATGTTCCTACAACCTTTTCTGCTATTTTGTGTTCCACACAAACTGCTGTGTCTGTAATGAGATATATCACATTTGAGATGTATTTATTTACAGTAACTGTAAACAAATCTGGTTTTATATGATACATGTGTACAGTCAATTAGGAAGTAAAACAGAACTTAAATATCCTTTTGACTGCCAAGTGACAGATATTCATGCATTTTTTTTTTTTACTACTGGTCAGCTTAATCTTACCTTGTGTTTTAAAAATATGATCATAAAGTAAATACTTGTAGTTTGGTTGTCAGGAGTTGGTTACTAGATCTTGATTATGGAAATACCAAGTTAGTTTCTCTGTTACAGAACTAATCTTCAAATAACATTAGTAGAACTCTGTCATCTTGGTATTATGTTATATCACTGTGTAGAACCAGATGGGAAGGGAAAGGAGAACTCCCTTGGTACAAATACCATCTGACAAGAAGAAATAAAACCACCTGTTGTGCTGTGTAAAGGCAGAGTTAAGGCTTCTTAAGATAGATGAAGAATTTTGCTTTTCTTTATTTTTTGGCCCACGTAGGCCTATTTCTTTTTCTTACACTTTATTGGGATTATTAAATGCATTCCTGAGGCCGTAGCCCAAAATGTAGTTTATCCAGTTTTTAAAGCTTGCCTCTTTTGGAGTAATTAGCAGTTCCTGCACCTCTTTTATGCTCGCCTTCCTTCCCTATACATACTCATTATCATGGTTTGTCAATTATCTTCCAAAGTGTATTTAAAAAAAGATAACTCTCTACCATTAGCAATTGCTCAGAAGTTGCTAATAGCTCTCATGAGAGCACTTGTCTCACCCCATATCTCCCACCTTATCAAAAGGTCACATTAATTACAGGACCCTTGCTGGGAATAAATCAATGTGTCAATCAGAGACCCACAATTGTGCTGCAGTTGGAAAGTAAAAATTCCAGAACAAGGTTATATTTAGGGGCTTTTTTTTGGATACTATATTTGTGAGTTAGCTTAAGAACAAGGAATAATGCAGTATGTCGAAGATGAAGGAGTATATATATATATTTAAAATCACATATTTACTTGTATCTTTCCTTCCAATTATTCATCTACTTCTTAAAATCCTAATACACTATTCTTACTTTAAAAAAAAATAAAAATCTGAAAAATGATCGCCTTCAGTTAAAAAGAATACTTAAAACATAGGAAAATGCGTTGAATTCCAGGTATATTCAGTCTCTGGCAAATAATGAATTTTGGTCTTTAAGCATTCATCTCTGAATGTTTCAATTATGGATAATAAGAAATTTGAGCTGTAATAAAGATTTCCTTATTTAGTCTTTTTTAAGACTGTGAACAGACCTAGAGACTGTCATTCTTAAAATCTGTAGGGCTCTTTGTTTTATGGGGTTGTGTTTTGTGAAACAAAACAGTTTCTAACTGAAATGATAGTAAATGAGAACTGCATTAGCAAATAGAGGAAAACATTTAGTTTATTCACTGCTTCACTCATTTTTCCTCCAGTATTATATTCCACTGAATTATTATAGTCCAGTATTATTATATTACACTGTTTTCCAGCAGTGATAGACTGCATAAAAACTCATTCACAGACTGCTGTTAAATCCCAAGATTTAGATCAAGTTGTCACATACTGTTATTACCACCAGCGTGGTTCTTCAGGATCTTAATTGTGTGCTAACTACTCAAGCAGGTTAACGTAAAATTTAATTTGTGCTCATCACCTTAAGGCTACAGAAATGCATAATAAACTTGATTTATAAACTTCTAATTTTGCTCGCCATTAAATAAAAAATAATTTGTGTGTGCATATGTCAATATTGGAGAGGAAGCAGTCTAATAACTTTCTAAATATAGTTGGACTGGTTATGTTACATCCGTTTAACATGATGTCTGAGTCTTTGTTTTAGATCCAGACAACTTGAAGTCCGATTCCGATAGTGTTGAGAGGCAAAACTGGAAAGCTTTCACTTATACATGTGGGGAACTCAAGCAGAGACAAAATACAGGAAAGCTATAGGAGAAGATTCTATGGATACCAAGGTAAAGGGAAGATACAGCAGTGGATAACTTCTTATTTTGCCTTTTTTTTTTTTTTTACAGGAACAATAGTAGCTTCATAAAGAGTAAGCTATAAAAAAAAATAATCACTAAGCATTGTCTCTCTTTCTCTTTCACCTCCCTCTTACTAGCATGTCTTATAAAACCTTATCCATTTCTGATTGCAGCTAAACACTGTTGATGGCTTCTTTTCTTGTATTTACTCCATTGTTTTAATTATTCAGTGTAGATAAATAAAAATAGTAACAAGCAGCTGGAAGGCAGTCTGGGTTCTGCAACTCATAAATAGTAGTATCATCACTCTCCTTCCTTTCCCAATAGTGCTTTGCAGGAAAGTGTGAGTGTAGCTGGTGCTGTTAATTAGCAGTGTGCCATTACAATTTCCTAAAGACGTGCTGTAATAGTTATAATGCTCAGATTACAGGGTTTATCCTGTAATGATGTTGTACTGCATGAAACTGTACTGTGTGAAGCAAGAAGTATTTTCCAAAGAAATTTATAGTAGCATGAATAATTTCTAATAGCAGAGTTCACATTAAGTGAAATTGAGGTATTTCACATGTGTACCTTGATTTCACTTAGGCAAAAGCATCTTTTTTGAGTTGTCTAAGAAATGCTGTCATGAGCGTGGCTGCAACTGGGATTGGGATGGGATGTCTGAGTATGGATAGTTCTTGGCCATACTGTAGCGTCTCTTCATGGGTTGGGACAAAGCAGGTCGTTGCCATGCTTCTCACTATCATCTACCTATAAGTTGATATATTATGCTGCATCTGGAGTTACCTGTATTTTGAGTTTCCACCAAAAGGTCTCCTTTTTCTCCTTTTTTTTTTCTTTCTTGAAAACTCGGCTCAGAAGAATTCAAGGAAATCATGAGATTTCTGCATAAACTGCATAGTTTTACGGTGCATGGTAAACTGGATGCATCCAGGATCCATCTGACCTATAAACAAAATAGCATGTGAAGTGCTGCAAAGAATAAAGCCTGTGGGAGGTATGGCATATAGTTATTGCTCATGATTTATCACAGAAAGTAGGGTGTGTCCCAGATGCACTCGATTTACTCTGCGTGCTTGTGAAAAGGTATTAATGCTGTTCAGAGTGTAGGGCTCACTGTTGCAGTTAGGCAAGTCTTAGATAGAAATATGACAACTTTGTTCATATCAGAAAATAGTTTAGTAATTTTTAATGTCCATGAAATGGTCATATGTGGTGATGATGAGCTGAATATTAATGGAAAAACTTTTGAATGAACAGCATAGTGTCCATTATGAGGCCAGAAGGTGATTTTTTTTAAATTAAATCAACATTTAAGAGTTGGATCATGAACATGAAGGTCATACATCTTGAAATGTGCTGTTATATTATGCTAGATAAAGCATTTGAACTATTCTGATCTTATTTCCTTTCTGTGTTTTTTTTGAATTCTTATTAGAGTACCATGGGCACAAAAGGAAGAGATTCAACTAGACCACTTTCTAATTTGTGAACTATATTGTTTGGTTTTGTGAAGTGCAAAGTATTCTAGTTTCTTATCCATCTAATGTCTGAGCGCAGTGCACAATAAACTTCTGCTTCTAAACATTACTTGCACATTTGGAAAGAAAGATTCAAATGCTGCTCAGCATCCTGTTGGTAGAACCTAACTGGAAGCTTCCAAAGTGGGTTTATTGTTAAATGTGGTTTGTGGAGAGTGGTGGGTTGCGTTCTGCTGCAGTCAGTGAATGGCCTCCTCTTGTACCTATAGTTCCAGAAACAAAGCCAAAGTCCTTGTGCAGAGAGAAGGATGACAGCAATAAAAAGGTGCAGCTGCATTTGCAGAAGAATACATTTACTTGCTAAAACTCTTACGAAGTAATGAATACCAGAATTCTAACTTGGGTTGCAAATCTACTTGTAACATACCCATCTTAGGAAAATGTTATTAACCTGCATTACTCCAGGTAATTGCAATCAGACAGCAACTGCAACGGAATACACTGTAGCACCTCTATATTATTGCTCTATTGCAAGTTCAGTAGAGCAACTGCTACTTCCTCCTACCATGTTTTTCGAGCAGTCTTTACCAGTGAGATGATCAAGGAAACACGAGTATTGTTTCAGTGGTGGTCATTCTGTGCTGTTTGAGTATTTTAAGGTATGATGCTGGTATGTCATTCTGCACAAAATCTTTAAATGATTCATTTCAAGGAGTGTTTAAAACACTTTTCATATGTGTCCGTCTGGATAAACGTACTTTTTTTTGCCTTTAATTATTATGATAATTGTTTATAAAATACAAAGTTGTTGGCAATAGCACATGAGTAACCGCAGTTGTTTTCTGCAGTGAAGGAACAGAGGACAGCCTGAAAAAACATCTCTTATTCATAATTTTTACCTTTGTAGAGCTGGTTGATTGACTGGCTTTATTCATTAACTGGGAAAGTCATTTACATATGAACAGTACATTCCTTTCTTAGGAAATTATAACCATTATTAAAGAATACCTCATTAGCTACATTGATTCTTTTGACAATAACTAATCATGAATCAACTAAAATATAGAAAAATAATATCTCAGTGTTTTATAGTGTATGTTAATTTTACCCATTTCTGCTGATTGGTATTGCTCTTTCAAAAGCAAATATTTAAACATTTCAGGTAGTTAAGCTATGTCCTATAGGTATGTTGTTTGAAAATACTAGAAGATTTAGAAAGGGCTTCTGCCTGTAGGGGTGGTTCCTCCTCCTGTACCATGCTGGCGGCAGGAGGCTGAGCAGAAGGTGCAGCCCCCTCTGCCCCTGGGAGTTCACAGCTGGGGGAGCTCAGAGGAGGAGGCTGGGTTGTGTTGCTGGTCACAGGAATAAGCATTGTAAACCTTATTTCCAGACTTCCTGAGAGACAACAGCTTTTGACCTTGTGAATAAGTTATAGGTTTATATGTTGTTGATGATGACTTTTCAGCCAAAGAAGGCCAAAAGGCACTTCTTAGCTGTAGCTGCTCTGTTGATAAAGATAACTTTAAATAAATACACATAGGTCCGCTTTCCAAATGGAGGAGCAAAGGGAACTTTTTTTCAGAATGCCTGCAGAAAGTATGTGCTCTTAATTTTTATGCCAGACTCTTTTCTGAGGCAAAGGGCAGGGACCACTAAAGTAGTTTCATTCTGACAAGGTATTTCTAATGTAAGTAAAAAGAAAAAAAAAACTATAGTAAAATAGAAGTGCCCATCAAAGCTTCATGAGAATATTTGACAGTCAATTTAACTGTCTAGCAGTAGAGTATTTATTGCAGGTAGATAGGACATTTGTCTTTTAAAATTTTGGATTCCTCTTGTGTGAAGTTAGATACTATAATTAAATGTAACTGTGTTATTGTATTGTAATATAATTGTATGGAACGAGATATAATTTAAAAACCTTCTCTGTATAGTATTTAAAAATATTTTGCTATTCCTGCAATAGTTAGCTTGAATCAATAGTTTTAATGTAGGTGCTTTAATCCATTAATCATATTCTATTCGATAAGAACTGAAGTAAATTTATACATCCAATTGCCTTTTTTTTTTTTTTTCCAGAAAGCTGGGAAGGTATTTGTCATAGCCTTTCAGCTTTCTATCTCTGTATTTTCCATGTTCTGGTGAGGAGGCATCATGAAAGGCTAGTGTTACTATATTCTTGGCCCAACTCCAAAAATTTTGTAATTCTTGACTGTTAGGCATCCATGTTTTGGAGGCACGGGAAGGACTAATTAACTTTTTATTAAGAAAGTATTGGGATTAACAGAAGAAAACATTCTGGTAGTATTTTCTTGATGTATCCCATTTAAAAATACTGATTTTTAGGTTTTTTTAAGCAAGTGATAAAGCAGTTATTTACTAACAGCTAATCAGCTATTATAATATCTGAGAATGTGTATCTGGTAACACCTTTAAAAATCACGTTCATGTGCCGTGAAAGAAAAATGATGTTTTTCGGGGGTTACCTTGTTATTTTTACTGTATGGCCCTTTTAAAGGTGACTTTTTTTTTTCCCAAGAGAAACTGTAAAGTTCTTCAATACTCATGGGACTTAAGGCTGTCTGTAGTGAACTATGTCAAGGAGGTAGTTGAAGCATTCTGGATTGTGTGCCTGGAGTTCCTCCTCCCCTCCCTCCTCCTGGATAACGACCCTCCTCTTTCCAGATCAACCAGTAATTCCAGAGTTCTGGGTGGAATCGATACAGGCAAACAGCAATGAGAGGCTGAGGGTGTCTTTGCTGGTCCCACAAAACATGTAGAGATGTGGACAAGGAATTGGGATTGCAGGTAGGCTGCTGTAGCTGCAGGGATGAATGATTCAGTTTGATTCTGGAAGCTACTCATGCAATGGATAGTTGTCTTCCAGACCTTATAGCACACAGATGTATATTCACCTCAGAGTGAGTTACAAGTCAATGTGAGGCTGCCTTTAAAAAGAAATGGAACTAGGACGTGGCTGTTAATGACGTTAAATTACATGGATTAGTGGAATTTTTAGCTAGTCTTGCGATGCCATCCTACGTGTGCATTTGAGTGTAATAGATAGCATCAGTTTGTCTATCTACAGTCAAAAAAGTGAGGAAAAAAGAAACACTTTTTTTCCCTACTATGCTTTGTAACTTGCATGTGGTGAAAAGTACCATTTGTAAAGCAGAGGGAAATACAATAGTGCTAGCAAAGCAAACATTTTGCAAACACTTGAAACTCTTTTTTTAATCTATAAACACTATATACTCCAGCTAACAATTTGGTTACGGTTTATTGTATTTACTATTAAATACATCACAACTCCGTGTTGTGTTTACTAATGTGTTTTCATGTAATATAATGTGTGTCTGATGCAATGTCATACATTTTATAAACAAAGCAAGAATACACAGCTGTGCTATTAAAAGTTCCTTAAAATATAGTTCATGCCAGGGTCAAAAGAATGTTTAATTCTCTTGGTTCTGGCTGGAAATGATTTTTCATCCAAGATGGTTAATTCAAAAATAATTAAATCCCTTTTAGATTGCCTGCAGGCAACTTTATTATTTAACTTTATTATTTTTGTAACTGCATGGATTCTGAGCCAGCATGATAGATCTGTAATTGTTTTCGTTTCTTTATCTGCCACGTTTAGTTTTTTCTCCCCTCTCCCTACAGCAGGCATTGTCTTCATTTTGTTTTTTGCTCCGAGCATGCTGTTGGTACACAAGAAACAATAAAAACTAATCACAGTCATCAGCCACATTCTGTAATCCTTAGGGCTTGATGTAAAACCTGCCAGCACTGAGAGGTCTTTCGCATGTAGCGTGATAGAGCTCCGCAGCCAGCGTTGCATGCTGTGGTTCTTACTGTGGTCGTAGGGCTGACCTACTGCATGAATTTGTGCAGGTTTCTTTACCTTTCTGTCCCTCAGACAGGCAACACGCAGAGCATGTGCAGCCTTGCTTATTCAGACAGCATGTTCTCCAAGCCATGTGCTGTTGTTACTTGGTCTATGTTTCTCACTGCAGGGGAGGAATTTGGTGGCAGTGTCTTAGCAGGAAGATGTTGTAATGTTAGTGTAAAAATATCTTGTGTTTGGTGACCATTCCTGAATCTACTGGGGCTGAGTCAAAGAGACCCTGTCATGGCAAAGCATTATGCAATCAGCAATGTAGATGCCCATACCATTTTGGTTGTGTGTTCAGTTCCATTAGATTCAGTTGTATTCCCAAGTGATGAATCTAGGCAAGCTGCAATGTCCTTCTACGTCAATAGTAAAGCAGAATGTAATTTTATTGTATACTGTAATTGTAATGTTTCTCCTATCTGCAATTTTCTCTTTAGTATTTATAAACAAGCACGTTTGGTTTTACTGTTCTGTCACTTTAAGTATGTTTTTAATCAAAAAATAATGGAAATATCACATTAAACCTTTATTTCAGAGAGATTTATTTCTATATGAGTTGGATTTACACCTGCTGTTCTGAGAAGCCTTCCCCCTATATCTTTTTTAGCTGTCGTCCTATTGAAAATCTGCAGTCAGATTGTAGAAGGTCTGGCTGTGGGTTCACATCTCACAGCGCCATGTGTCAACTGGAGATGAGAAAAGAACTAGGAACAATTGGATTCAAGCCTTGTTCTGCCTCACTTTTATAGCTTCTTTTTACTGTTTCTCACTGGGTCTGGAAAGAATGCTAAAAGTCAGGTAATGGAAAGAAGGTATCAGAACGCAAGCAATGGTGTTAAATAACTCTTCACCCAATGTGAATTGGTAACTTTGTTCCTTGAAAATGTATATTTATGATGGTCATGGTATAACACCTTTTAGAGCAACAGGGGGAGCATGCCAGCAGAAAATCTACAACAAGTAGTTGTAGTATAAACATTCAGCTTTATTATCGATGTAGAATGATATTGCAGCTTGCCTAAATTCATCATGTGGGAATACAGTTGTCTGTTAGTGCTCTTCTTAGTTAAGTCTTCCTACTCAAGTATAGACTTGACACTTGAAATGGTGGTGGGGAGAGAGCAGTATCATTGTCCCATTTGAAAGAGGTGTCACATGCTGTTTAAAAAGTGAAGCGTGTGTAACAAAGCCAGCAACTTTTATTTCTTAAGAGGCATGGTGCTCTTGGAGGAATCCACAGAGTTGTGTGGCTAGCTTTCCATAACTTGAAGGCTTTAAGTCAGCTGTTAACATCTCTCTTAGAATACCCTAACTGAAGTAGATTTCTTATCTTAGTACAGAAATTACAGTCTAAGGCAGTTTACTGACCATGTATTATCACGGTAGGGACCAGTACTACATCCCAAAATACTGAATTCAGAACTTTTTTCTCCCCCAGGACCTGGCAGTTTTCTGGAGCACTGGAGGATTCCACAGGAGCTGCCCCCAGATGCCTTCTGCATTGCCTGGACCTGGTGCTTCCAGCTGTCAGCTCTGGAGCTGATATAGCAGCCCTGTGTTTGAGCAGCTGCAGCCCCGGGAAAGTTGTCTTACAGAGTGAAAGGACACCCAGGCTTCTGGCAGAACTGCCAGGTGGCCTCACAGGAGGTGGGCACAAAGATTTTAGCTCTACAACTCAGGAATAGCATGTTTTGCCGGAGCAACAGCTCATGAATTGCTGCGATCGCTTTTCTTTTAATGAAGGTTTGGCTTCTGTCAGCAGCCAGCATAGAAGCCCTGAGGACACAGCTGGACAGTTTTCTGCATAACACTCCTATGAAACTGAAAACAGCCCGGGGTCTGAAATAGTTCAGGGTCCTTTCCAAACCTGTGTTGCTGTTGTGGGCAATGTTGCAATATATATTTAATCTGGAAGCATCTGTTTCACCTACCCTAATTCTAAAAAAGCAGTTTGTAAGGTTTTTATTTTATTTTATTTTTAATATAAGCCTACAATAAAAGACCAGACTCTTAAAAATTATATATTTTGCATAGAAGAAATCGTAAGTAGCCAATATGCTGTTTTGTCTGCAAATCTATTAGGCAAATTTCTCGGCTGCTACTTAGGGAAGTGTGCTAACCAACTTGGATATAAAGCTCAGTTTAGTTCCCAGAGAGGTTTGGAATAGGAAGGTGATGCTATTCTATGAAAAAATACAGATTTTTCAAGAATCCATCTCTTGTTACTCAAAAGGGGGAATTTTTTTTTCAATATTCCAACATGTTCTTCACACCTTTTCTCTAGAAGTGTGTGTAACACAATACAAACTGATGACATTCCAGCAGGAGATTTCAAAGATGGCAGAAGCAGCTTGAAGCACAGTCTGTTTATTTTCATCTTAGGTCTGAATAACAAAATTAGATTGCCTCCCATTGGGAGCAATCCAAATAGCTAGTTGACTCGAAATATCACACCTAAAGTAAAAAGAGCTGTAATTTCGAAACAAGAAATTCCACAATATATACAGTGCATCACAAAAAAAAAAAAAGTTCCACGATCATTTTACCTTAAGTATTGTGATGAAATCACAAGAAAACAGATATAAATATTATAGTATCAAATATCATCAAATATTTTGTTTCTCATTGAAATACTTCAGCACTTCCCTCTCAAAGTATTTGTGGCATTCCCATTATGGAAAAAAAAAGTTCAAGTTTCACCTTCTTAACACTGTTTTGAAAGGATTAAATATTAGGTTTTCTTGTAGGACAGTTACTCCACTTTTACTTTTCCCTTTTGTTCTTATGCATTTTTCCTAACAAAGATTTCCATGTTTGCGCATAAGCTTGGAGGTTTTGTGTGAGGAATTCAGTGCACCAAAGGAGGGTGTGTTGTAGTTTGCAAGAATTCTGAATTGCTAGTTTAGATGGATTATTGTTCAATGGGGAGACCAAATATATTGAAGCTATTTTGTTTCATTGTGGCAAAGTAGCTTCTAAGGTTAAATATTTGTTCCTTTTAAAAACAAATAATCTGCTTCCATTGAAGAAAAAGGGTATTTGAAAAAGAATTTGGAAGCAAAACAATTCAGCAACAGACTTAATAGCTTCATGGAAAAACGAGAGTTAATTCTCATAGCATGCATACATGATAGGTGGTAGACTTGTTCAGCTATTAACAGTCTAATTCTGCTGCTTTCTATGCTGATAGCTACTGTGGGAATGTTTGGTAACAGAATGAGGACACAAGCAATAGCAGAAAAGGAAAGATCATGTCATCTTTGGCATTCTTGGTCCTTGCTTCTAGTAAGTGAACTTCTGGCATTTTTCATTCATACGGTAGCAGGGTCGCAGGAGTATTGAAATAGTCTAGTGGCACACTTGGTTCCCTTGGAATCATTTTCCACACAAATATTCCACTTGTTAAAATAGCAACAATAATCACCCCTTGCTGCCCTTAAATCCCATGTCATAACATGCTAAGGGTATTGCATAAAAAAAAATAGGATATATATTTGAAAGGGCCAGAAGTGAACTGAGAAAGAGGCAGGAGGAAGGGAGGAAAATGAAGTGTTTGGAGGATGTCTACTTTGAATTTTATTTTTGAAAAATATTTATCTGTATATATGAAAAGCAATCAAAATGGTGCGCAGAGTTCACACCTCTTTGTAATCCTTTTTTGTCCATTTGCCTTTGACAGGGTATTATGTTGAAGGAGGGAAGACTTTCACAGTCTTTCTTTGTAGACTGTCATGCAAGAAATGAATTTCTACTTCTAGCTGATATCTGAACATCTTTACATTTGTAAACCTATCCATACTTCAGTTGTCAGAAACCTTGTTTCCATGAACTAGAATAAAGTCAACTTTAGATACAGCTATTATAAACAGTGTACGGACTAGGCTTACTGAATTCAGTCCTGCCATTTTAAATGGTTTCCAGTGAAATTCCTCCTTATTTTTATTCATACGTATATGTATATGCACACATACGGTGAATGACAATGTATCTTATGTAATTCCAAGAATCAACACACGACTTATTAATTCATTATTTCTTTTTATAAAAGATGGAGCATTTTTAAATTTTATTTGTTGAGCACAACTGTATCTAAAAGCCTAAAAAAAAAAACAGGTGCAGAGCCTTAACAACCATGGTAAATCATGTGTTTCAGGATTATGAAAGTCAGTGGGACTTATGCAGATACTCCGTACCTGTATGTAATGTAGCTTGATGTGATATGTAGGTTTAAACTATATATGTATGCTCAAGTTTTGTAACTGGTATCTAGTCTACACAGCATATGCGATGTGAGGATATTATTTCTCTCCACCAGTCTTTCCCTGTATTCTGAGAGTTGGCTGAGGCTTTCTGAGGTAGTGAAAGTGTTTAAAAAAAAAATGAAAATTGAGAAAATGCAGTGTTTGATGTTTTGTTATACTTTTTTTTTTTTTTTTAGAGATAAGAGCAGACAGAGGCAAGTTTGCTCACACAAATCCATATTATTTACTGGAATTAAAATGTAAATATATTACTTGCTTCAGAGAATAGCTGTAGGGAGACACTTGAGCATCACGCTATATACCCAAGAGAAGCTTATATAAGGACAAGAAGAAGCTCTCCAATAATGTCGGACAAAACCTACTGAAGGAATATGAGTTTCTTGAAGCCTGTAATTTACACAACTGCTAACAAATTACATAAGTACCTTAGATTAATCTACTGAAGCTTACAACTGAATGCTTTAAAAGATACAAAAATGTTCAGCTTTCAAAACTGTTTTATGTCAAAACAGTGACAAATCTATGCAGATTTTCCCCATGGAATAGCACAAGCATTTGTAAATGTTTTGCTTTTAGAAGAACCCAAGTCATCTGTGTGAACATTCAGCTGCAAATGTGTCCAGATGCTTTGCAGGGTCTATCTTTGCAAGTTCTTTTTGAATAGATAACATAGTAGCAGCGCCTTGTGAGAAATGTAGTTTTTGTTTGGACCGTGTGAAAATACAAGCTTCCTACACACTTTTTTCCCCTTCATACAGACAAAATTATTTTTTGTTTGGATAGTGATACAGCTTACACCCATGCATTTAAAAAAAGAGTTTCTGAACTCATCTTTGTGGGAGCATTAATATTACTAGACAGTAATGATGCTCTTTGCTGTGTAGTATTTCAGCAGCAAATACTAATGCAAAATGGCTTACATAATTGTTCTCTGACAGATGCTGTTTTATTTTCTCATCTTACTATACCCTCCCTACTCTGCTTTTTTTTTTTTTTTTTTGAAGACCGAAGCAAAGGCAACAGCCCTTCTTTCACTTAGAATCACATGCAGTTATTGCTGAAATAAGGTTGCAGTGGGGGAATATGAGAAATTCAGTTGTTTGAGAGCTATGAATACAATTCATTTCAGATTCTAACTGGGGTGGTCTTGTTTGAAGACATTTTTTTGTTGAAAAAATGGTGGTCTTGTTTGAAAACATATTTTTAAGTTGAACATAGGGATAGCTTCACAACTTGCAGATGGGTTTATTTTTCTTACAGTTTCACCTCCTGCTTCCTGCTCTTACACAGCCCTGTGCGTAAGCGATCAGAGATTTTAAGTTTGGATGGTGTGTGCTTTCTTTGTGCTTTCATGCATGGTCAAGAGGATGGTTTCATTTCTGCATGAGAAATGTTTTCTGTTTAAGTCACTCCAAACCTCTTCTCTTATAAGGCTCTGAATTATTTCATACTGTTGTGGTTTAACCCGGCTGGCAGCTAAACACCACACAGCCGTTCGCTCACCCTCCCCCCTCCCTCTCTGGGATGGGGGAGAGAAACGGGAAAGTGAAGCCTGTGAGTTGAGATAAAGACAGTTTATTAAGACAGGAAAATAATAATAACAATAATAATAATAATGATAATGGTAATAGTATTAACAATAATAATGTGTAAGAAAACAAGTGATGCACAATGCAATTGCTCACCACCCGCTGACCGATGCCCAGCCTATTCCCGAGCAGCCGGCCCCCCCACCCCGGCCAGCCACCCCTATATATTGTTTAGCATGACGTCAGATGGTATGGAATACCCCTTTGGCCAGTTTGGGTCAGCTGTCCTGGGTCTGTCCCCTCCCAGCTCCTGCTGCACCCCCAGCCTGCTCGCTGGCAGGACAGAGCGAGAAGCCGAAAAGTCCTTGGCCTGGTGTAAACACTGCTCTGCAACAATTAAAACATCAGCATGTTATCAGCGCTCTTCTCATCCTAATCCAAAACATAGCACCCTACCAGCTACTATGAGCTACTTAACTCTGTCCTAACTGGAACCAGGACAGATATCCACCCCTTATTCCATACCATTTATGTCATGCTCAGGTTACACTCTGTCCAATACATTCTAATTAATCACCATTTTCATCTATGATATATAGCAATCATGGTAGTGATGACATACATTATTATATAATAATTAACATACTACAATTCAACTCATGGGCTATTCTCACCCAGTATCAAATCCCCTTGAGGTACACACCGGACCTCCCCATTCTTTTGCATTACCCACCAAGTGCATCCAGGTCCCTGAGCAAAAGCAATTCCACGAATGGGTTTGCCTTTTCCTGAGGCAGGAGTAGCCCAGACTGTTTTACCCAGCATGTTTCTTACGTGCACTACAGGAACTTTATCCCCTTCTACAGTGCGTAACAGGTTTGATTGGGCAGGTCCAGCTCGGTTGGCAGATCCCCTGGTATTGACTAACCAGGTGGCCTTTGCCAAATGTGTATCCCAATTTTTGAATGTCCCAGCACCCATTGCTTTCAGTGTAGTCTTCAACAGTCCATTGTATCGTTCAACTTTTCCAGAGGCTGGTGCATGATAGGGGATGTGATACACCCACTCAATACCATGTTCTTTGGCCCAAGTGTCTATAAGGTTGTTTCGGAAATGAGTCCCGTTGTCTGACTCAATTCTCTCTGGGGTGCCATGTCGCCATAAGACTTGCTTTTCAAGGCCCAAGATAGTGTTCCGGGCGGTGGCATGGGGCACAGGATATGTTTCCAGCCATCCGGTGGTTGCTTCCACCATTGTAAGTACGTGGCGCTTGCCGTTGCGGGTTTGAGGGAGTGTGATGTAATCAATCTGCCAGGCCTCTCCATATTTATATTTCAGCCATCGTCCTCCATACCAAAGAGGTTTTGACCGTTTGGCTTGCTTGATTGCAGCACATGTTTCACAGTCATGAATAACCTGTGCTATAGTGTCCATGGTCAGGTCCACCCCTCGATCACGAGCCCATCTGTATGTTGCATCTCTACCTTGATGGCCTGAGGTGTCATGGGCCCATCGGGCTATAAATAATTCACCTTTATGTTGCCAGTCCAGGTCCACCTGAGCCACTTCAATCTTAGCAGCCTGATCCACCTGCTGGTTGTTTTGGTGTTCTTCAGTAGCCCGATTCTTGGGCACATGAGCATCTACATGGCGTACCTTTACAACCAGGTTCTCTACCCGGGCAGCAATATCTTGCCACAATGCCGCAGCCCAGATGGGCTTGCCCCTGCGCTGCCAGTTGTTCTGCTTCCATTGCTGTAACCACCCCCACAGGGCGTTTGCTACCATCCATGAATCAGTATAGAGATAGAGAACTGGCCACTTTTCTCGTTCAGCAATATCTAAAGCCAGCTGAATGGCTTTTACTTCTGCAAACTGACTCGATTCACCTTCTCCCTCAGCAGCTTCTGCAACTCGTCGTGTAGGACTCCATACAGCAGCTTTCCATCTCCGATGCTTTCCCACAATACGACAGGACCCGTCAGTGAACAAGGCATATTTCTTCTCATTTTCTGGTAGCTTGTTGTACAGGGGGGCTTCTTCAGCACGAACCACCTCCTCCTCTGGTGATATCCCAAAGTATTTGCCTTCTGGCCAGTCCATAATCACCTCCAAGATTCCTGGGCGACTGGGGTTTCCTATTCGAGCCCGCTGAGTAATCAGTGCAACCCACTTGCTCCATGTAGCATCAGTTGCATGATGCGTAGAGGGGACCCTTCCTTTGAACATCCAGCCTAGTACCGGCAGTCGGGGTGCCAGGAGGAGCTGCGCTTCAGTACCGACCACTTCCGAAGCAGATCGAACTCCTTCATATGCTGCCAATATCTCCTTTTCAGTTGGAGTATAGCGGGCTTCAGATCCTCTGTATCCCCGACTCCAAAACCCCAGGGGTCGACCTCGAGTTTCCCCAGGTTCTTTCTGCCAGAGGCTCCAGGTGGGACCATTCTCTCCGGCTGCGGTGTAGAGCACATTCTTTACATCTGGTCCTGTTCGGACTGGCCCGAGGGCTACTGCATGAACTATTTCCTGCTTAATTTGTTCAAAGGCTTGTCGTTGCTCAGGGCCCCATTCAAAAGCATTCTTCTTACGGGTTACTTGGTAGAGCGGGTTTACAATCAGACTGTAATTTGGAATATGCATTCTCCAAAACCCCACGACACCTAGGAAAGTTTGTGTTTCTTTTTTGCTAGTTGGTGGAGACATAGCTGTTATTTTGTTGATCACATCCATTGGGATTTGACGGCGTCCATCTTGCCATTTTATTCCTAAAAACTGGATCTCTCGTGCAGGTCCTTTAACTTTATTCTGTTTTATGGCAAAACCAGCCTTCAGAAGGATTTGGACTATTTTCTTCCCTTTCTCGAAAACTTCTTCTGCAGTGTCACCCCACACAATGATGTCATCGATGTACTGCAGGTGTTCAGGAGCTTCCCCCTGCTCCAGCGCAGACTGGATCAGTCCATGGCAAATGGTAGGGCTGTGTTTCCACCCCTGGGGCAGCCGATTCCAAGTATATTGGACTCCCCTCCAAGTGAAAGCAAACTGTGGCCTGCACTGTGCTGCTAGAGGGATGGAGAAAAATGCATTAGCGATATCAATTGTGGCATACCACTTGGCTGCCTTTGATTCCAGTTCATACTGGAGTTCTAGCATGTCCGGCACTGCAGCACTCAGTGGTGGCGTGACTTCGTTCAGGCCACGATAGTCCACTGTTAGTCTCCACTCACCATTAGACTTTCGCACTGGCCATATGGGACTATTAAAAGGTGAATGAGTCTTGCTGATCACTCCTTGGCTCTCCAGTTGACGAATTAGCTTATGGATGGGACTCAGGGAGTCTCGGTTGGTGCGATATTGCCGCCGGTGCACAGTTGTGGTAGCGATCGGCACTTGCTGTTCTTCAACCCTCAGCAACCCCACAACAGAAGGGTCCTCTGAGAGACCAGGCAAGGTAGACAACTGTTTAATGTCCTCTGTCTCCAAAGCAGCTATGCCAAAAGCCCAGCGGAACCCTTTTGGGTCCTTGAAATATCCTCTTCTAAGATAGTCTATGCCAAGGATGCACGGAGCATCTGGGCCAGTCACAATACGGTGCTTTTGCCACTCATTACCGGTTAGACTCACTTCAGCCTCCAATACAGTTAACTGCTGGGATCCCCCCGTCACACCATAAATACAGATGGGCTCTGGCCCTTTATAGCTTGATGGCATTAGAGTACATTGTGCACCGGTGTCTACCAAAGCCTTATACTTCTGTGCGTCTGACGTGCCAGGCCATCGAATCCACACAGTCCAATAAACTCGATTGTCCCTTTCCTCCCCCTGGCTGGAGGCAGGGCCCCTCTAGTCCTGGTCAGAATCTTCATTTCTGTGTTTAAAGGACTGCCTGCTGGAAGTTGGAGCAGCAAACCTTTCAGAGAACTCCTTTTTCCCAGTTGTTTTCCTTTGCAATTCACGTACCCGTGCCTCTAGGGTCGCAGTAGATTTTCCATCCCATTTTCTCATGTCCTCTCCATGGTCACGTAGGTAAAACCACAGGGTGGCGCGGTGTGTGTGCCCACCATATTGTCTTCCTTGCATAGATGAACGTTTACCCCTAATAGCTGAGACACTGGTTTGTACAGGTGGGGAGGAAAATAAACTCTCTTTAAGTTGGTGGATCTCTTCAGAAAGTTTCTCCAAGGTATTCTCTTTTAGCTGGTGGACACTGGTTCGTTCAGGTGAAGGGGAAGATAATCTTTCTTCAAGTTGGTGGATCTTTTCAGAAAGTTTCTCCAAAGCATTCTCTTTTAGCTGGTGGACACTGGTTCGTTCAGGTGAAGGGGAAGATAATCTTTCTTCAAGTTGGTGGATCTTTTCAGAAAGTTTCTCCAAAGCATTCTCTTTTAGCTGGTGGACACTGGTTCGTTCAGGTGAAGGGGAAGATAATCTTTCTTCAAGTTGGTGGATCTTTTCAGAAAGTTTCTCTAAACCATTCTCTTTTAGCTGGTGGACACTGGTTCGTTCAGGTGGAGGGGAAGATAAATTCTCTTTAAGTTGGTGGACCTCTTCAGAGAGTTTCTCCACAGCTGAGACACAGGCCTTTAGGGAAGAGGAGAGATTTCCTTCGTACTGCCGGAGTATTTTAGTCACTTCATTCACTGTGGGATTCTCCTCCGTTTTCCAGGCTAGTATTGCCAATGAGTTGGCATATGATGATGGGGCACTCTGTACAAACTTCCGCCACATGGGTAGTGTACACCGGACTGCATCTGGATCTGCGGATGTTTGTGCGTCGTCTAGGTCCTTATAAATTACTTCCCGTACGGCCAATTCCCTCAGGTACTGAATTCCCTTCTCCATGGTGGTCCATTTGCTTGGTAAACATACAAGTTCTTCCTTGAAGAGATACCTTTCCTTCACAGCTGACAGGAGACGCCTCCAGAGGCTGCGAGATTGTGCTCCATCTCCAATTGCTTTGTCAATGCATGCGTCCCTAGCAAGGGATCCCAGCCGCCTGGCTTCCTTGCCCTCCAATTCCACATAATTGGCTCCCGTGTCCCAGCACCGGAGCAGCCAGGTGACAAGCTGCTCGCCTATACAGCGACCAAAATCTTTTCGCACATCTCGTAGCTCACGCTGGTATAGAGTCCGGGTGATTACTGTTGATTTTTCGACATCCTCATCCTCATCTTCAGTCTTCTGCACCTTTGATGGCCGGTGTAGAGTCCGGGTAGTTACTGTTGATTTTCCGACATCCTCATCCTCATCTTCAGTCTCCTGCACCTTTGATGGCTGGTATGGAGTTCGGGTAGTTACTGTTGATTTTTCGCCATCCTCATCCTCATCTTCAGTCTCCTGCACCTTTGATGGCCCAGCCTCGTCTTCACTACGCCCAGACTTAGCAGAAGACTGTCTGCGTTTTAAACGACCTGAGCCTCTATACCATTTTTTCACCTTGTCTACAGGGGCAACTTGCACTGCTACAGCTCGTTTCTCTGACCCAGCCACAGGGTCTGCCACAGGGGTTGGAATACCCTCTGCGGGGTCAACTTGCACTGCTACAGCTCGTTTCTCTGACCCAGACGCAGGGTCTGCCACAGGGGTTGGAATACCCTCTGCGGGGTCAACTTGCACTGCTACAGCTCGTTTCTCTGACCCAGACGCAGGGTCTGCCACAGGGGTTGGAATACCCTCTGCGGGGTCAACTTGCACTGCTACAGCTCGTTTCTCTGACCCAGCCACAGGAGTGGGAGCAGCTGCAGGAGCTGGGGCAGCTGCAGGAGCTGGAGCGGCTGCAGGGGCTGGAGCTGGAGCGGCTGCAGGAGCTGGAGCGGCTGCAGGGGCTGGAGCTGGAGCGGCTGCAGGAGCTGGAGCGGCTGCAGGAGCTGGAGCTGGAGTGGCTGCAGGGGCTGGAGCGGCTGCAGGAGCTGGAGCGGCTGCAGGAGCTGGAGCTGGAGTGGCTGCAGGGGCTGGAGCTGGAGCGGCTGCAGGAGCCGGAACGGCTGCAGGAGCTGGAGTAGCTGCAGGAGCTGGAACTGGAGCGGCTGCAGGAGCTGGAGCGGCTGCAGGAGCTGGAACTGGAACGGCTGCAGGAGCTGGAGCTGGAGCGGCTGCAGGAGCTGGAGCTGGAGCTAGGTTGCTAATAGCATCAATTGCAGCTCGATAGGCACAAGCCAGACCCCAGCACGCTACAGTGACTTGTGTCACTTTGGAACTGCCAGAGTCATGACACCTTTTTTTCAAGCATTCTGCCAGCTTTTTAGGATTTTGCAGTTGTTCAGGGGTGAATGTCCAAAACACTGGAGGTGACCACTGCTCTAGAAACCTGCCCATATCCTCCCACACTCCCTGCCACTCGCAACTATCCCGCCTCAAGACAGATCTCCGGATGAGATTCCTAAGTAGTTGTTTAACCCTCCACAAAATCTGAAGCGCATTCAGGAGACATAACAACAAGAGCAGGCTGGTCTGAGTATCCCAAGGATATTCAACATCTCGGAGAACCACCGTAACTAACTCGGGGGATAAGAGGGTGGTGGTGAAGGAGAAAGGGAGAGTGAACAGGTAGGGAAACATGTCTTCCCCTGTCCCCTTCACAGATTGGCTCCCTAACGAAAACAGGCAATAGGTGTAATTGCTAATAGCTTCCGAGATATGGGTTCCAAAGTATAGAGTCGATGTCAGTGCTGAGTACAAATACCAGGTTAAAGTCGTGACCAGATATTTCATCATTTCATAAGCCATTGTTACACCGCACAGTACCATAACAATCTTAAACCAGGGCCCGGAAAGGATAAACAGTGCAACAGGGAGCACATACAGAAAGTAACGCACCATAAAACTCAATTTGGAATACAGGTACAGCAGACTGGAGATTAAGGCAATCAACATCGTGACTAGCAACTATTAAGCAGGTCCAATACTTATACCAATTTTAGTTTAACACACTCTGGTCAGATTTGTCGATATCTCAACCCTTCGGGCCCCACGTTGGGCGCCAAAAAGACTGTTGTGGTTTAACCCGGCTGGCAGCTAAACACCACACAGCCGTTCGCTCACCCTCCCCCCTCCCTCTCTGGGATGGGGGAGAGAAACGGGAAAGTGAAGCCTGTGAGTTGAGATAAAGACAGTTTATTAAGACAGGAAAATAATAATAACAATAATAATAATAATAGTGATAATGGTAATAGTATTAACAATAATAATGTGTAAGAAAACAAGTGATGCACAATGCAATTGCTCACCACCCGCTGACCGATGCCCAGCCTATTCCCGAGCAGCCGGCCCCCCCACCCCGGCCAGCCACCCCTATATATTGTTTAGCATGACGTCAGATGGTATGGAATACCCCTTTGGCCAGTTTGGGTCAGCTGTCCTGGGTCTGTCCCCTCCCAGCTCCTGCTGCACCCCCAGCCTGCTCGCTGGCAGGACAGAGCAAGAAGCCGAAAAGTCCTTGGCCTGGTGTAAACACTGCTCTGCAACAATTAAAACATCAGCATGTTATCAGCGCTCTTCTCATCCTAATCCAAAACATAGCACCCTACCAGCTACTATGAGCTACTTAACTCTGTCCTAACTGGAACCAGGACACATACAGATTGTTTTTAGATAAATTTGCCCTAATTTTGAAACTTGTTTGGTTATCTAATTGTGCTTGAAGACTTGAGGGTGCTTTCTTATACAAGTCTGTTATAATGAGCCCTGACTCTCCTGAAACTTAAAACAGTCAGGATCCCTCAAACATTATGCTAATCTTTTTCAGAACATACTGTAAAGCTAAGCTCCCTGATAACTTCAGGGGGCAGAACTATCCTATAAGAAGGGAATTAATATTTCTAAGGAGTGCAATAATAACAAAATCTATTTCTTCCTTTGTGCCAATTTAAGGTGTGTGTTTGTTTTTAAACAAAAAGTGAAAAACAAGAAACACATACAAAAGTTTAGTGCTTATTGATCATATTGAGAAGGAAACCAGGAATACAAAACTGACAGGAACTTAAAAGGTTTCAGTTCACATTTTAAGAAGATAATACAAAGAGATGCATGCCCCTTATTAACTACATGCCCTTTCAAGCCAACCTAGAGTCCTCCAGATTCCCCCTCATCCTCGTTCTAGCCATTCCACCTGCATCTCTTGGGGGGAAAAAAAATACAGAGCTGGCCTCCTGCTTGCATTGGGACTGGTGGGGAGTTTCGGTTTGTGCAGAGGTTAAACAACTCTGCACTTCCTTCTGCAGGAGCAGCATCACTAGATCACGAAATGAATCCCGGAGCCTGTTTTTGAAAATCTGGCAAATTTGCATATTGGAATATGCATTATGCATATCTAGATATCTAGAAATGGAGTGATGCTGTGAGGGATGGCTTCCATTAAGGGTACACAGCTTCCATTAAGAGTACACAGATTTGGCATTTCAACTGCGCTTACTGTATGTGAAATTTAATTGATCTGGCTTAACGTGGCATAAACGGACAGCGGTGCTTTGCACCAAAACGTTTTCTTGCCACTTAGTATTTTTGATTCCAGAGAGAAGCCTTGAGGAAAGGTTACCATCATTTTCATTTCTTTGTCAGTTGAGTGAATTATACACACAATTACATGTATTAGCGACTATCTTCAGATACTAATCCAGGAGTGTGCGTTTTTTCACTTTTTTCCAAATTGTATTGTTTTTCATTAGAAATACTTTAAAAAAGTTTTTGCTGTAAGCTTCTTATTTATATACTGAATTACCACTGTCTATTCGTACTTCATATTATTTTGTTAAGCTGGAACAGTAACACTGAATTTTTTTTCTCTTAACAAAGGTATGTTTTCTAGAATCAACTTCCCAAACATATTAGTTGTATTTTTGATACAGCTTACCATTTTAAGAACACTTCAGTTGCTCTGCAGTATTAAAGAGCATCCAATTAAATTAAGTTGGCATCAAGGAATATGTTGTGCTCCTGCAAAAGGAAACACTCTCACACCTTATAGAGAAATCTTAATGTCAACGATCACTTTGCTTACGTATTTATCCTAATTATAAAACATTTTCTTATTTTAAGTGAATCTTACATAACATTCAAAGTGTCTATTTTACATTTCAAATTGAAAGCTTCTCTTCAATGTAGCTCTCAAATTATAATATGCAAAAGCATAAAAGGATTCTACTTATAGAATTGTAGAAAGTTTCAAGATATATATTTTGAACTTCCTTTTGTTTCCTTTAAATTGTTGACATTATATAATAAGTTGCATTCTCTTGCCTCAGGGATGTACCTCTTAAGAATGCAATGCCTAATGTTCTGTCTTTATTGTTCTTTCTTTGCAGTTCCAGGGAGACCAAAGTTTAGGACACAATCACAGGATGAGTTCAGAGTGTTCATTTCATCAAGCCATGATAATTGACAGGGTTGATAAACTAGTAAGTAAAATTAGTGAGCAACTAAGGATGGGATGAACTAGATGAGTGTACTGTGTTTGTGAAAAATTGAATGAAAACAAATAGAAAGCAGCTGTTCTTCAGTTGTCTAAAAACAAAATTTTTCAATTTTTAATGTAAAATATAAACCACCATTTAGTAAACTTTTCTATCTCACCAGAATACTACTATATTCATCAGGATCTGTATTAAGAATATGTCTGTCTTAATTTTGCGGTGTTGTACAAGCTTCAGATCACATTCCCTGAATCCCACAAGAAAGCACTGATTCTGTAGTTCAAAAGATCACCCTAGTCTGTACCATTGCTTCTACTAGTATGGATAATTACATGGCTCAAAGCAGAAGGCCTTGAACAAAGAAAGTAACAAAACTCTTCTATAATCCACAGAGTTTGCAGTAGTTAATGGGCATGAAGTTCATCCAGCTTTTTTTAAAATGAAATATGTGTTCATTTTAGAAGAGCTTTCATCCTAGCAGCAGCTGTGTAAGGCTGGGCACTATAATGGTGTAGCCTGTAGATGAAAGAAAGTAACATTAGGGATGCCCATACATTTGAGTGCATCAGAAATTTATGGGGTAGGTCGAACAATTTGAAGATTCAGTGTCTGTAATGTCTTATCTTCAGCAGCCCTTCTGTGGGGGAAAGCCTTTGTGTGGAGTTTCTCATTGTCTCGGCTATTCTAACACTGGATCCTTCCTGAACTTTCTTGTGTGGGTTTGCCAGGGTATCAAAAGAGGATACCTAACACATTCCTATAAACACTGAAGATTCTTATTTTGTATGCTCTGGATGTAATGTTCAGCATCACAGCACTGGAAGTTCTGTTTTATCTTATATCTTTAGATTATCTAAGTGTAAATTCACAAAGAATAGCTATGAGTGGGACCCTGGGAAGTCGTTTAGCTCTTTCTGGTCCCTAACACTTCACAAAAGGAATGCAAGTCCACTGTTTTTGTTTTCTTGTTTGTTTTCCTCAAAATAGTTACTGTTACAGACTTGTACGTATTTTTAGTTTCTAAGTGACTTGGCATACATTATACAGCCACTATTTTCATAATTCAGAATCATGTGAAAATCTGCAGGAAATCTGTCTTGGATCCAGTAGCGTTGAGTAATTTTGTTAAGGAACTGAATGATGGAATAGATGGTATGTTTATTAAACTCAAGGCAACAAAAAGATGGTTGACACTGTCCAGTATCTTGAAGCCTGAGTTAAAATTCAAACTAATCTTGTCCTTCATTTTTTATGTCTTTTCTCTCTTTTGTCAATTCCTTAATTAAGAATATTCTTAATAAAAATTAAAAAATGAAGAACTTCACAGGTTCACAAGATGGATATGACCTAGTAAAATCAGGCTGACATTTGTCTTTTATATATAAAACAATACTTCTGTGATTCACTTTACTCAACAGTAGTCAGGTTGTGTGTGTTCTAGTAAATTAAATATGCCAGAGGCTGTCACAAAAAAACTGGCGCAGGATGGCAGATATGTCTGATACCAAACCATTATGCCACTTACTACCTTTCAGAAGAGGATGACTGGATCCAGACCACATGCTGAGAATTGTTTCTTTCATATCTTTGAGAATTATTTTGAAAAAATGGTAGTTCATATCGGTCAAAATATGACGAAGGACCATTCTAACAATTTAACAGTGTAAGAAATTAAATCTCACAGCCTGTAAGTATTCCCTGGAAGTGTTTCTTTTACTAGTACAGACATAAGCATTGGCTAATACTTTCAGTGATGGGCATCTCAATGCAGTCACATAAGACTGAAAACTCACAGGCAGAACCAGAAAAAAAATAAAATAAAGAAGATGCAATAAAATGGCTTATAAGCAGAGACTGAATAAATTGCAAGAATTTATCCTAAAGAGTTGATTGTCCTTTCTTCTCCCTCCCTCCCTCCTGTTACCTCAGTGTTTTTCAAATAAATAAAAATACTACACTGTTTTGATCAAAAAAAAAAAAAAAAAAGAATTTATATTGTAATCATGACATATAGGGTGAGGTATTAAGTAAATTTTAGCACAGACTCCTCAGATAAGACATGGAAAACATTCTGCTCTTAAAGAAGAGAATATTAAAATAGGTTGCTGAAGAGATTATAGGGACCCCATTCTCAGATGTCCTAGCCATAGAAATATTCCTTAAAGAATTACATTGCTATAGGTCTTGATGAGGAAGGAGGGAAATCAAATGAATTTTCTTCTTGCCATGGTTTTACATGGTTGTCTTGAAACAACTTCGCATTGCTGAATGTATTTGGGGAAAGTCATTATATCCCCCTTACATTAGCTATACCCTGCTTCAAAGCAAAATCAGTTTTTATTTTTGATATTCTTTTATTTGTGATTAAAATCTCTTTTAGATGCAGTCATACCCAATCTTGTGTATGCAAGCAAAATTAGTGGTTCTCTATTTTTTGATCTTCACAGTTACTTGCCAACTGATAGTCACACCATTATATCTCAATAAACAAATTTGCATTTAGTTGGCAGTTTCACATGCCATAGGTGTTTCTTTATCTTGTTTTCATACACTGCTGTCAAGGAATGTTTGTCTGGGCTGTGTTTATTAGATATCTCCTGGTATATGGATGCTCTTTATTTAATATTTGAAGGAGTTGTATTGAAGGTGAGCTGCTATTCCATAATATCCAAATACGTGTGTAAGTTAGGTCGGCTGTCTTCCTGTTTGTTTTCTTTCAAAACCAGGGAGGAAAGAGAAAAAGAAAAAAAGTTAACCTCATATCCTCCAGTATGCTCTTAGTGAAACTGTAAAATTATAAAACTAAGTCCCAGTACTGATCTCTGTGGTACTCGACTCAATGTTGTACTTCTCTCCACGTGGATGTCAAAATTGCAATTATAACTGGATTTAAATTTGTTTCTTATGGAATGAGAAATAACTAGGTTTAAAAACAACTAACTTTAAAGCTTGTTCACAATATATTCACCTTTTTCACTGCCATGCTAGTTTAAAGTTTTGCATCTGTTGGCAAGCCATTAGTTTCAACAAGAGGTGACACAGTTTCTGTGATTTTCCACTTAAGCAGTGGAAATAGCCGTGTTTCATTTAGACTGACCAAGAACCTCATATATTTCTGTTTTTCCTCTGAAAGTCACTATTTTAACAAATATTTATCAAGCATTATCAAAATACTTTCTCTTCATTTTTTTTCCCCAAACCTTCTGCATCAGTTTTATGTTCATATATGTACCAATGTGTGTTCTTCAAAATTCCTATTTGCAGAAGATATCCAAATTTTTCAGGTTTCCTGAATCATTGCTTATTGCTCTGTTTCAAGGTAAGGTTTCAAGGTTTGTTTCTCTGTTTTCTAAGGGTAAAAAATCACACTCAAGGTAAAAGGTGGAAGACCCAAACTCTGTTTGTTTTAAAATTGTTTTATAAATTGCTTGACAGCATGTTTTATGTACCTACATATTTATTATAAACACATATATATTTGTCTTTTAAGATTAGTATATGTGAGTATCCATGCTTCTTCAGAGAAAGTATTGTGTTGGCATTCACCAATAAGTTTTTAAATACTTTCTGAGTTTTTTCTGTTCAGTTTCTAGGCTTGTCAGTCATGAAAGTTTTAGCTTCTTCTCTGCAACAATTACTTACAGTTGAATTTTTCTTTCCAAAAAATGTAATTCCCTCTTTTTTCAGTCTGTCAAAATTTCTTTGATAAAATCAAGCTGAAATTATATTATAGTTTCTATTTTTGTTTCTCCCGTTTTTCCATTATTTTTCAAAGGACTTGTTTGTGCCCTCTATAGCTTGCTATGACATAAACATTGTACTAACTTGAGGCTGTGGTTTATTATATAGTAATAGGAATGAGCTAATCAGTATATAAAGTCATTCATTGGACATTCAAATAGGTATGTCAGTAAAGTGGGAAAAATTGAACACAAGCTGGTTTTACTTAATACATACATACCCCTTGTATTATCTTTTATAATGACATGCATATTAATGATTTTTTTTTGTTTCTATTTTTATTTACATACATGTTTATTTCACTTTGGTCATTTTATAGCTCTTAGTCTGGCAGGCTTTCAGTGTTCCAGCTCAGATATTGCTTTTCTCCCAATTACTTGTGAATAGCAATGATCAGATGTTTCACTGAGATATATATTTACATACTTTTAAAATGGCAGCTTTATAACATGAATATAGTGTAGCAGAAGGCCATGCAATGACCGCACCTCAGTACTGGTGGATGTTTGTGTTATCTTTTACACTAAGCTCTCTGTATTAATGTAGCTGTAGTCTGAGGATGTAAGTAAGATATGGAGATTTATAACAGTTCAACACAACCTGTTTGAAAATATGGTAGAGCAGACAGGGCTTTTGATGTATGGATAGGAAGATGATACAAGGTACCCCCATTTTACCATGAAAACTTTTTGACTGCAAAGAAGGAAATTTCAAAGAACTTACAGTGTAAGGAAGTTTGTATATAATCTCAGGGGACCAATTTTAGCATATTTAAATAATAGTGGTATACATAATTTTGTGTGTGTCTTGATTGAAATACAATGAGCTGTATATGCTTACAGTAGCAGTAAGCATTTTGGGCAGATTAAAGGCCAACAAGGTCATAAGAAAGTTTATTTTGAAACCTTGCTATTGACTTTTTAACTCTTATTTCTCTGAATGTGAGATTTTTATTTTTTTTATTTTTTACTGTTTACGCCAGGAGAAAAATTTAATATACATGTCTCTGTGTGTAAACAATAATGTAAATACTATTTTATGTATTATGTTTAAAGACAACATTCTGTACACAATGAAAACATCAATATAATGTTAAGGCAGGTTGATGGGGAACACCCAAATCAGAGTTAATTACCTGGGATGTGATACTTACCACACTGATTTCCTGCAGCCTGTTGATATGGTCAGACAGCACTGCAGAGTCTCCTCTCCCCATTTCAGGGGAATGTGTGCTGGCTGTCTTGAGTATGAATGATAATTAACCTTGTGTGTTGCTGAAAGTGGATCAATCAGCACACGGTAAAAAATCATCATGTATAAGAAGCAAAACAAGCAAGTAAGGCTTGTGAGTTAGAGTAGAATGCACCCTTTAAGATTTGATGTTTTTTTTTTTTCCATCATAGTCATAAAAGTGTACAAGTGTGATGGGGGGAAAGGCTAGAAATTCTTAGTATAATTTTGTAGCCAACTCAGAATGCAATATGCTATCTTTTTAATTAACATTTCTTATAATGCTACCTATATGCACAAGTATTTCTGGAGCCCTTGGAAAAGCATTGAGAACCACGCAGCACAGAAAAGAACCTTCTCCAAAGGGAGCCAAATAAGAAAAATAAATGTATTAAAACAAATTAGAAAATTTCAGGAGGGGTTTTGAACATGTTAATGTCCATGGAATCTTAATCTAGCCCCTGAGTGCTTCTGTCCTGCAATCTCAGTGAAGTGGAGCTCCATTTGTGAGGGCATAAGGAAGATGGAGGGAGTAAATGTATGTGTGGGTAGGAGAGCGGTGATGGTAGGATGGGACTGTGAAGTTTAAGACAGCATTGTCCTTCATGGGCACAGGGAGGTCAAGTTAATGAACAGTGGTAAAAAGGCACCTGCTTATAATTATAGAACCAGTTTGCTATTTTTGCAGTAAAAATATGCCTCTGAAGCACTTCTCGTTGGCATTTCCCAGAAAAAGGTTCTTTGCTAGCCTGAAGCATGTTTCCATACCAAATTTTCCATGTACTTCCATGCACGGTGGAAGTTTGAATTTTGAGTTATACTGGAAAGTGCAAAATAATTTTAATAACGACCCTATTATCAGTTTTTCTAAATCACATTATATGATATTGCATGAAATTTTGAACTAAAAGTGTTTGAAACAAGGAAGCAAGTATTAAAGCCTATACCCATTGAATAACTTAGTGCAGTTATGGCAACTTTATTCATATGGATAGTTCAGTAACTAGAAGAGGACAGAGATACTATGGAAATCTGAGCTGTTCTCCAAATTATTAAACACTTGTATTAAAAGGGGAAAATTACAAAGAGCAAACTGGGAGTCAGTCTTGTCATGCTTTAAAATGCAGTTTGCTCTTGTTGGCACATGTTACCAGGCAATGGTCCAAGGTTCGTGCCATCAGCTTGGCTTCTTAGAACTTCATGTCAAAGGCCATAGTAGACGTTGCACAATCTTTCAAATATTGTTTAGTCTTTTTTTATGAAGAAACTCATTCTCAATTTTTCCACGTAGAATTCATCTCACTCTTTCTGGTAGTGCCAAATGTATTTTCTAATTTTTAGTAGAGACACATTTAAAGAGAAACCTTACTGATGCTATTGCTAAGTATATATTGGCCAACATCTTCTCAGGGGACCTGGATGCATTTCTTCTACACATACAAATAACAACTTGATTTTGTTGAAAATTTTGTGAAACTTTATGAAAAAATGTGCAAGACATGAACAATCAAAAGCTTTCTCCTCAAATGGGAGAGCTTTTGAGAAAGGGTTGAATAATGTCTTTCATGCTCCCTATATTCCCTGCCACGCATTCCACCCCCCCCCCCCCTCCCCCCCAGACACACTTCAGATGACACCTTGCCTGAAAATAATGGCTTGCTGTTGTGATACCTCCTCTTGCTGTCCTCACAGATGCAAAACTGTGCCAAGATTTAAATAATTTTCTACTTCCTGGAAGTGATTAACATAAATCAACTGATTTACTTCCATCTGTCAGGTGGCAAAAGATTAACCAACAGTGCTAAAGCATGTAATTTGTGGTGGTTCACTGTCAGGAGAGACAAACAAGTCTCCTAATTGGAAATTGACAGCTCTGACACTCATTTGAGCTAAGCTTTTCCTTGCATTAGCTCTTGAGTCACTTTGCTCAATCTATAGCTAGTCATTAAAACACCATGAAAGTTCTCTCTGCAGGTACATAAAGCCAGATCCTTGCCTGTGGCAGACTTAATTAAGGTAACAGCTGGATATTCAATCTTCACACAAAAAGAGGAAAATGCAAGTGATGTTAATGCTTATTGAAGCACAAGGAAAGGAAAGGATTGTATGAGCTGGGAGTGGACTTGTCATGGCAGTGGTATCATATAAATAGTAAAAAGAAAAAAAAGAGTAAATGTTAGAAGGGGGGAAAAAACATGCATTTGTTAGACATCAGCTCAAACAGTGACTAAACTATAACAACATATGTAAACTGATCACGCTATATGGGCAAATGGCTTCATTTCAAAACTAAACATCTGCAGGCTTGAAGTGTTAGGATGTGGTTCTGAATTCAAATGAGCTAAAGGTTTTTGTAATGTAATTTCCTTGTAGGAAATATTTGTTTATGGAGAGTCTTCCCTACAAACAAGTGCAGACAACAAAATTACAACTTGCGTCATATCCACTACGTACATACAATGTATATCCTACAATTTTATTTTTTTACTGTAATATGTTGAGAAGATTCTTTGGGTATGTAATTAGGACACATTCCTTGTAGTAGAAATGGAGGAAGGAGAAAGGTATAGACTATTTCTGTTTATGTTCTACTTACTATGTTTTTTTGGAATAGTGATTGAATATCATTGTTTCTCTGTTCAAGAGAACTTAAAACAGCACTATGTTGGGCATTCACACCATGGAGATTGGTCTTCCAATTGTGTATTACAATCTTTTCCATTAAATGATCAGGTTCACCTTCTCAAATGGTGGGATATTTGTTTCTTTTGACTTGCTGTTGGAAGGCTTTGGAAAACTCTTGTGTTTGCACTGGCTGGAAGCCTCCTTTAAATTGTCAGCCTAAACAAAAGGCTGGAAAAGGCTACTTGCACTTAATTTAGACGGATCATTTTCATCTGCACCTGGAATACTGGGTTGAATTTTAGTAATCTCATTATCAGTGTTTTCTTTCACAAATTGTAGAGAGTCAGAAAAAGGAAAGTTTTTTTCATAAATTTATAAAAAGATAAATTGTTTCACTTGTTTAATTACTTAAACATAGCAGCAAAGGTGAAAAAGAAACAAACTGTAGACAGCAGAGTGAGTTGCCGATTTAGGGCTAATTCATGCTGAAGCAGTGCTGAGTACATGGATCGCTGACAGATTCCCATAAGGATTCATCTTTTAGTGCTGACAGTCACAGTAGGCTAAAAAATAATGACATCCTTAAAAAACAAATATTTAAAAAGCAATAAATATTGGTTATTTGTATTACTATAGCTGAGTCTCTGATGTAACTTCAGTGAAGTCAATAAAGCTGCAGTAGAGATAAAGCTGTCCTAATCTCTGTCAGCTTTAAACACACATTTTTCAAATCCAAGTCATCAGCTTTTCTCCAGTCCTTACTTTGGTTTTACATGTTGTAATCTTTTATTGCATCCCACTCAGTGCCATAAAGGGACTTTTTTTTTTTAATCCTTGTTAGGCTTACTTCAGGATTCTCACAGCAGCTAGCAGCTCTTTTACTTGCATAGAAACAGTATGAAGATGTGAAGTGGAAGTATGTCAAGTGAGGTAAATGAAGTGTGTTTGATTCTACTGTTAGCCACGAGGAAAGGAAGTGGACGGGTTCTGTAAGAGACAGCTGAAGTTAATGACCAAGAGAAGTGGATAGCAAGAAGAAGGCATTTAAATCCTAACAGGAAATTATATTTTCGTATGTACAACTTGGAAGAGGCAATGTTATGACTTTAGGAAACCATTGGCTTTGAGACAGAAGAGCTATAGTCCTGCTATAGAAGAGCAGGAACAAAATCTATTCAGTAGACTGAAATTACACAGCCTTAAAGTTTTGCTTTCTTCTTTCTCATTTATGATCCTAATATATAATCAAAACTGCAAGGAATGAAAAAGTGAATCTCCAAACAGTTTTTGCCATTGAGATACATTTGAGTTAAGCTCTACTATTTGGCTAGTTAATATTTCAAATACTTAAAGGTTCTATTTCATCTTTCTGAAGACTTCAAAAAGTATATGTTTTCATGAAGTTTTTATTTACAAAAGGAGAAAAGAGATTATGGTCACAATTCTCTTCCTGAGGTGTAAGCTTCTACAAACAAACTTTTGAGACACCTGAATGATCTTACACATGACACAAGCCTGCACCATTCTGGAAGAACTGAAGGTAGGATATATCCTGAAGTGGTGTTAGACATTTGTAGTCAGACAACTGAATTTCACACAAATTTGTTTCTTTTGTTAAAAAATAAAAAATCTTAAATTCAGTTCTTGTCAGTCAAATACAAATATATTCATTTAAGGTTCCTGAAAAGGCAGTTGGGTACCAAAGTCCAGGCAACTGAATCCCAACAATGTTATCTCATAATAGAAAGTCACCTTCAGCAGACCTGAAAAGTGTAGGTTAAAAAAATATGTTATTAAAGGCAGACATGTGTACCCGTATTTATGGTGACTGTACAGGTATTAGAAATGGCAGATGTATGTCTTACTGCCCATGTGTGTAAATTTATTATATTGAATTTTTACATAGTCTTTCTTAGTTCATGTCAGTGTTACACTATTCTACCATATCTCCTGCAACACTAAGTAGATCCAATTTATTCTTTACATTCCTTACAAAACAAAAATCATCAGTGCAAAGATAAGCTGAGACTGCATATCTAGCCAACAGTGCAAGACTTAGCACAATGAAAAATACAAAGATTTAACTATAACTCAATTAGCTGTGAAATATATGCTTTTAAATGAAGGCTTTCTTTTTGGTAGTTGCGGGTTTTGTTGTTGTCTTATGAATAAAAACTCATAAAAGTTGCCATGAGAAATGTCATTAAAGTCTTTTAGGCCCTGCACAGTACTGCACAGAAGGAGAAGCGAGAAACTATATGCAACACAGGGCTGAGGTTTGGATGTTGGCTCTTACCTTGAAACGTGAATGACGTCTAAGATATTTTTATAGTAAATTTTACTAGTGGTGGAAATTGCCTTTAATTTTCATGAGCAACAGGCCCTTCAGAAGAGCAGTAAATCCACAAAATGGTTTAGTTTTGCAAGGGCTAAAAATGTCATTACCAAAAGAGTTGCTGAAAAATCTTATCTGTTGCCTTCTTTATTAAAGTAGAATTTGTTCATTTACTTTTGTTAACATTTTGTCATTTTTATTAAAGCACAACATATATTAAATAAGCACTGCTCTGTGAACAGAGGTGTAGAGAAGGAAGACAAACTTCTTCAGGGGTGTCTAACGTATTTGATATACCCTTAACTAAACCTTGTTCATTGTATTGGTAACAGCTTTAGAATGCATTAAGTATCTGGAACTTTTTGGTCAAATTCCTTAAATGATATTTTGCCAAATAGATTTGGTTTCAAATATTTAATATTATGCGGTAGAGCAGATGGCTGGTGGAAACTATTCAGATATTTATTTTAGAAAAATGTCCAGACATTTCATCTTATTTTATTTTATTTTTTAACTATTTGTGGTTTATGAACACTTGCATTTTATGGTTTTTACTCTGTGGTCTTTTCAGTTTATGCCTCATACTGGGGGGTGGGGGGGTGGGGGTGGGGTGGTAGATTGTTTCCTTATTGCAGGCTACTCCAGAAGCCTAAAATGAGAGTGAGTTGTGCTGGTTTGCAGATCCCTTCCTAATGTATGATTTCTTTCCTTAGACAGAGTAACATGAATATAACATGAGACAATCTTGTTTCTCATTATGTTAGTTGGGATTGTTAAAGTGTCAACATTGCATCTAGCTTCATCCATGTTAAATGAAGGTTAGAAACCACTCAGTTACCCAACCCTCTAGTGATTCACCACCTCAGTTATTAAATGTGTTTTCTCCTGATCTTGTTAAAGATTTCGAAATTATAGGGTCATTTGCATTGTTTCTCATGAATAGATGGATTTTTAGCTGTCCAGGGTCAATAGCTGCATGTATTTTGTATTTATAAAGTCAGTGATCAAAATAAATCAATGATTGATTCTGCTGAGCAAAAGCATGGGGGGTTGAGGGGGGAAAGCTTTCATTAGTACAAGATGATAATATTTTCTGTGCTCAGTATTGCTGTTTGTATGTAATAAAGACTTAGTCAAATGTCACTCTATTCGTGTTCTTTAAGAAAAAAAATGAAACAAAAAATAAGTAAATAGCAATTGATGACAGATGAATTGAGAGCTCAATTTTAATGTTCTGTGGAAAATAAGGTACCTGTTGGTATTTTGATATTGTGCTTTTTTATCTAACCTATGTGCTATGAGCACGATAACACTTTGATAAAGGAAAAGGAAGATGACTTTGGTTTGGACTAGTAGAAGGAAAAGAGAAAAATGGTAATAGAAGCAAGAATAAAAGTTTTAAATAGCTTGGGACTTACTGGCCTGAGACCCTTACGCTACAACATCATGTTCAACAGCTGAAATGATTGCCAGACACCTGAAATGACTGTCAAACACCAGTCCATCTGCTGTATGTGACCAGGGAATAGTACTGAGCAGGAGCTTGGGACTATGTGTTTGCAATTTACTTGTTCTTAAAGGCTGATTAAGATGAGGTCTGTCACAGGTTCGCAAGGTGTTTTGAACTTGACTTGCGGATTTTCAGGAGAATAAGACTACTGACTCTGATAGAGCCCTTTCTGACAGGGCTTAATGAATGTTTTGCTTGTGCCATGTGTGTCACATCCTTCTGTTGTGTTGAGTGTTCCAGATTTCTTTGGTTCCAGATTGTTGCCTGTTTATTAGTAATGATGCGTTATGAGCAGTTTAATGTATGAAGATAATACCAAGGGAAGGGAAAATGATTTAAGGCAGTATGAACAATTTGATACTACAGAAGAAATTTCAGAGGAGGAGAAAGATGCTCTTCATAACAAAAAATGCATCACGTGGTGATAAAATGTGAGAACAGATCTACTGTTGGTGATGAAAAGAACAGTCCTTTTAGGCAAAACATTCTGTAATTAATTTTGTCCAGGGAAGTGATTTTTTTTTTTCCCTGGATGTCTTATGGGTGTACAAGCTGTAATATTACTACTTTCTCTTTCTTCTTGGAAGCCTCTTGGCTATTGTTCTATACCTTGACTTTTTTTGTCTAAAAGGAAACCACTTTTTTTCTTGAATATCTTGTGATGAATCCAATGTCTGTGGTACCACTATACAATGCCGATTAACCATTCAGATGATCTGTTTTGCACATGATGGCTGAGCAGCTTTTCAGGAAATAGCCAGGAATGTTCATATCGCCATGAGTTAGACAGACAGCATGGAGCAAAGTTACTTGTTGATATCTATAATCTGAACCCTAAAAAAACAGGGTTCAGTGAAATAGTAGAATGACTTTTTAAATTTGAATATGCCTGGAATAGGATGAGGGAAGATGAGGGACAGCTGTGTTGATAGCCAATTAAATACCTTTAAATACTAAAATACCTTTAGTTACTCCCAGATCAATTCCAACAGTGTCAAGTGAAGTTGCATGTGTGAACAGAGACAATATTCTTTATTCTTTTTTATTCTTTCTCTTGTGGCTTAATTTCGTTAATGACTTTTTTTTTTTTTAGTACTCCATTTAGCTACCAAATGATCAGTTAACTAGGCTAGGTAGTAAGGTAGTAACTCTGGACTACAGTAGATTTACCTAATCCTTATAGTTTACTTTGACAATAAAATAACACAGACATGGGGGAGAAGGTGTAACCATAACTTACTCTGTGTCATTTCTTATAATCAAAGTAATAGTGTACATATTACAGTAATATACATGCAGTATCGATACTGTATATATAACAAACATACTAATGGTATACCTACCACACTAATAAGCTGTGTATGGTCAGAGTTCAGAACTAGGAAATACCACCCAAAAACATGATGGGGGGTTGAAATCAAACTGCCACCCCCCCTAAATTTAAAGACTTTGGATAGAAAGACAAGTGAAAATTAGAATATTTTTGCATTCTTTACCCACTGTTTTTGTGAGTAATGATTTAGTTTTAAGACTATTCTATTTTTTGATCAAAAATTTTGATTCATAAACCAAAACATAAGTAGAAGATATAAAATCGGGGCTGTTTTTTTTTGGTTTTATTTATTTATTTTCCCTCCCAGAAAGTTACCATGTTTGTTATCCCTCTTCCCACGTTTCCTGTACTTGTTTTATTTTTGGGAGTGTTCTTTTTGTGATTGTCATCAGGAATGTGATAAACTTCTGTTTCATTCTTATTATGTATTATTCTTATTCTTATCTTTCCCCTGTAAGGACTTCTGAACACATGAGAGAGGGTAAAAAGCTGTTTCCACATAACTCACTGGCACAACACTTCCAGGCTGCAGATTCTGGGGAATTGCAGGGTGCCCAGATCCAGGGAACAGTTGGTTTTCCTTGGTGCATGCGTTAGAAGCAGAAGTGAGACAGAAAGAAAGTTTACTGTCGCAGAGTGTGTCCAGCTTGGGGAAGGGAGAATCAGTCATTGATTTGATTAGTATAGTGAGATTGTGAAAATCTGTTGATAGGTATTAAATATGTTTTTTGTTAGTTTATTTGTTTCTCTGAGGTATAGTATCTGGGGGTTTAGCAACAGTAGGATTTTATTCTGGGGGTCAACTTTTTAACCAATAAGTCATTTCATCATGCTGTTATAATTTACCTCCCCTTTCACATTCTACCTATGCCCTTTTCTCACCCTCTGATCGTGAAGACGAGTTGTTTTTTTTTTTTTCCAATTTTTTATTTTTTATTGTGGATATTGTGAATCCTGTGAATCCTTGTAACAACCCAGGCTGATCCAAGGCATTTTTGAACTTTTTTCCAGCCACTGCTCTTTGTGGGTTATTTGTTTCTAATGAGGGAAAGGATTCCTACTTTCAAGTCTTGACAGTCACTACTGGCATTTCTTAAATTTCAGTGCTGCTTGTTTTCTAGCTAAACGTCATTTTCTGTCTTTGAATATTCTCCTGTGCTGCATTTGCTTTTATGCCATTGTGCTTCTTCCATAAGTCAAATTATTACCCTAGGGAGTTGGGCAGACAGTATGTATGGATGGTAGAGGCATGATATTTAAATGAGTTCAAAGGTATAGCAAAACTCTTCAGTCCAGATTACAGTATTTCTTACTGCAGAGGATGACTTCGAAAACAACATCTTTGGAGACATTTTGATGTCCCTGGTTTTCTGCTTCACCTCTGAAGGGCGCTGAATCTGCAAAATGCTATCCTAATTCTGCAGAAATAGCTTAGATGATGTCGTATTTCCTTGGAAGGAATTTCATCATAGTGACTGAAAATACTCTGAATTTAAAATTAAGCCTAATAGTCTAAGGTCCTTAACACATAAGATTTTATCATTTTCAAACATCTGCTATCTGCTTTAGCAGATAGAACGAAGATTACTTTATAAGCGCTCAACCATGATTGCCATCAAAACCATTCCCAAACTTTTGAATGATGACCTGTTTTCGAGAAAATAAAAAGGTACGCCCTCAAGCATTCTCCGTCTTCTTATGGCAAAAACATCCTGTAAAATACCACTTACCCATACCTCCAATTGAGAAAATTGCTTTAGAGTTTCTTAATGTATTAAGACGGGTTTCAGGAGTATACCTGTATGGTTTATAGGCTCATTTGCATTCTTTTGTTGGTTATGGGTGTGCTGCTTTTCAGAGACGAAAATGAATTAAAATCTTGACCTGAGAAACAAGGAGTTAGGGGCAGAGGGAAGGAGAGGGAATGATGGCGTACATTTAATGCTTAAACTGAGAGGTAGGTAGCTGATCAGAACTGAAGCATCATCATCTAATACTCATCTGCTTTTTACAAAAAGCTCAGTTGGAACAGACTTTAAACTAGTATTATTGGTGCTGCACAGCTCACTGCAGAATAGAAGCATTGACAAGCTACAGCTTTGAGCATTTGCTATAATGCAACAGAGAAACTCAGGTGTGGTTTTTTGTTTGTTTGTGTTTTTGTTTTTTTTTCTGAAATTATTAACCCTTCTTTCCACCTACTTTATAAGACCTTTTGCTGGGTTGCTGGGTTTTTGTTTCTTTTACTCTAATTGTTTTAGGATTTTGACCTACTGCAGTGCTCTCAGAAGAGAAACAAAGCAGCAGGGACTGATTACCCTGATTTGATATGCAGCTGTTGCTCTGATTTAATCTTCTGTTGTGTGTAGACCATAGACTTCAGTATTAATAATATAGTACCTGGTATGTTCTGCTGACAATAGGAAATTATTCTCCCACCTATTGTTAATGTACTGTTAAGAGGAAAATATTTCCTGTTATCCATGAATATTGCCAGGTTTCACTCAAATCTGCATCATCTTTCATCAAATACTTATCAGTTCGCAGGAATGAACCCTGAAGTTACGTCACCACAAGACACGTGCTGAAACAGAGATGTATTTGATAATTTTGGTAAACATAAACTGAAGGGGAAAAAAACAACTTCCTCGAAATAATTGCACAAACATTATGGGAAATATTGGATGGTTTTGTTTTCTAGGTAGCAGCAGTCACGTAACCTGACGTTCGTTATGTATACCTATGTGCATCTGTCCTGTTAACCTGGCCTGTCACATCTTCACGAAATGAGTTGTAGATGTTCTCCTAATGGGTGCTAAACATTCATTACCTGTTTAATAAACTTATCACAAATAATACCTAGTGGCTATCTACACTTTAAATAGGATTCTTTTAATTTACCACTTTTTGTTGTATTTTTCTATAAGAAAGAATGTTGTTTAAATAATACAAACAGTCTTTGTTAGATGACAAAAGCAAGAAATGAGGCATTGTTGTGTAGGTTTATTTTTAATATTTTAAATTGGAACGTAGGAATATTGAGTGTCATTTTTAAGAGTTTTTTCTTGTTCCTTGTTAGTTTTACTCAGACTTTTAATCTTATTTAAATGTCTCCTTTGTGTTGTATCCATTTCTGATCTGTGATAAAATTAATAGATATGGTTCCGTATTGCTCTAAGGAACAACTTTAACAATTTTGGACACTATAAGTTAATATTTTTCTCTCTCACTGAACAGACAGTGATTGATGACAATTTCTGTATTATGGAAGGAAAATGTTTCCTCTTTGATTAACTGTTTTAATTTCCTAATGAGGATGCTAACACCAATGTATCCCTAGTGTGTTCTTTCTCTTTGCACTATTTAATCTAGGTCATAGTTTCTGTACCTTTCCACATGGCTCAGTAATATCTAGAGAAGGTTAGAAATGGAGGTTAAAATACCAAGAAATAATTTTAGTAGTAATCGAGCTTAAAGCAAACATTTACATTTGCACTATGATTTCAAGTTCTGTTCTACAGCACATTATCTCATTTGCATCCATTAATGCAATATTTCTATCCTGGGCATTTCCAACCAAGCATTAGATAGTGTTTACATATATGTATGAACACGAGCTGGTGGGGTTTGTTTTTTGTTGTTGTTTTGTTTTTCACTTATTCCTGATCACAAGCAGCATAATGATGGAAAAGAAAACAAACAAACAAAAAAAAACCTATGGTTTATTTAGAAGGTCACAAATTTGAAATAACACCCAAGTCACCTTTTATGAAAATTTCACTTTGTTTCCCAAACTAAAAAAAAAAAAAACCTACCTTTTTTCAGAACTTAGAACCAGTTTCTACTCTCTGTATCATATGCAAATAGTACTAACTAAATTCTAGTACCAGCAAACCTCTCCTTGCAAGATTCTGGCATTAAAGACAAAAGAGTGAGTTAATAAACCCAATCACTATGTTGAACAATGACAAAATTTAGGGCATATTTTCACAGCAGTACTTATGTGCTTATTTCCCCGTGATTTCAGTGAAGGGGTGGGTGGGAAGAAAGCACTAAGCACCAAGTCTTTTATGATATCTGTCTCCCTATGGAGAATTACAAGCTTTTGTATTTTAAACATCAAGGTCCAGTACCCATCAGGAAAGGCAGAACAAAGGGGTTCCTAAGCTTGAAGAAGAGGCAGAGGGAGGATATTAGAAAATGCATTCAAAACTGATTAAGGAAAAGAAAAGAACGATTGTGTCCATAGTTGATAGAAAAGGAATTAACAGGTGTAAACTGCAGTAAGAGATCTTTTAAGTTAGGCACAAAGAATGTAGCAGCTTCCTTACAGTAGTTACTGTAAGGCATCAGTCCAGTAAGGTTTCTCAGACTAAGCCATGATGTTTCTGATCATCAGTATGACAGTAGGTCCAGAGGATGTTGCCTCAGGACAGGATTGTGATCTGGATTACTCTTGAACTTTCTTGTAGCCATTGTGGTTTAGCCATTGTTGACACATCAAAACAAAAAACACTGCTGTGAAGAGCTTAATCAAATCAGATGATAGCAAATGTTGTCTCTCTTAAAATCAGAGGAAGGTTTTAGGCAGGAAGGGACCTCTGGAGATCATTTTGTAATCTTCTCTTGAAATCTGGATGTTAGATCAGGTTATCCAGGGACTTGTCAAGCCAAGTGTGGAATACTTATAGCAAGGGAGACTGTATCACTTCTCTGGATGACCTACACCAGTGTTTAATCATTCTCATGGCAAAGATTTTTTTCCTCATACATGCAACAGAATTTCCTATAAATCAACTTGTGCTTATTGCCTCTGGTACTCTCACTGGCCATCCTTGTGAGGAGAGAATCTCCGTCTTCTGTATAATTACATTTCATGTTTTAGAAGTGAAGTGATAAGATTGCCTCTGTTGCCCAACTTTGTATTTCTGTTTAAGAGAGAAAACCAACTCAGGTTTTAACATTTGGCAGTTATTTGCCAGGACAGGAAAGCACCAGGAGACTTACCTGCAAAATGAGGAGATCTATTTTCAAGTTTCTAAGTGTGGTCAGAGCCTTGGCTCAAGACAACACCTGTGACCCATTGAATATCCTTTTTGGCTAAGCGCCTTCTAGGATGCTACTGTAACTACTGACAGGCAATGTTTACTGGATCATTTTAAACACCCAAAACATTTTGGTCATTTAAAAAACAAACAAAAAAACCCCACAACCATTATTTCATTGATATACCACTTCAGTAGTTACGAACTGAGCGTGTCTCAGCTCTAAAGTTACCAAATGTTGTTGATACGTAAACAGATTCAACAAGTGAACAGCTTTAAGGATAATTCCTAGCCTTCAGTATTGAGGAATCAGAGAACTGAAGTGACCTGAAGTTTGTTTTCATAAACTCTTGTAATTGTTTTCAACTTCTTGAAGGCTATTCTAACTGGTAATCAGGCATGAGGGACTAGCTAATATCTGTTCTTTAGCTTGCAAGCCAAACTTCCTTCCATCTCACTTAAACTAGCTGAACTGCCACAACCCTTGACATTTCAAATGCATTGAATATTTTATCATTCCATTCCCATGGATATGCTTTGTTTAGACATAATCCAAAGCAGCAGATCCAGAAATAGAAGAGTTTTGTTTTATTTTAAAGTTGACTTGCTGTGTCACACCTCATTTGTCATGCCATTCTGTGTCTCATAAACAACCAAATACAGTGATATGTTCCATAAAATAAGAGTTATGCCTCCAAGATTCTATGCAGGTTGTTTCCATTTCGAATGGCAATACATGTACATGTCCTTTGTATTAAGATGATGGACCTTTCTTTATCATTTCTGGAAACAGGTAGAAAGTGAACTGCAGTTATTTTTTGTGACATGCATTCTGTCTCTTGGAGCAATGTATTATAACTTTCCAGTCTAAACTCTTGTATTTTATTTTAATTCTTTATTTTTGTGGTGTGTGTGACCAAATTGTAATTCATATTAAAAATACCATGATTTTCAGAAAGTAGGTACTTAGTGTATCTAAAAGACAAACTGCTTGACTTGTGTCATAAGTATATTACCCAGATTTTGTTTATGGGGCACTGCATGCAACTGCAGCAGAAAGACATCATTTAACACACTGATCAGTTGATGAAAAGCAATTATTATCTTTGCACATAAATAGGTGATCTGTAGTACAAATCCTTCTGTTCACACATTGACTTTCATTTGCATCAAAAATCAGTATAATATCATGGTTTCAGAAATGCCATTGTCTGCTTAGTCATTATGCTGACAGTTGCAAAACTGGGGCCTACAAAGGAAGTATTTTATTGTTGTGAATAGGGCAAAGTACTTTCTTAAGTACCAGACCAGACAAAATAAGTAAGTAGTCTGATCCTGATTCAAAATTCATTGACGTCAGTGAATTTCTTTCCCTTCTCTTAAGGTTTGAACGAGGTCCTAAGGGAACAGGGCGATGAATGTATTGGCATTAGTGCTAATCTTACTTAAACAGTATAGATTACATTATTGTCTGACATTCAAGCCAGAATTACATAAATCTGCTCTACGCATTTGCTGTCATTTTTTATAGGTGTTTCACTTAAAAAAACAAACAAAATAACAATGTTCTGTTTGCTTTACTATGCAAGAGATTTGAGTGCTTAGGAAGTGTATTTACATTCATTGTTGCCTGTGAAGATGCCATTTGTGTGCAAAATCAGTGAGAGGTAAGATAAAGCCAACTTCAGTTCTCAGATGATAAGAAAATATCATTCTTAAATCCGTTTCATAAGCTAATTAAAAAAAAAAAAAAGAGAAAGAATGAAGGTGAGGAGACTAGATTGCAGATTCCCAGAGGGAAAGTAATATATGGACTGAGCAAAGCTATGGGGAAGATAACTCCAATCAAACAGTTATAATGAGTTAAGCCAGATGGATATGATTGAAACCAGTTTTAGCTTTAGGAAACTAAAAAGAAAAAAAGCAGAAAATTAGAAAGGTGTTAGAAGTATATATTTCAAAACCCTTATCATGAAAATAGGAAGGACTAGAAATAGAGGTAGCTACATTAGGAGAGCTAAGGAAATGTTGCATTGCTTGTACTTTTATTTCAGCAGTCTGTCTGCCTCCTGAAACAGTCTTTTGGTTTAAAACTGCCTTTTTGTTTAAAAGGCAGTTATGATTAATCTTGATAATACAGTCCTCAATCACTGTAGGTTGCTAAGGGTTCAGTGTGCATTTTGGTTTGTTTCATTTTCTGAGTGATGCATATGACAATTTGGCTCTGTGATGAAATACAGCTGTGTTTTAAGGGGCAGGTGGAAAGGAAGGAGAAGAAACACTGAATTGTGTTTCAAAAACACAGACAAAACATAGATAAATAAATGCATTTTTCACATTTTTTGAGAATATTCTTCTCATAAGAGATGCTTTTTACTCATAAGAGACATTGCGTTTCACATGCATTAGTTGATGTAAACAACAGAGTGAAGATCCTAGCATCTCTGAGTATACCTTATTCAGGGCAAATTATAAACTGGTAAAAGAGGTTTCCCTATAAATGCCAAATTGCTAGATTTTAGACCACTTTCCTTAATTCAAAATCTCTGAGCTTGTGAGGAACAGCAAACTCTGTAGTCAAGAGATAAATGCATGTAATAAGAAAGGTCAGAAAAATTCTGCTTGCTCATAACAATCTTGTTTTCTCCCTGCCATTTCTAACTATGGAGCTGCAGTACAGCTGTCCGGATGAAGTGACAGCTTCAGGTATCCTTAAAACCAACCAACAAACAATCTAGAGAGATCTAAAGAGAGAGACCTGGGAGGTCCAATTTTTGCAAATCCATAGCCTAGTATCAGCACTTCACCTAACCTTGGGTGCTGGGACCATCTGAATGCAGTTAGGTGCCTGCACTTGCTCCTCCTCTCAGCCAGATGTAGAAGCTCAGGTGCTAGCACTAGGCTGTGCACAGGAGGCAGTGCATGTAAAATTAGCTGGGAAAAATTCATGACCTATACATGTATATTATGTCATTGCAAGCTAAATCTACAACTGCTTTTGTTAAATGCAGGTCACCAGTAGCTGTTCATATTTCTTGTTTTGTTTCTGTTTTAGAGTAATCTACACGAGAACCAGAATGGCCCTTCAAAATTGTTAAAGGCCTGTCCCTTTGGGGTAAGCAAGAAGTATTCAGGAGAGACAAGTGCCAGTGACCCTCCCCTACAGGAATGCATACACTTTTATTTATCTTTACACTGGCCAGCATCTGCTACCCTAAGCTCAGGTTTCCAAGGTGCAAATAGTAAAGGTGTTCAACTTAGGTGCCAGGATAATGTAAGATCTCTACTAGCTCGAATGTTCGTGTAAGGATCCTCTCAGTACTTTAAAAAATGTCCTTCATTCCTAGTCTGTCACAGTAGACTAGCCTATCTTGTCAAATATTTCTATCTACAAAAAACAGTGAAGTGACTTAGACCAATAGTAAAAGTGGCCAAAACTTGTCTTACAGGTCATTGTTATCCTGCTGTTTCTTTACACTTTGCTGTCAGTTCATGTGCTCCCACTGTCTCTTGCCTTATGTTTAAAAGTCAAATTGTCTGGGACATGAACCTTCCTTTTGGTCTGGGTACACATAGTGTCTGATACAAAGGGTCTGTGACTGAAGTTCTTGTTAGCAGTAGGGGAAAGGTATCTCATAGCTATGTGGAAAGTTCAGTTGAAGGAGTGTTTGCATATAGGATAACCTAAAGGATTTTCAGAAGAACTAAAAATAAGCTGTTTTTGTCATTAAACAGAGATTAGAGTTGTCAAATATATACCTTCAACTAGGAAAATCACTCTAATTGATTCAATACTTGCTGAGAGCTTGAGTATAATATATATGAAAATCATAGAATATTTCTCAGGTTATGACAGCATAAGAAAACTAGTACATTAAGACTGGTTTCTACTTTTGTCTACAAGTTTTACAAAACAAGGATGCTGGGGTGAGAGCTGGAGTACATACAGTGATCTCTGTTGACTCACAAATCTATCTCATACTTTGGGGGGGAAAAAAAAGTATAATTCGTGGGTGTGTATATGATTGATGTGAAATCAAACATCAAGTTGTCATTCAGTTATGGGCATAGAAGGTTCTTTTTGTTAAAAAGCCTATGTTTCCACTCCTGTTTACATGCATAGTGCAACTGACTTGGACTGATTTATAATAGCATGTTAATGATAATACTTTATAGAATGTTACTGGCCCAATCCTGCAGCCTTTATTGCACAAATATAACATGATTCTTTTATGTGCAGTAAACATTTCCATTAATAGGAAAAAAAAATACCATTTAAGCTGTAAGAGTTAAAAAATTAAACTTACCTGTGTGGTAAGTCATACTTAAGGATACAAAGCCATCTAGTGAAACACTTGAAATTAAATACTTAATCCTTTTTTTTAAACAATTTTCTGTACTACCTTTCCTAAAATCTGATAATACTTGTGTCACTACAATAGAATTTAAAGAGATATTTCATCTGGGTCTCGTAAATGAAAGATACTCCTGTATACTTAAGAGGTAAGTATACTGGTATAAAATAAAGGGTATTCATTTAGAAGTGGGACCAGAAAAAAAAGAGTAAGTTTTCCAGATTCTTATATTACAACACCTGATGTCTAACACTTCTGGCAAAAGATGAAAGGAGCTTAGGGAAGAAAAGAGGAAAATAAGAGCCCAGTGTTAAAGGCTATGTGTAGACTTGTGGTAGTGGATGCAGGAAAAACAACAACCCTTCTTTATAAAAAAAAAAAAAAAAAAAAAAAAAAAAGCAGTTGACATTTTTACAGATCTGTTTCTAACTCCTTGTACAAAAATCTGACAATGGTGTGAGAATATGGCAAAATCATACAGAAGCCTTCATAGTCAGTGTGAAACATCTCAGAAGAAATGGCAATATGCGGCACATGAAAAAAAAATAATTTCAGTAGAATATTAGGAAGGTGGAATTGAAAGCATTTGGAGACAATAACAATACTTAAATGTTACAGCCGCTATGACGTAAAGTACCTGATGTGAATGCACTTCCTATCATTCATGGTATTTTTTTAAAGTATAGAAACGTTATTTCAGCATAGGCTATCAGAGAAGAACAAACCTCCTCCTGTTACAGTTTAGGTTTTAGTTTGTGGTAGCTAGCCTGACTAGGGACATACAAGAGACTGACTGTAAGGGAGAAAATTTTGAGGTAAGTCTGAGGGTACATTGTCATTGGAAATAGCATTGATGGATTGTTGAATGTATATTTTTAAAAAGGCAGGAAGTCAAGCAAATGTAGTGTATTTCAAAAGAGTTGGGTTTTTCTGTTCGTTTGTTTTTCACAAATTCCAGGTTGTTTGCCTTTATATGTCCTTCTCCATCTGTCCATATTCTGGACACACCTTTTGCAGCATGAAGAAAACTGTATTCTTATTAATGCATTCTAAAATGGGGAGTTAAAATGGTTTACCATATTATAAAAGATATTCTCATGTAATTCAGAAATGGTACTTCCTGGTTGAAAGGGCTTCTAACTCATATTTATTATTTTTTATTTATTATTATTTATTATTTTGCAATGCAATTATCAACCTGGGTACATGGACATTTTCTTCTTTTTGTTGCTGTTTTGAGATACTAATTTTCTGGAGACTTTCAGAGCTGTGATAATGCTTTTGGTATTTTCTTTCCTTTACTCCAAGCTGTGTGCTTCTGGGAAGATATGTTCTGTAATACATAGATCACTAGGCAAGTTCAGGGTTGGAATATTTCCTTTTCTAAAGAATAAAGGCAAATAGTTAAAATATTCACAAAATAGAAATAGTAATAACAGAATCCAATTAAGATATGTCAAAAGGTCAGTACTAAAAAGTTCAATTTTGACAAGGTTGCTGCACATTTTATTGATGAGACAATATCTAATCTATTTAATAAAATCATTAACTATTTTATTCACATAAATATTCAATCAGAAAGTGAAGTCAAAATGCAGTCGATTTATAAGGATAAAAGAATTATTTCACTTAGATCCTGAAACTCCTGATGAAGGAGTGACAAACCCCATCCAATCAGTGCTGCAGAGAAGCCTGTACCACAGCCCAGCCTGGAGGGCAGTTCACATTGTGGAAGCAGGGACAAATGAAGAATTCAGGACTTTGCCCAGGAATGTGGGGTTGCTGCCAGGAAAGCCAAAGTTCACCTGGCATTTAGATCTGCTGGAAAAACCAGTGGCAACAAAAAGAGCTTCCCCTCCTATGTTTAGTGGTTAAAGACTGAGCATGTTGTTGGCTGGCATGGTTGATTGAGGAACAGCGGCCACAGACCATTACTCAGTGCCTTCTTCAGTCTTCATTTGTGTGGTCTAGTAGCTCCCTTCAAACAAACAAACCAAAAATTCAATACCACATTAACTCTATCTCTAAGCCTCTTGAGTTCTAGGTTAGAAGAACATGAGGCCACATGCTCTAAGTATGTTGAGAAATATCGATCTGGTTTAAGTATGTTTAGAAGTATCAACAGGTTACTTTTGCACTGACAGACTTTTTCCTGGTACCATCAGTCCTCTTGCAGCACCAAGACAATATAAGTACGTCAGCTCTGTATTCTGTCTTCAGGCTGTTCCAACACAAGTGACACAAATGCTGGCAAATCATCAGCATCAATTTTGTACTGAAGATCTAGCAGCAGCAATCATGGCATCATGACCTGATTGTATAGCAGTAAAGAGGGATAAGCAGACTTCTTTGGTGGATGCAGGATTCTATAGAAATTCTGAAAAGAAAAAAAAAAAAAAAAGGTACTGTTCAGATTTCTGACATAACAGTAGCGAATGACAAAATCATGTAAAAATAGTCGGGGCTAATCCTGGCAAATAATTGCTTACTTTATTTGTATTTATACATAGACGTAAAAAAATGAAACAAGTACTGAAAATTAGGAAGTGATTTGTACCTTTTTCATATGATAAACTTGAATTTCTTCTCTGTTTCACTATATACATCTAGGAGTTAAATTTGTCAGCTTTGACTCCTGATTAATGTTTCGTTGTTTCTTTATTTGAAGTCTTTAAAGGAAAATCCTCCTTTATTTTTGGATGTGGAGCTAATGGTAATACTATGAGCACAGTTCCAGTTTAAGGCCTTTCTTTTTCTCTAATTCTCTCAAATGGGAATTTTTAAATTTATCTTCACGTAAGCGATTAAGTTGAGAATCTCTTTTTTGGCCTCTTTTAGGTCTTGTCTGTCATCAGTTTCTATGGAGATTTTTATTTTCCAATCATCTTGCAGCCATAAATAACTTAGCAGAGAACAGTGCTGAAATTGGTTTTCAAGTAGAGATTCAACACTAATGCGAAGTATTAATACTGACCTCATATGCTTACATCAACAGATTGGCACCTTTGACTGTCACACATTCCAGGAAGCTGGGAATTTATTCTACTCTGATAGTGCTAAGGTTGCTGCTAAGGCTGAAGAAGTGAGCTAGGAAGTTGGAGTCACTGTTGCTTTTTGAAATGGAATGGAAAAACTTGTGATGTCTTGGTGTATATTATCATCAGAGCAGTTTACCACAAAAGAGTAGGGAAGTATACGTGAACTCTTTTCTTGAAGTTATTCTGTAATAACAGGGTTTGAGTTTGTGACAGGTGGGGGCTACTTTCACCAAGCTAAATAGATTTCTAGTTTGTACTAAAGTGTTGGTGCTTCAGTTACAGCATGCCTCTTTCAGCAGCTATCTGTCATGATGATCTGTTCCTATTTAAATGATAGAACTGTGACTCTGCATCATCCATTCCATAGTAAGGGGAAAGGACAATAGGGATAGTCATAAAGCAGTAAGGAAGAGGTGCAGCAAGTGGAAACCAGATGCCAAATAGCTACTTCAGAACCACTGTTTCATTTCTCTGTAAGGTTCAAATGGAAGATCTTTGTCAAAGAAAAAAAGTAGAAACATCCACACAAAAATAAAACGGTGATGCTTTGTACTTTCAGCACCCTGCAGAGTTGGAGAGATTTCTTTCAGCTCTCAGTGCTGTTATCCAAAAATGATTGTGATGATTAATAGGACAACTTGAAAATGCAGTTTAGCAGTAGTAACATCAAAAAAAAAAAATAATTACAAAGGAATGGGAAAGCTGCAAAAATATTTACATTTTAAAATGTCAAGATGAAAGATTTTGATGACACTTTGAAATAGCATCACGTAACTTCCCAGAATTTTTAGGGATAAAGCTGTGTTTTAAAAAATTTTTAAGAAAAGATGAAAGCATTCAATAGTTAAAAGGAAAATTTAAGTGAGAAATAGAACGGCAAGGATTCTTTGGCTAATTGACTGGAAAAGAGTAAAGGAAATTTCATGCTTAATAAGCAGATCAGGACTATTTTGTATCCCAGTGGCATTTTAAAACTGATTCCTATATTGCCTATATACTGAGTTTCTTCTTTTGTTTGTCATGTCCTGTTTTCCCCTAATGCTGTACCAGTGTTTCTCTACCATCAGCATCGGTTGCTGTAAGTTGCAGCGTGAGTCCTCACCCTCACTGTAGCCTGGTATAAAGCCTCCTCAGTTCAGGTGGAAACATCAAAGCTTAATATCCAAGAGCAAGACTGCACAGAACACGTGCAAAAACATGTTTTGTTTTTTTTCTCAAAACCTTTTATTGTCAAAACTTTTGTCAGTTTTTCCTGGGAATCACAATGTGAATTTTCTGTGGCATATTTAAAGTTCCAGAATGTAAGGGCCTCTTTGTTGAAGGGGGCAACTTTTCAACAAAGTATGGTTTCTGTTTCTTTTTATTAAAAAAAAACCAAAAAACTATGCACATCACACCAACGTTCTTCACTGAAAAATTATGTTAAGATCTCACTGTACTAGGTTTTCTGAATCCTGAATTAGAGAAAAAGTTGACATCAGTTAACAGTTTGTGTAAGGTAGCACAAATATGATATTATGAATCTTTGAAAATTCTTAGATTTAATAAATTAATGCATGCTTTAGGACAAATTTAATATGAACTTGTCAGTGACACAAAATTGTGACCATGTTCATCAGTTCAAGTAGCTGCATTTTTACTGCATTTTCCAGTATTATTAAAGCATCAGTTAGAACCAGCAGATGCTGTGCATATTTTTTCCTCTGTCACATATTCTGCTGTACGCTCACTCTTCTAGTAACATTTTACACTGGCTTTGTAAAGGTAGAAACAACTTATAAAGACACAAGCAGAACTGTTGGAGAAGTACATTTGTTTGTATGTGTAGCATTTGATGTAAATTATTCATGTGAAGGTTAATCTTTGTTTTCAAAGTAATTTGAAATGCATGTTATAATTGCCTTGTGTATTTGATTAAAGCCAGCAATTGAATAGGATGCTATAGAAAAATAATGAAATCATAGAACTTAGAACAACCCATTAAATTTCATCAATTTTACTGAATGTACTGATGCTGCTTACTTTTTTTTTTTTTTTTCTGTTTTAAGGAGAATAGAATCAGAGCACAATGTGTTATCTGCTGCAGATAAAACTAAAAAAATAGAAAGTCTGAAGTAACTCTCCTTTATGTAGTGCCAGACAGGAAAAATGGATCCTCTCCAAGAAATACTACAGAAGTTAGCAAGCTGTATATCAGATGTTGGTTAGCATATTCAGTACTCATCGCCAAAAGAAAAACTTAAGTAAAAGGACAGTAGTATTTCTCATTATTCAGTAAGCAAACAAAGGAACAAACAAGCTATTCAACATATGCACATAGTGTTGTGTAGAGACATCTGGGTTGTATTTGGATATGTAATTGAATAAAGATTTCAAATGTGGAAAAGATTCTTCTTTATTGCTCATTACAATGAAGTAGATACGGTCACACTTTTCACAATTTACTTAACAATTCCATTCGGTTTTGCTTGTTTGTTTGTTTGTTTTCTATAAGGAGTGTATATATAAACTTCTGTCAATTGCAATCCCAAGAATATGGGGAACAAATACCATCATGTGAGTAGTTTATTACAAGCATTAGTGTTTGCATTTCTTGATTCTCATTTGAAAAGCATTGTACACTACATAGCTTACTGAATATGAAGACCCTTTTTTGAATATACGATGTGATAATGACAGATGGAAGGTCTCAGTACATTGGTTTGGTTAAGAGATAATGTGAAATACATTGGGTTGTGAGCAGCATTTAACTTTAAGATGTCAGCCTTTCCACTTCAGGTGATTAGTCTTGTGTGAGATGTGGTGAACAACTAGATCGTATTGCACATGCCACCAAACCAGACAATTTAAGCAAATGCATTTGACTTCGAATCTGCAGCAGGTTAAAAAAGATTCTCGTGGTCAGTTTCTGTGTTTTACTGGGGGTGTCCTTTAGATGTGGCAACACCGATTATTGCAAATCCATTGCATGTAGGCTGAGTTCAATAATTTGCCATAGGGATGTGTTTAACATAATCTTTCCTGTCTTGCTCTTGATAAGAGAGAGTATCTTACATTTCTGCATGCATATCCCCAGATCAGAACATACAAGTTTTGCTTCTGTTCAGACAGAAAAGAAGAAATACTAGTTTGGAAATTCAGTCCACTGTATCTTGGTTCTATCAAGGGCTGACATCATGTCCTAGTAAAAGATCACTCAGGTTTTTAGTGGCCTACAGAAAGTCCAACAAACCAATTGCACCAGAGCATCACACACTTCATATTCTGTTTTTTATGCTGAATCTGCCTGCAAGAAGGTCCCAAATCTTGACAGCCGTCCGAAGCACTGCCATCAGCCAGTGAGTACAGAAGTACTGTGTCATTGGAAGCTAAACCAAAGGACAGTGAGGTTGATGCTTAGTTAAGTGTTTTTTTTCTTTTTTTTTTGTGGAGGTGTTGTATAGTCACAATATTCTTGCTATGTAGAAGTTTAGCTAGCATAGCTCCAGTGGTCCTGGCAGTAAACTGGAATTGACTGAGTTCCACCCCAGTGTCTTACAACAACCTGTCCTGTTGGTCTGCTGGAGATCACTTAGTCTCGCTGTTTCCCTCCTCTTTGTTTATCTTCTTATACTACAGGCTTTTATCTTAATGCTTGTTTGTACAGTTCTTAAGTTAATATGATCTTGATCTTAATAGGACTTCTTATGTGCCCCTGTAAAAAGCATATAGCAATTGACAGAGCATTACAATATTAATCTGAAAAGGTGTCCTAAGAATTCACCAACTCAATACCAAGCACACAATACCAAGCTTTAAACTTAAGTGAGACTAAAAATATATTTTATCTGAAGTGTTATTTTAGATGGCTGGTGCAAAATTCTTCTGTTTGATCACAGTAATTAATGTTACAAATGATTTGGTAAGCTAAACAGCTTTTGCATTGTAGCATTCAGGGGAAGTGAATACCACAGTAAACTTATAGAAAACACTCATTTTCAGTGCTATTTTATGCCACTGAGCAAAGGAAAAACAAAAAATAAGAGTCCAGAATAAGGTGTTTATTAACAGCTATATAGGGAAAACATCCTTTCTCACTAAATGCTTGAAAAAATATAAAAATTGTCAGAAAATATTCAGTACTGTCATTTTCATCCACTGCTAGCACATGCATTTGCTAGTTTAGGAAAGAAGCCAAGCTTACTTAGTTTTGTCTAAAATACTGCCTGCTTTTATATATCCATTAAGTGCAATGTGGAGAAGGGAGCAAAGAAACAATGAGAGAGTTGCTTTAATCACCAGAATGTTTTCTTCAGCTAGAACGTACCAGAAGTGCTTTTTCTATTCTGCAACTGCAATTTCCATTTACAAATGTGCTTCACTAAATGCACATTGTGGACCAAATTCTCTTCTTTCAGTGAACACATCTGTTACGCCCGTGAAACCTCATGATCACAATGTTAAGAAATGCTTGGCTCATCTTTTACCTGGAAACCCATAGTGGATATGCTTCCCACGGTACTCCCCTTCTCCCACCTAAGTTCTTGTCTTCCAATATACCACATCAGGGGATCACTTGGAGTATGGCTACTGTATAAACTAGTATTTGTGTATTTTTTAAAAACAGAATTAATAATTTTATGCATATGCATTCGTCAGGTATATTTGAAATAGTGATTCTGGAAGTTTTCATATTTAGTGCTATCTTAAAAATGATAATTTAAGAAGGTTACATGCATTTTCTGGCAAATGAAGTCACAACAATATATGAATGGCAGACGTTAATATCTAGCTGGGAAGTGAAAGACTTAGCATATTACAGATTACAAGATAAAGAAGAGAATTCCTTTCTTAGCAGTAGAGGGCTATCTCAACCATGTCATTATGAGGGTTACCTAACCCACGGGTGCCTAAAGGTCGTGGCTGTGGGTTGCAAGATCCCATAATACACAAGGACATGGAGGTTTGGTTTCTGTGAATTTCTTTATTACAACTTACTACAAAATTACTGCTAGTAAAATAAATATATATACCACATGTTAAAAGTAAAACAAGTACATATTATAAGTTCCTATAGATTTCCCACTGGGAAAGCAAGTGTGAATTTCATTTGAACTTAAATGTTGCACCTATATATAGTGTGAGGTATTACCAGTACCACGCTCACCAAACCGCTACCAGGAGTGGGGCTAATCAGTGATGGAAAAGTCTTTCTTCACTAATCATCTGTTGCCAAGTCTAGAGTCAGCTAGGTTTCCTTGTAAGGTTCTGCTGTATCTGGGAGATCTCATGCAGAGAAGCTCATTTTGTGTAGACAGAGAGTAACTTTTTATACTTTTTTTGGTGTAGATACCTACGTGGACATAGGACATCAGTTCTGGGAACAGCTGTTTGTGACTCCTGTTTTCCTGGAAGGTCAGTTCATTTTCATGGTTTCTTTGCTAACTACACCTCATCAAATAAGTTTTGGCTGAGTTTATCAGGGGTGGCTGGAGGCTCCCAGCTAATTGGTATCCCTCTTTGTTGGTATGTTTACTGGGTTGCCTTGGAGCTGGCTCAAGTCAAGGGCTCAAAGGAAGTCAAGGGCATTCAAAAAATATCTACATTTGAAATGGCACGTTTTCATAAATGTTCTGTCAGGAAGCATTAGCTGTTCTCCCTGATCCTTACATTTGGGATCCTTAGACACCTACCTGGTGCCCTAGATCTTTTCATTACAAGATTAGAGTGTGTCAAGGAGGTCCTTATGGATGTGTGTTTTACTAATATTTTTTTCCCTCTTACTATTATATTGCACAGTCAGTGAATCAGAATGCAGGTGGAAGAACTGGAACTTACCTTATGCTATATAATATGTATTTTTTCATATTTTGTTATGCAAAACAGACTGATATTTTAAACATGCTTGCTATTTTCCATATCAGGAGTGGAATGAATGTATATCTTCAGTTCACATAGTATTGTGTAATCTTCAGCAGCAATCATAAAGAAAATAATTTGAGATTTACGCTGAATATTTGACAATGTGCAGTTCTTATATTTGTATGTTTTCAACGTAAAGCAGTAGAAATATCAGCATGTAAACATCTGTCCCATTAGATTTTAAGTTAACAAAGTTAAGGTGAGGGCATTTAATTTTGATTTGCATTAGATCTCAGTGAAGGCAAAAATTCGACTTACTGCTATATTTGTCCTTTATATTTAGTTGAAAACGTAAAAATAGGGAGTGGAAGATGGTTTGATGTACAGTCTTCCTTAAATAACTGCCACAGAATTATTCATAATCATGTATATAGTAGTTTTTAAGCGGTATTTTTTCTTATGTTTGTTGACTTTTGGAGTGCAGCTTAACGCATTTGTACTCAGAGAGGCTCCCAGCTGAATATTTGATGGCTGTGCTAGCTAATACAGCCAGCAATTCAAAGTGATGGCCTTTAGATTACTTTATTTGGGGAACAGGAGAAGGGGGAATGTGTTTTCTTTAATTGCATATTTTGAATTCATAGGACATAACACATTCTTCTGTGAGGAATGTCAAACAGAAGTAGTTATTTGCTTAATTATGCTCCGAGGCCCTACATTTGTGCTCTTGGATAGCTTTATAGAAAGCTCCTGCCTTCTGGCTTCTGGAGTTCTTGGTATGGAGAGCAAATATGAACATTGCTATGTCCTGTGCTACCTCGGTGGCTGCCATTTTTGTCTCATTGCTCTGTAAACCTAACTCTCTATGGTGGGAGGCTAACGTTGATAGTGTGCACAAAGATCATGATACAGATTTTAAAACACAGTTTTGCGTATTTATTTATTGTGGTGGTTTTACTCAGGTGGCCAGCTGAGTTCCACCACAACTGCTCTCTCACTCCCCCTCATCATAGGGAAGAGGGAGAAAGTACAACGCAAAGGACTCAAGTGTTGAGATAGGGACAGGGAGATCGCTCAATAATCATCATGACGGGCAAAACAGACTCAGAGTAGGAAGATTAGTAAAATTTGTTGCCTATTACTAACAAACTAGAGAAGTGAGAAACAGAGGAAAGAAACCAAAAACACCTTCCCCCCATCCACCCTCTTCTACCTTCTCCTCCCCCTGAGCGGCGCAGGGGAACGGGGAATGGGGGCTGCGTTCAGTCCCTAATGCTTCATCTCAGCCTCTCCTTCATGGTCACTCTCTGCCCCTGCTCCCCGTGGGGTCCCTCCCACGGGATGCCGTCCTTCCCGAACTGAGCCTGCGGGGGCTGCCCACAGGCAGCAGCTCTTCAGGAACTGCTCCCACATAGCTCTGTATCACAGGGTCCATCTGTCAGGAGCAAACTGCTCCAGCATGTGTCCGCCATGGGCGGCAGCTCCCCCCAGGCCCCCTGCTCCTGCGTGGGCTCCTCTCCACGGGCTGCAGCTCCGGCCCGGGGCCTGCTCCTGCAGGGGCTCTCCATGGGCCGCAGCCTCCTCCAGGCCACATCCACCTGCCCCACCGGGGGCTCCTCCATGGGCTGCAGCGTGGAGATCTGCTCCATGTGGGACCCATGGGCTGCAGGGGGACAGCCTGCTCCACCAGGGGCCTCTCCACAGGCCGCAGGGGAACTGCTTCTGCCTGCCCGGAGCACCTCCTGCTCTCCTGCTGCACTGACCTTGGGGTCTGCAGGGATGGTTCTTACTCCTCTCTCCCAGCTGCTGTTGTGCTGCAGTTTTTTCCCTTTCTTAAATCTGCTCTCACAGAGGCACAAACAACGTCATCTATTGGCTCAGCTCTGGGCAGCAGTGGGTCCCTTTGGAGCCAGCTGAAAATGGCCCTTATCTAATATGGGGCAGCTTCTGGATTCTTCTCACAGAGGCCACCCCTGCAGCCCCACACTACCAAAACCTTGCCACGTAAATACACAACATTTATTTGGCTGTCAGGTCTGAAAATTTTTCAACCTTTTTTCTACAGCAATGAGAGCTAGACAATCCACTTACATTAAAAGTTATGCAGAAAGAACTCCGTATCTACTACCAAAATCTAGATTTTATTTTAGAAACTCAAACTTTATAAATGACCTCTTCCTAAGTGCATTCACTGCATGTGGTTGTAGCACCGAGGGGTTAACTGGAGATGCTTCACAAGCCTGACAGGGCAATCACAATTCAGTGTGGAGAATGTGATGAGCTATTCAGTCTGATGGCTGTGTCTGATCGAAGGAAGAGACGCATGTGCACCTTGAGGGATGCCAGAACACTCCCAGGGGTTTTATCACTGCATACTTGGTGTTGGGCAGGGAACAAAAAGCCTAAAGGCAGACTGCCTGTTGTCCAGGGATGTTCATAAATAGGCTAATTGTTTGCCATAAGCCAAAAGGAGAAACACACATGAATACTCCTATACCACACCTCAACCTAACATGGATGTTTGTGACTCTGTTTGATCCACCAATAAATTGCTGACTGATATCAGTTAGCAATGTTTAGCAACACTGATGCAACATTCTCTTCTATCCTGGGATGGAGGACAACCTCCCCAAAATAACTGTATTGTATATTATTGGATAATTGTATTGCTAACTTTGTAAATTTGGTGTTTTTTTTTTTTCTTCACCCCCTTTTTTTTCTTTTCCTTTTTTCTCTTTTTTTTTTTTTTTTTTTGAGTAGGCAGAGGGAGACTTTCCATGTTCCCCTATCTGGTATTATTACTGATATTTTTATCACCTCCTAACCTCTTTTCTCATACGTTTTAGAAGAGTGTGAAGGTTGCATCAGATGCATAGCAAAGCTATTTTGTTTGCTTTTTTGTTTTCCACTGCATATAGGATTAATATAATCGGGACTGGGCAAATATAGTTTAGGTTTCACTTCTTTACCTATGTGATACTTTTGAGTAGGCTTCGCCTTGTGACAAGAACAGAGAATGATGGTGCCAGCACTGAGTCACTTCCCAAATATGTTTGTCTTTGAGCTCTGAAGTTTGGGCAAATGTTACTGCACCATATCAGCCTTGTTCTTTGCTTTCTGACATCTTCTTCTATTTTGCGTGTCTGAGAGACAAGCAGGTGTCTGAGAGAAGCCTGTCAAAAAGCAAAGACTCCTCAGTATCTATGACAAGATAGCAGTGGCACCACACTGGCCACAAACACAGTGATGTTTTCGCTGCTTCTGCCCTGTTCAGTTGTCTTGTTGTATCCTTGGGTCCTGTCCTGCTTTTAGCTAAGTGGTGCGAAGGGGCAGCCAAAGAAGGAGGACTTGGAACAAATCAGGGAGCTTGATAAAAGCATGCAGGAAGAGACAAGGGTTGTTATCCTTGCAAAATGGCAAAAGATTTTGGCTAAGATGAGTGGTAAAATAAACTCAGAATTTTGACCCCAGATTATCAGGCTTCTCAAATCCCATCTCACACGCAGGCAGGAGGGATGCTAATGTGCACATGGTTTCTGAGCAGCCAAGTTTGCTCAGAATCAGATGTTCAGTACTGCTTGCCCAGAGATAGCACTCAAGGTGTTAAGAGGAGCTAAGATGCTCAGGATGATGGTTTGAGCCACTGCAATGAGGGCAGAAGACTTTTTTCTTGTTAAAGGGAGGGAGCCAGGAGACTAAGATATTCTTTAACAACTGTTTCCTCAGAGAATCCCCTGCTGGGTTCCCTTTCCAGGGCTTTCACCAGATATGCTGCATTTCAAGAGTGCCTTCAGGCTCTGACAGATGTGCCTGGCCGACCTGCGGTGGCGTCCCCCTGGTGCCTGCTGGGGCAGGGGTGGGAAGGAGCTGGCAGAGGGCAAGCAGAGCAGTCTGGCCACGCATCTCCTGCTGCCGCTCTGGCTTTTCAGGGTGGTAGGAGCAGCTAGTGGAGGGGAAGCCACGAGGCATATGACTGCCTCTGGTTGTTTCCCTCTCTTTTTGCTCTCCTCAGTGCCTGGAGTCAGAAACTCAAATGGGAATGTTTTTCTGTTTTAAGAAGTACATGTATGTTTGTTTTCTGTGCTCTTCTGCTGTCTGCAGCTGGGCTTCTGGCACGTATGTAAAGATAGCATAAATCTAAGAGCTGATCACATGTAATGATTATTATCCGGTGCCACTTCTGAGGTATCCTGGAAGCATATCCCATCACACAGTCATCTTTTTCCTGTGCTTCAGTGTTATTAGCAGAGATAGCCCATGTTATCTAGGTTACATGTATCAAAACATACCAAGTTAAAACTAGGCTTTTAAACTAGTTTTAGCAGAACCAATTTTACATTCCCTGTAACTGGCTTCTTTTATACCACGTGTCTTACCACATGTAAGCCATGTGTCTTACTGACAGTGACACGATGAAATGCATGTAACCTTTTTTTCAACAATGTCAACAGATAAATGATTAAGGTAAATACAGCCAAGCTGTTACATGAAGATTTTCATGACAACTGCATTTCTTGTACTTTGTATCAATAAAAACTAGTATTCATAACTTAGTCTATTAAAAATGTACACCATACAGCTTTGCATGAATGAAATTTTAATTGCTACATCTCAGCGTATCAGAACTACTTACACAGAAAGATAAGGATATGAGTTGGCAGATGTGTCCATGAATGTTTAGCAATTTGTGTTGAATGTCTGAATCTTATTGTTTAATGACTTAAGGCCTTATTCGGCTGGGATACACACAGCGTGTAACACATATTTGCATAATTGAACACAATAATGGTAGAACACCACTATGTAGGTTACATAAACCCCTGTAGTGGGTTTACGTGGCAAGGTTTTGGTAGAAGGGGTCCATAGGGGTGGCTTCTGTGAGAAGGATCTAGAAGCTGCCCCATGTTTGGTAAGGACCCCACTGCTGACTAGAGCTGAGCCAGTAAGTGATGTTGTTTTGCGCCTCTGTGAGAGCATATTTAAGACAGGGGAAAAAACAAACAAAAAAACAAACAAACAAACAAAAAATACGCTGCACCACAAAGCAGTTGGGAGAGTGAGAGGAGTGAGGAACAGCCTTGCAGGCACCAAGGTCAGTGAAGAAGGAGGGGGAGAGGTGCTCCAGGCACCGGAGCAGAAATCCCCTGCGGCCTGTGGTGAGGACCATGGTGAAGCAGGCTGTCCCCCTGCAGCCCATGGAGTACCACGGTGGAGCAGGGTTCCACCCTGCAGCCTGTGGGGGAGACCACGGTGGAGCAGGTGGACTTGCACCGACGGAGGCTGCAGCCTGTGGAAGACCCCTGCCGGAGCAGATTCCAGGCCGGAGCTGTAGCCCGTGGAGAGGAGCCCACGCAGGAGCAGGTGACCTGGCAGGAGCTGCTGCCCGTGGGGGATCCAGGTTGGAGCAGTTTGCTCTTGAGGGATGGACCCCGTGGTACGGACCCATATCTGGAGCAGTTCTTGAAGAGCTGCTGCCTGTGGGCAGCCCATGCCAGATCAGTTCGGCAAGGACTGCATCCCGTGGGAGGGACCCCACAGCACAGGGGACAAGAGCGACCGAGAAGGAGCGGCGGCGAAGAAGCGCTATAGACTGACCATAACCCCTATTCCCCCATTCCCCTGCGCTGCTCGGGGGGAGGAGGTGGAAGAGGGTGGACGGGGGGGAAAGTGCTTTTGGTTTCTTTCCTTTGTTTCTCACTTCTCTAGCTTCTTAGTAATAGGCAATAAATCTTCCTATCTCCCTATGCTGAGTCTGTTTTGCCCGTCACAATAATTACTGTGCGATCTCCTCGTCCTTATCTCAACCCTTGAGCCCTTTTCATCGTATTTTCTCCCCGTTCCTCTTTGAGGAGGGGGAGTGAGAGAGTGGTTGTGGTGGAACTCGGCTGCCCACCCGAGTAAAACCACCACAACCCCAAATACTCTCTCAACAGAATTTATTTTTATTATTCGAAAACTCCATTAGAACCTGAGGGTGCAAGTCCAGTGGAGCAAAGGGAGATTTTAGGTATTCTGTGGAAATTTCAGATGGCTAAAGTTGTACTTGTTTATCGCTATACTATTTAGAAATACTGCAAAATGTCAGATGAGCCAGGTATTACTCAGTTTTTCAATCTTTTTATTGGGAGACATCACTCAAATTAGCCAACCTTCTGTGCCCAAGTGTCTAGTGACATTTTTCAGAGGCTATTTTGGAACACAGATATTTTCTTCATTTAAAAGAAGCTAACCTCATCAGCAGAAAGTCAGTGAAGATTTATCTGTACTGTCTGGATTCCCAAATGTATTGGAAGTCTTTGACTCTGCTTATGCCAATGACATCTACTGGAGATAATGAAAGAATCTATGGGAATAGATTGAGCATGAAGAAGATGAATATACTATTGCCACAATATTACGACAAATTTCTGATTTACAGATGCTAGTTCAAATGACAATACATGTAATATTGTTTTTTCCTGGAAATCAATTATCTCTTGAAACTCTGATCACGAGTTGGGGCTGTTCAGAAGGTGACAGAAATGTATTTTATGGGTCAGGTCATGGGAAAATAAAATGGAGTCCATATTTTAAAATATGAATACTCTAAACAAAACACAGAGGAAATCTGTTTAGTAATGGTGACTCAAGCCTTATTGGTGGCATCTCAGATCCTGGCACCACTCTGTGGACATCTGTTCCTCACTGCCTGTCCTCAAAATGACAACTTGAAATGTCTTTGTGGAGCTGGAAGTTCCTGTCAGGTATGGCTTCACACAAAGTGTTTCTGTGATGCTGTTTTGATACAGCTGTATCCAGCTTGGTGGACGTAAGTGGTATAAGAGATCTCTGGGCTTTTTGTAAAGCATTATTCTGTTGGAAATCCGATTCCGCACCGTCACATTTTGCCCTGGCCAGGTTAGCCCTGCTTGAAGAATTGAAGTCTGCTGGCAGGGTGCAGCTCTAAGCAGATGTAGCAGATCAAAGAATATGGCTCAAAGCATCATTTTTCTGTGTCAATGGATTCATATGCATGGACATGTTTTTCTGCAGCTCTGAAAGATCAGAATCCTGGGCTTGTCACTGTAAAAAAGAACTGTTGGTTTTTGCTAGCTGCAGAATGTCTCCCACTGTGGGAGTGAAGCAAACAAAGGGGAGATGAAAGTAGGGGATATAGGCTCTCACGTCCAAAACTAAGCAGAAAGGGTTAACAAGAGGGACATAAAGCAGCCTCATTTCCTTGCTCTTTTCCCTGGTGGTAGATCAGAGCCTGCAAAATGTCAATGTTTTTGCGTACAGGCACCCAGTACATGTAACCTATTTTTCATGTTCTTTTTTAGCTTACTTAATCAGCACAATCAACTTCAGAATTAAAAAGAAAAAGGAGGTAATGGCTGAAAACTAAATAACCATTCCTATAGTTTTTAAGCACATCATTTGAATCATCAGCTATAGACATTTAAACTGAGACGCATTAAACTGGTTAATGTGCAAAATGATAACTAAACATCTGACCACCTGGTTGATTAGCATTTAGAAAGAAATTGTACAGTTGAGAAATAGAAACCAATTACAGACCTTAAGAAAGACTATGAAAGTCACATATCTTGCAAATATGAATCTGAGGAACTTAATAAAAATACATTTTTGCCAGCTGTTTCCAGATTTGCTAAATCAAACTAAATGGGTTTTAAAAGCCATCTAGCAGATGGAAGGAAAATGTTCACATTTCCTAAAGTGTTAATGAAATTTAGTTATAGCAAAATTGGAAAAAACAAAGAATAGATACACATTTTAATGGTTATGTGGCACCAACAGCTGTCACAGTAAAGTACTGAAATGAAAAAAAGAAAAAAGAAAAAAGGGGAAAAAAGGCAGGTTATTTCCCCTCTTTTCCTAAGCAAAAGTGGCAAAAGAAAAAAATGAAAAACGGGATTTTTTTTTTTTTCAGATATGTCTTAATGAGTGCCGTTTTTCATTAGGCAGTGGTTATAATGCAGTGCAACTAACTCATAAATACAGTACTGTTGAGACTGGTAATGATTCAAATAATAGACACGAATCCATTCAAATTGATACTTAGGGCTTTGATAAAGAAGACCAACAGCCTGAAACATTTTAAGTGTTCATTTCAAAAGTTTTAGCACGAAGAACTTTATTTCCCTACAGGGATTTTTTGCAGTTTTTAGAAGTTTTATGCACTTAACCTGTAAGATTCAGACAATGAAGCAAAGAGACAACAGCACTACTGAAGCATAGTAGCAGAATTTAAGTATCTGAGTATTAAGTAGTAGTTGAGTATTATGGGACTAAAGATTTTATTCCCATCATTAGCCACAGGAGGAAACAGAAATACGCATCCTAAAGATTGAATTGTTTTATTGTGCTAGGCAGGAGAAATTCAGAATAAGAAAGGCTTCTGTTCTGGCATGAGGAGTCACTAAACAGCTTGCACCATTCACTTTGCCTATTAGAAAAAGAAAAAAAAATAGTTGTTTCATTAAATTCTAATGAAATGAAACCCGTAAATCCTGCAGGATAATCAGAGCTGTTTAAGATAGTTTTACTTAAACATTTTCTAATAAGTGAAAAAGTAGAGACCTTCGACAATTTTATCATCGTTTGCTTTGTTTGATCACCAGTTGTACAACACATGACAACGAATTTCTTATCTTGTTTTCTAATCCCCTTCTTCATTTGTCCTTTGCCTTTCTGTCTGACTTTTTATTTCAAAAACTCTGATCTTCAGATTATGTTAGTCCTTTTGACTTCTCATGCACAAATTTCCTTGTGATGTCACCAAATCTACTCAGCAAAGAGCAATTATTGTGTCCCAGGAATGCTCATCATTATCCCACCTATATTCATAGGGAAAGTGTGAAGGTGAAATATAAATAGATAAAAAAGCTGTTTTAAAGCACTGTTGAAAAATTGAAAATTGTAGGTGCCTAATTGCAATACACAGCCATCTAGCAAGTCTCCTTTGCACTTTCCTCTCATCACATTTCATGTTAAATGCTGTCTGTATATTCTTAGTTGGGATGTTACTCACATATCATTTGTAAGGTGCCATACGTGTCTCTGAATCTTGAAGAAGACTTGATAATTGCTCAAAAAAAAGATGACATAGCTGTCTTTTTTTTTTTGATGAAGCTGCTTTTTTCCATGTCAAAATGTTTCACAGAAAAATACTAATTATTACAAAAACTATAATTTCAAATATCAAAATGAATTGACTGAAACATATTGCTGAAATATTCCATTTTAATGAAAGTAAATAAAGAAATTTTATTTCTTCTCACTTCTGTAGTCTAGCATAAACCACGTGGAATAGAATTGCAGTTTCTCTGAATCACTGTTTTACAGAATTGTTATAATTCTAAAGCAAATGCTAAAAGTTTAAGATTTTGCTTTGAGATCATAATGGAAGTAGCTTTTGAACCAGTGGAATTTCCTTTTGACTGTTTCTGATATCTCTTGCTAATGTTAACCCCAGCTAGTTCAAGGAAAGTTTAGTTATTTGAAACGTATAAGTTGGGAACTTCCAATAAAATGTGTTACATGATGGCAGACAAACTTGATTCTTAAGAAACTGTCTTTAGTATAGATTATTGGGTAGGAAATGTCATGTTAGTATTATCTCTGGTTATCACTGATATTATTATTATCCCTCACAAGGAGAGGGCAGGGGTAGGCGCTGAGCTCTGCTCTCTGGGGACAGCGACAGGACCTGAGGGAACGGCATGGAGCTGGGAAAGGGGAGGGTCAGGCTGGGTGTTAGGGAAAGGCTCTTCACCAAGAGGGTGGTTGGGCACTGGGACAGGCTCCCCCGGGCAGTGGTCACAGCACTAAGCCTGTCGGAGTTCCAGAAGCATTTGGACAACGCTCTCAGACACGTGAACTGATTTTTGGGTGCTCCTGTGTAGAGCCAGGAGCTGGAATCCATGACCCTTTTGGGTATCTTCCAACTCGGGATATGCTATGATTCTTTTACTCCATTTGAAAAGTAGGTTCAGTTTCTGGAAACTTGGCCATCAGTCACTTCAAGGATGTGCTGTAAGCACCAGTGTGAGAGCTGTTGGTACGTCTTTCTCTTTTCTGCTGAAAAACTTTGTAAGATATTAGTTTCACCACAAAGAAACAAGTAGAATAGCTTTGGAAATCACAGACACATTTGCCAGTTGGATATTAAAAGTCTTTTTGCCCGACTCCAGTTCTATAGTAAGGACACGTGATCTGTTATTACCACTGTAAATAATCATTATGGCTCTCCCTAAACTTGTATACTCTTTTTCTGTTAGTTTTGAAAATAAATTTTGAGAGGTTATGAATCTTCCTGTTTAGCTTTTTTAAATTCTAACTCATTAATGCTAAGGAAAAGTAGCACTAGCTTAGTATATAGAGATTGTATAGTGCTTCAGTTATCTGAATATTAACTGCTTTTCCCCATATGTAAATAGAGGTTGGAGCATTCCCCTGAAGTGGTTGCCAACTGCAATGTACCTGTGCTAGAAGACGTACTGAAACATTAACAAAAAGTGTTATCTTTCTTGGTTTTATGTTGGTAGCCACCGTTGTGAAAGACCCAACAGTTTTAGTGGAACTTGCAATCCATACACATCGCAGTATCCACACATTTTGAGAAAGGAGGTATTTTACAGCAGGAGTTGGAACAACTTTACCTGAAGCACTGATTCATGTTACCCATGGAGAGTTAACTTTTATTACCAATTCAGATTTGAATGGACCATTCTATACTTCCGTTTCTATTGGTCTTCTTAAATTCTGCCATACTGTCAGAGTGTCTGCAGTTATAAAGTGTTTAATACCTTGTCCAGGCTTCCAACTCTTCTATAAATTATACGTGGAATACTTTCCTTTCAGCATACTTGCATAAATTGTTGGATTTTCTTCAGCCTTAATATAGGGTTATGTAAAAATAATTATGGTGCTAATGACAATTTAAACACCCCCCTTTTCTTAAAAAACATCTTTTTAAAACAAATGTCAACTTCACAGTCAGATTTTCCCTCCACCTATGCCAGAATTAGATTTAAAAAAAAAAAAAAAAAAGAGAGAGCTAATCTAGTTCTGGTGCAAATTAATAATAAACTTAGGAAGCTCCTGGGTCTTGCACTACACATGAGTACTGTGAAGGTATGATACTAGCTTTCAAGAACATTTCTTTGAAGCTCCAGGCTTCCAAGTATTTTATCCATTCCCATCTAGATCTGGGAATATTAATGAAGTTAGTTCATTCAGATGCATTTAGTGCCACACAATGACAGGTATGTGCTGTGAGCTTTATATATGGGACTCTCAGGCAAGACTACTGCATTTATGACTTTCACAAACCAGTTTGATATGAAGTGCTTGTCAGTCAGCCAGGAAAGAGCTTTCCTCCACTGAAGGCCCCAGATCTGGATGATGCCTATGGGATGGATCTGAACAGTATGTTGATTACAGTGTTTTGCAGCTATCAATGTACTTCAATTAAATCAAAATCAAAGCCTGTTACATAAAGATTTGGGTCTCTCTGTGCCAGGACAGAGTGAAACAACTAATTTATTTGTAAGTGTGCAAAAGATATTTTGTAATAACATTTATTATAATTCTGTATCAGGAGATTATGAATAAAGTGTATATGGACGTGTGGTGGGTAGGACAGGTGGTGTTGTACCTAGTGCTGTAGTACATCCAGCCTCAGTTTGAGTGTAGCTGGGGCTAAGTGGCTGTGTAGCCACTGTGGTATCACTTTGCCTGCTTTTCTCTCAAAAACCGAAATCACAAAGAAACCCCAACAGAGTGTTCATTCTGGCCAGACACAAAATGCTTTTTTTTTTTTTTTTTTTTTTCCTGTCTCCAGTCTTTTAGTTCCAATGTAGAAACATAACTTTTGTTCTTTGCAAAGTTCTGGTGGTCACCCAATCTTAAAAACTTTTTTAGAAGAGGTACACCTGCAAAGCTGTACTTACTGTGTCTTTTAAGTTGAAAGCTCTGAAAAATGGGATCAATGGAGGCATTTTAAAAAATAAGAGTAAAAAGCAGATTTAAGTACACACTTTGGAAGGTGTACTTTTATGGTGGGTGGTCCTTTATAGTTGTCTCTTCTTTGTTTCCTGGCATCCACTGTTTTAATGCAGGTATTTGTTTTACCAGTATGCTTATATGAATGGTATCATATAGGAACGACATCGTATAGGAACAGTAGTAACAGGTTTTGTGCAGGCATGCAGAAGTTTTAAAATCTTCCATAAGAACAGTTTTAAGAGCAGTACTGCCTCTGTTGATGCATAATGTAGTACCTCAAAAATCCTGTGCTTAGCTTTATACATGTGCATGCATTTTTATCATTCCTCTAGAAATTTCTACAAAATTCTTTCAACTCCATTACAAGAAAACAACAGATTTAAGCTGATGGCTGTGAATATGTTTCAGGTAGAGTTGCTTGGTAGGAGGTACAGTTAGACTAAAACTAGATGCCAACCTCATCAAATAGAATAAAAAGAACAAATTGAGTTTAAAAAAAGAAAGAAATGAAGTATTTCCAAGATAAACCTAATCTTTATCAAACCAGCAAGCCTTTTGAAATTAAAAAAAAAAAAAAAAATGCTGGGGAAATGTTCATATGACTTTCTGGGAGGAAATACACTCCTTCCATTTCAGAGAAAATTCAATTTATGCTTCCTTAACTAGTCTTCAAAAGTGTGTCACTAGCAGGTATGCAGTTGATCAGAAATAATTCCATCATTACAAAATAGTCTTTGTCTCTCTGTTGAAGAAGATGGCTGTGTTTGAAATACCAAAAAGGTCTTTGTTCCTGCTGATGCATTCCTCACATGTAAGTTCCCTTGTCTTTTGCCCAATTTATAGATCATTCTGTGGCTCACCTGACATTCAGCATCATCATCAGCTTAATCAGGCATTCATATTCTTTGGCCACGATAACAATGAATCTTTACTGCATACATCTAAAGAAAAGTAATAAAAATGTGGTAAGTGCTCACAATATCAGTTAAATTCCAGTTTGTGTATTAACCTGCATCCAAAGTTTTAATTCTTGCAAGACCTGTTCTACAGAAGATCCCAATGGCTTTCATTTTATTTTTCAGAATTGATTTGAATTCAATGATGAGATTATTGTAAAAAATACTTTAAGGTGAGATTTTGATAGGCTTGACCTGTAGATTAAAACAGCTGGTAAGTAAGTACTTCTTGTATCTTTCGCTTTCTTTTTCTGAGAGAGCTGATAATGATACAATTTCTATCATGAGTATTTTGTATTAAGTCCAGTCCCGCTGCAGGTTTTGTCTGTACAGAATAGATTAACTTGGATTTAATTTGTTTTATGCATAAGGAAACTCAAGAAGAGCCAGCATAACTAATTAATTTTACTGTTTTTTCTGTTTTTTTCTGTTTTTTTTTTTTTTTTTTTTTTTTGTATTTGGATGGTACTATGGGTTACCTGATATTCATGAAAAATGAAAGGTAAAAGATGAAAACTTTAACTGAACTTTGGAAGGAAAAGAGAATAACACAGATTTTACTGCATTTATTGTAGTTCTTTGGTGCTTATAGTTTATTCCATTCACACTGCTCCCATCTGCAGCACCAGCTTGCTTTTCTTCCCTTAGGACTGCAGGGTGTTTTAATAATAGGCCTTCAAGACCCCCACAGCAATGAGAAGTCTGATAAAATAAAGAGAAAAAGGAGCTGAAGTGATCCCTGGAGAAGGAAAACATATTTTCCACTTTTCATTTCCATTTCACAACAGAATGATGGGCTGAACTAATAAAAGCCCATTGGCATTCCAACAGACCCAAACAGTTTGCCTGTTGGGTAGTAATTATGTGTTCCAAGTATTCACATACATAATTAAAAAGTGTTCTGTTTCTTTAAATAAACATAATCACGCAGAATCCAAAATAGTCAAATGGTCTCCTCTTTCTTATTTGGACTACAGAACAATAACATAACTTCTCCAGTAAAATTTTCTTTCCTTGCCTGCTCCTACTACTAACCTCAATTGATTTGCAGGAATGAATATGGTTGATACTGGTAATCCTGTGATATTACTCATTTCTGAAACACATTTTTATCATCTGGCCAGAGCTGAAAGCCATGTCATTTCCTATGAGCAGCCCAAATTCTAACCCTTGGCAACTATTTTGGGTTTGAGCTATTGTCTGTTTAAGTTTTGCTTGCCATTAAGAGCGTGTCTGTCAAATTGACCTGCATGCCTGTTTTGCCTTCGTAAGGAATGTCCTGGCTGCCCCCTGCCTCCCATCCGCCAACTGGCCCAAGATTTCCAAATGCTTTCCCTTTCCCAAGCGAGGTTTCTTTGCCAGCCAGCCTTGTGCTGCTCTTCCTGGTCATGTGCATGGTGCGTGGCTTTCCCTGTGGTGGCCTCACCAGCAAAATAGAGGCTAGGTGCCTCCAGACGAACCAATACTCCAGACAAACTGCACGCTGCAACGCAAAGGGGAAGGGTGGGAGGCAAATGGCTGTGACCAGGTCTGGCACACACAGGAGCACGCTTTCTAGTTCCACCAAAAGATCCAGTACATTTCCCATATTTGTGCCATCAATATCAGTGTCTCAGGAAGGAGATAGGAGGCTGTGGTTTGAGCCAGTGAGGATACATGGAGATGTAATGTTTTGTGAGTTTGTGGTTACAAGTACACTGAAAAGACTAAAGCTGTTTCAAGCACTGCTATTGATTAGTTGTACTGGAGCAGCATCTGTGAATCCTGGTCCTGCAAGTTCAATGTCATGGCATATGAAACAAACAAAAAACTTACAGTTACCACAGGTAACTGCTGTTAATGCAGGTAGAAAACATACATCGGAATAGGGGAAAGGGTGTATATATATTTTTTTCCACATCAGTAATTCTGTATTCTGAGCATGTGAATGATCCATTGGCTTTTCTTGTTTTCTTTTCTATTTCCATGGCTTTTTCTTGTTCATCATGGCAGAGGTGGGGTTACCAGCATGTATGTATAGGAAGCTCTTTCATGCAGCATAAGACAAATACTGTTGGGTTTGGAAAGTGGCTGCTTAAAATGAGAGCGCTTGGAAGCTGTAGCTTGGGTACTATTTGGGTGATAATGGGGTTGTCAGGAGACAGACGTTCATGGCTCTAGATACGTATGTGCAGGGCTGATACTGTTCATCAAGGCTCCAGAAAAGGACATTGCCTTAACTAAGACATGGGATCACCAGGACATGTACAGAACTCCACAATGGTGGGTAGGATAAGTTTGTGTCTTGTATCGGTTTTATGCAGAAAGACTTTTGGTATCACTTCTCGCATGTTAATAAGGTGGGGATCGCTTAGAATTTGAAGAGACACTCAGAAGAACTTGAGGCAGCATAATAAAATGCTGTTAGTGATACAGAAAATAAAATAATTTGAAGTCAGTGTTCTTGGGGGATGTTGGAGAGGTAAGTACTAGCATTTGGTTTGTGAAGAGATCCTAAAATTAAAAACTTCCCAGAAGCAGAATTGGACCATATTGTTAGCTAAGGAATTATCATCAGACAGACCTTTTAAAACACCCTAATTGTTACTCAGCATACTTTGAGAAGCACTCATTATGGCTATATTTAAGCAAAAGTGTGGTATGTGATCTGTTTATTAATGATACTGTGATTTCAGAGTGATTTCAAAGTCCCAATTAATCATCTGGGACTGGTCACCAGGCCGATATATTGCTGCATCTTTCCCTTGAGATATCCATCGAACAGGAAAGAGTAAAATGAAAAATTCAAGGTAGTCATTCAAAAAGTATGCTATGTGAATCTTTGTGCAGATCAGTAGTTATTTTCTCCAAGGGCTTTGGTTTGTGTTCTGAAAGTACTATCAGGACAGAAGAATCCCTATTTAAAAAGTTGTTGTTAATTAATAATAAGTAACAGACCTTTGAGAATTCTTTTTTTTTTTTTTTTTTTGTTAATTTGAACAAGTGGTTGAATATGCTTTTCATGCTTCTTAAAAAATTCTCTTCTAGAGGCCTCTAGATTTACCAGAATTTACATTTAATGTTAACCCAGATGGGAGGACGTAATATCCTTCTCCCCTTGCTTTCTTCAGAGGTTGTGTCTTTATCAGTACCCAGTTTGATCGAGGGAGTGTCATTAATTATTTAAATTAAATTTCTGTTTAAGGAGATCTAAAGATGATTCAGATTTGTCTTTTTTTTTTTTCCTTTAATGGTTGAAAATATAACACATAACATGGCAAATTGAGGAAGAAGGCTGGGTGCTATTTTCAAAGGTTTGCACATTTTTTTCTGTGTGTGTGGTTAGTGGTTGTGGGAAAGTAAACTTGTGCATTTAGAAAAAAAAAAAAGCAGCTCACACATCTGTCAGCATTCTATGACAGTCACATTAAACATTACTTGCTTGAGAGTATAAAGGAAAACAGTCTTACAAGTACCTCAGTTCCCTGCTTTCCATCAACTCATAGCACTAGACATTGTTTGCCATGGCTCCTTGTAGCTTCAACGTTTTTCTTTGTAATTATTTTTCTAAAGGTGTCAGGAGCAATTCCAGCTGAGAGTTCTGGCCAGAACACTTCGAAGTTCATGATAAAAGCAGTGAAAAGTATGACTAGTACTTTACTAGTACCATAAAGGAGCATCCCTCAGCACATTCAATAATGAATCCTGTGTGTGGCTCTTTGTCTGTAGAACTTTGTCTTGGGAGAATGTTCCTGGGAGAATCAGCACAGAGAAGGGCGAAGAGGTCTTCAGGTTTGAAAGAACCTCTGTTGTACAATTGATCTTCAGTAATCAGTCATGTTAAGTTCATTATTATTATTTATTGGGGTCACATGCTTGAAAGGGGACATAAAAGTGAGATTCTGAAACACTGCTCCTGGTGTCTTTAAGAAAGAAGAGTGTTAATATTAGACCTTGGATAAATTCCAAGTCAGATAAATTATGTTTTACCTCTCTATAAATTGTAGGAATTTTTATTAGATAAATTATTCTGGTTTTTAAACTCAGCTGTTAGTTTCTGTTTCTGCAGAACATAAAGACAGTTATCCGTAGAGCTTTGAAAATCCCTGGATTTTGTTCAGGGAAAGAAGCAACATTTTTCTGAAGAGGTGAAATTGGTTGTTATGCATACTTCTGTTCCGCTTGACATAAGTTAGAGAACAAAGTTGAAACTTCAAGATTAAGCCTTGCCAAAATGAATAAATTTGGGGCTGATGCCATGTGAAACCTGTAGGAATTTTCACTGCTCTTACTGAATAAGACCAGAGCCTAAAGAGCGGTTAAGCATAAGTAAACCCAATAGCTATTACAGCAGAACTATTACAGTTATTATGATTCTTTCCTTTATTGATAAGGGAGATAAATATTGTTATTTCCATGTGTATTCTGTTTTTCAGTTTTGATTCCAAAGCAGTAAATATGAATTATTCATGATAATTACAGTCCTATTTTCCAGACCCGGGAGCTGCCAAGAGAAATTAAATAATTTTCTAACCTATTGGCTGATTACTTGGAGTGTCACTATTACATGTAAGTACTCATGGGTTGGGGTGGAGGGAGCCCTATACCTTTCTAAACACACACTAACTGAGAAATTCAACAGGAATCCCTATCCTATGCTTTTAATTTCCTTTTCTACACAGCAGCTGCATGTGAACACTGAAGTGGAAACTACACTTCAGGAATAAATGACCCATTCACTCACTTGAATGGACCAGTGGTTAGGGCACGAAGCTGAAAGTTAAGAGACTTGGCTGCTGTTTCCCATTATGCCATTTACTTGCTCTGTGACACCACATAAATGATGGCTTTGCTGTTTCAGTCTTCTTACCGTCATAATGCGGCTAGTGAAAATTTCTCACTTCTCAGCTATGTAATGCAACTTAAAAATAGTGAAATGCAGTGTGTAAAAGCCTCAGTGCAAATGCAAAATGTGATTTTAAGATGATTTGGGCTTATTACCGTGGACGTACATCATTACACTTTTATCACTGCTCTGATTACTCTCTTAGTGCTTTTGAGGACGTACGAAGATGCTAACAATCTGTTGAGCTGTTACAAGATGACAGTGCTTGTTGCTTCATTCTAAAGAGCATCTTGCTCTTACTGGGTTTTGTAATCTGTAGTGGGGACAGACACCACAAGCCAGCTAAGACAGAGCTTTCAAACTGGTATCCAGGAGGATCACACAAGACCAGACAGCTGTTGCTAAAATATCTTCTGTCACAGTTGGCACTTCTTCTGCTGTTGCTGCTCCCAGTCAGTGGCCCCCAAGGTCTGAGTGACACTGATCAGGGTTTGCCTACGCTAGGAAGATGAAGCCAATTTTTGTAATGAGAAAATTGAAGTGCTAGTGCAGATTAGTACCCCCCTGATGCTTACTCTAGGATGATGGGACCTTGGTGAAGCAAAGCTTGGTACATCAGTGCATTATCAGGAAAAGCAGCAGCTTCTGACTGCAAACAAAAACAATATTTTGGCTTCTTGGCTAAGAGGCACTAGAATACTTTGAGCACCTAATTAGATTACAGTTTAAATGATGAACATTAAATGTGCAATGTTATTAATCCAGCACCAGAAAATATAAGCAAAGGTGACCAGATGTTCCACTTTGACAGATTAAACTTTTTTTTTTTTTTCCTCCCTAATAAAATGTCCTGCTGTCCTGGTGATTTTGCTGGCTAAAATGTGACATGCTCCAATTACTGTTTATATAAGAGCGGAGACCACGATCTACAGTTCTGCTGTCCCAAAAGAGCTATCCGTCCGTTAGGATAAAGAGCCATATTATTTCTTGTCCTAGCTTTGCTGTTTCCTTTTTTCACTCTAAACCTCTGATTATTCCACAGAATGCAGAATAGCTTCAATACGAAAAGTTAATTCTTATCTTTTTTCCCAAACAGCACAGCCTATACTGTCAATTAGAGAACTTCCTTGAAAAGCAGCAAATTGCGGCACTTGCAGGGCAACCAGGCGATCAGGCCCAGTCAGCATGGGTTTATGAAAGGTAGGTCCTGTTTGACGAACCTGATCTCCTTCTGTGACCAAGTGACGCGCTTAGTGGATGAGGGAAAGGCTATGGATGTGATCTACCTTGACTTCAGTAAGGCTTTTGACACCGTTTCCCACAACATTCTCCTCAAGAAACTGGCTGCTCGTGGCTTTGTTGTGTCGTACGCTTTGTTGGGTTAAAAACTGGCTGGATGGCCGGGCCCAAAGAGTTGTGGTGAATGGAGCCAAATCCAGTTGGAGGCCGGTTACTAGTGGAGTCCCCCAGGGCTCAGTGCTGGGGCCAGTCCTCTTTAATATCTTTATCGATGACCTGGATGAGGGGATCGAGTGCACTCTCAGTAAGTTTGCAGATGACACCAAGTTAGGTGCGTGTGTCGATCTGCTCGAGGGAAGGAGGGTTCTGCAGGAGGATCTGGATAGGCTGGACCGATGGGCTGCGGTCAACTGCATGAAGTTCAACAAGGCCAAGTGCCGGGTCCTGCATCTGAGGTGTAACAACCCCAAGCAGCGCTACAGGCTGGGAGATGAGTGGTTGGAAAGCTGCCTGGCAGAGAAGGACCTGGGAGTATTGGTTGATAGTCAGCTGAATATGAGCCAGCAGTGTGCTCAGGTGGCCGAGAAGGCCAACAGCATCCTGGCCTGTATAAGAAGCAGTGTGGCCAGCAGGTCTAAGGAGGTGATTGTCCCCCTGTACTCGGCTCTGGTGAGGCGGCACCTCGAGTACTGTGTTCAGTTTTGGGTCCCTAGCTACAAGAAGGACATGGAGGTGCTCGAGAGAGTCCAGAGAAGGGCAACGAAGCTGGTGAGGGGTCTGGAGAACAAATCTTACGAGGAGCGGCTGAGGGAGCTGGGGTTGTTTAGCCTGGAGAAGAGGAGGCTCAGGGGAGACCTCATCGCTCTCTATAGGTACCTTAAAGGAGGCTGTAGAGAGGTGGGGGTTGGTCTATTCTCCCACGTGCCTGGTGACAGGACGAGGGGGAATGGGCTAAAGTTGCGCCAGGGGAGGTTTAGGTTGGATGTTAGGAAGAACTTCTTTACCGAAAGGGTTGTTAGGCATTGGAATGGACTGCCCAGGGAGGTGGTTGAGTCACCATCCCTGGAGGTCTTTAAAAGATGTTTAGATGTAGCCCTTAGTGATACGGTTTAGTGTAGGACTTGTTAGTGTTAGGGCTGAGGTTGGACTAGATGATCTTGGAGGTCTTTTCCAACCTAGATGATTCTGTGATTCTGTGATTCTGTGAAATGGGGATTTAAACCCATTCCAGGAAATGCAGGCTGTAACTTCTAGCATGTCATGTCTTGGCACAGAGTATTGTAATCACTGAATCACTGATTTATTAAAGAAAACAGAATTTCTGTATTCTGTTTCAGATCTATTTTGAAAGAAAAGAAAAGAAAAGAAAAGAAAAGAAAAGAAAAGAAAAGAAAAGAAAAGAAAAGAAAAGAAAAGAAAAGAAAAGAAAAGAAAAGAAAAGAAAAGAAAAGAAAAGAAAAGAAAAGAAAAGAAAAGAAAAGAAAAGAAAAGAAAAGAAAAGAAAAGAAAAGAAGAAAAGAAAAGAAAAGAAAAGAAAAAAAAGCATCTTCCTCACTTTTATAAAGGAAGACCTAGTTGTTTGATTTTCCAAGAGTACCAGTAGAAAGAGGCACTCTTCTGCAGCCCTGGTAATAGTGCTTGAGTTAGAGAAAGGAGACGATTCATTTCTTTCAGGTCACAACCCTGTCTGAAGTGTTTCCTATCCCCTGCTCTCTTTTCGGCATTTGGGATGCTGTAAATCCCTGCTCTGAAGCCACTGATTCCTTTCTGACACTCTGACAGAAGCTCCGCATTTTGACAGAAACTGTTAAGCATGATAGGGTGCCCAAATGCCTCAAAGCTTAACAGTGTGATGCTGAGGCCTTCTGTAAGCTTAATTTTGAGGCATAGATACATCTGTGCCAAGATAACTACATTAAGAACACAACTGTGGTAATCCCTGTGTTCAGCCAGCAGTCTGAGCCGTGCTCCCACCAGGCAGCTCCTGTGTCTTGTTGCTGACACCGGCAGGAGCCCTCAGTTAGCGACCCAGAATGGCGTGGGGTTGGATTGGGACTTTTGTGGCTGTACAAGCTCTCTGAGGAAACCTGCAGCTCACGGGGGTTGCAGTCTCCGGTGTCCCAGCAGTTTTCTGTTTTCTGCCAGCTGATTCCATGTACAGATTTATCATGGCCCCTGAAGAGTAGGACTGTACATCAAATTGTAGAAATATTTTACAGGGTAAAACTATTGCAGTCAACAATTCAGAAATGCCCTCATGCTCTTGAGTGTCAGACTTTATCTGTACCTGCAGTGTGCATCTGTGATTTTTTGGCACTGTAGTATGTGTTTCATTGTGGGAGGCACATGCTGTTGTAGCAAGTTTTATTTAGCATGTAAAGACTTTGTAAGTATCTTCTCGTTTTCCCTTCTCTCTGTTCATGCTCTGCTGGGGACACACTGGCTTCTTATAATGTTCGATCTGTCAAAATTCTAGTTTCCCCCTGCATTTGATACTGCTAAATGCAGAAATAAAGAAAATCAGGTAGACAAATACAAGGAGGTAGTATTAAAAATACGCTGTGCTAAATACTGTTCGAGTAATAGTTTAAGTTCTGGTGACATCACGTAGTGCATTTGACATTACCAGGGTTTATATATACCCTTTGTCAAGTAAAAGATAAAAAATAACTCTAGTGAGGGTCCTCTGTGGCAGAGGAAGGAAAACTTGCATGTCTTCCACACTGGGTGGAGAGTATTCCAGGATTTTAAAGAACACAACAGTATAATTTAATAAAAAAAGGTACGTAGTACAAAATATCAGCAGAGACCACCAATTCTTTATCAGTAGAAGAATATCAAACTCCATTTTCTACAGGCATTAACTTTTACTTTTAGCTTTTAATCACAGGCCCAGTAGTACAGTGGGTTGTTTTTAGATTGCCTCTAGGATGACAATAAGCCAGTGGTCTGAGGTGTTTAACCTACTTCGGAAACGTCCAGAGCAGAGGCACTGACTCAGCTTCCATCACACTTGGGGTTGTGGCCATCCATTGAATGTTTGCCTTGAATATGTAACGCATCTCACCTTTTGTTGAAGAACTGAAAAGACTGTCCCATGGTAAAGATCCATTCAAGATAAAAAATAAGTTAAACAACTGGCTACACTGGGTACAAAAAAATCCCCAAGGTGCCTGAAGATAATATTTATTTATTTATTTATTTTTCTTACTCCACACCCCTTTAATTTGATACCATTCTTGTGACAGGCAGAGGTTTTCCATCATGCAGCCTGTTTACATGCTGCATGAGTTATACTGCCCCTTTAGTCTTTTCCATCAGTAAGAATGTTAGCAGTCTGTCATTTTCCATTTCAGGTAAGTATCATGGTAATTTGTCACTTTCTATGTCTTCATTATACCCTTTGCATTTTATTTTCTTTGTTAGCAGTAAGGTCCTTGACCCAGGTAAACACAGAAGATTGATCTTTGGCCTGCCATTTCATAGTATTTAAAAAAAACATGAACTGCAGGCTCTCTCCAATGCACCACGTGTCCTTGGTGGCATATGCACATTTTCTTATCTTTTATTTGAAATGGTCAACAGAAGTAAAGGGGCTAAATATTTTTTATTCTAAAGCAAATCTAAAAAAGAACACATGATTTTCAGTGTCAAACTTCTTCTTTCTTTCTTTCTTTTTTTTCTTTTTCTTCTGTTAAATGTGGTTTTCGCAGACAGGTTACAGAACCAGCAGAGCAAACAGTGAAACTAATGAAGAATGCAGCCAACCTCACTTCACCCAAGGAGAGGGCACTGCAAAATGACATGCCCAAGGCCGTTTGGCCAGAGTTCAGGAGTTCAGGTCTTGAGTTTCTGCTTTGTTCCCTGAAACACCACTGCTCTACTTTTTTATTAAAGCAAAGGTCCCTCAGAAGTGAGGTTTCTTAGCAGAGTAGGTGCCAGAAGATAGCAATCTACAGTCAGTTTGTTCTAAGGCTTAATCGAAGGCTTCTTCATCATGTAGAAACACTGTAGAATGAAAGCAGAGTTCAGAAGTGTGACATCATTAGTGCAGGCTTTCTTCTGATGAGCCTAACCCGAGTTTATAACTTCAGGGGGTAACACTGCTTCTAGCTGTTTATGACAGGCACATTTGTTACATTCATTTTTTGAGAAGTACCACGTATGGCACAACCCTTGGGCTGTGTGCACTTCTGTCTTCTTTCCTGGAAACATCATGGCCAGAGAGCATGAGTGAGCCTCAGAAGGGTTGACTTTCTGTAGGAGTTTTCAGACTGGCAACATTTTTTTTTTTTTTTAAGGTAAAGCACTCCATCTACCCATGTTATGTAGTAGTTTAACACTGATCCTGCTTTAGCACTATGAACTGACCAGTTTTGTGTTCTTTAGTCACTTTTATATATTTTTTTTTTCTTTACTGCAGAAAACAAGGCATTAGCATCTGCTGGGCAGAGGTTAGACTCATGCATCATATTGGTATATACATTTTTTTACAGTGCTGGTATTGCTTCAACAATTCCTCCCTTGTGACACACTCCATGAAGAAACTAACAAGTCTGCAGGCAGCAGACAACCTTGAAGCACTTCCACTGCTGTTTGGAAGTAATTGAAGATAATTTCTTCTCCTTTCACCCTGCACTTTCCACAGACGCACATTTTTGCTCGTGTTATGGAGACATGAAGTACTTGTTCTACAGAGATAATCTTCCAGAAGGACGTTTTCATTGACGAATATTTACCTAAGCCTTGCAGTCCTTATTGATCAAGACTTGACACCCTCATCAAATAAACAGAGCAATAACACTTTTGCTATAGCCATTGAAATGGTCATGCGTTCTGAACCATGTCAAGCAGATCTATTTGTTAGTGATTATCTAGAACAGGAATTCAGCTTGATCTGCTGCTGTGTTATTGTAAGCTTTTGGAATAGTTTTGCTCCTTATTGTAATTACTTTATCAATATAATATACTGATAATTATCTGAAGCCAACTGCTTTTACCCTGCATTAGAACGTCTTTTGTTCTTTTAAAATGAGTTGTGTTTCTTTTATTAGTACTTTATATTTTTGCTGTATAATTAGAAAATTACACAGCAATAGTTTATGGTTTAGCAAAATATGCTCTTCTTTATGCTATGCTAAATGTCTGAAAATTATTTTCAGGGAGATAATTTGCTATGTAGATGCAAAAATATGTAGGTGTCATTTCAGAAAGCTAGTAGAAAACAGATTGTACATAAATTAAGTGAAACAAAATTAATCACTTAATCATACAGAATACAAGATCCAAAACTAGTAATGATACAAGGTATAGACAATGTCTGATTATCTTTTAAGAAAAATGAATTAAATGCTAATTTAATATCCTAAACAAAAAATGTCCTAAACTCCAGTATTGAGGGGTAAGTTACAGTAGTTTCTACATGGGAGTTGGATATTAAAGAGGAAGAAAAGTGATTGCTTTGCAAACCTGGGAGATAAATTATTTGGCCTGGTTCACGATTTTGTTGTTGTCACAGAAGAATTGACTTTTCTTATTGATTGATTGATTGATTTTGCAAGAAGACTGTTTGTTTATTTATATGCTATAAAAGCAGAATTTTAACCATGCTTTGATAATATTCTGTAAAGTTGGTATGGATAAATGACAATTTATGCTCTGCAGATTTGTGGCAGCTATTACCCTATTTCCCTTTACCCTTATTTCCCAGACCTTGTTCCCATCCACTAGTGGCTTGGTTTTGCTTCTGGGAATGTTACTGTGCAAGCATTTGGGAGGCATGACTGAATTTAATTCAGTTGCTTAGTTTGCATTTAATGCAGATAGTCTACATATTAACACCTATGAGGTCAGAGCACTCTCAAATCCAGCATTGGGTGTATGTGACTCTTGGGGACACTGAGAAGTGTCTGTAGTGGATGAACTTCCTGAACAGAATTGTTTCATCTCCATTAGTAAATTGAGCAGCTAGATGAAAGCAAGTTTAAGGAATACCTACAAAACTCTGTGTGGTGCAGACACTTTGCATGGTGGAGACAGGGTCAGTGCTGACAAAGTCAATAGATACCCTTGTCTCATTCCCTTCTGACAACTTTCACAAGTAGCTGTGCTGCAGAACTCCTAGTCAAAAGGTACCGTAGACTTAAATACAAGTTTATGTTGATTCAAAAGGAGACTGGAAGAGATGACATAAAAGAAATCCAGTAACTGCTGCATAATAGCAAAGATGGCCTGGGAACTCCCCTAGACAAGCTTGGAGCACGGGAACATGCCAGGAGGAAACACAGCATAAGCTCATCATATTCTTGCATTCTTGTCTAAGTACACATTCATGGTCACAACTCAGGAAACTGTGTGGAGATCTCCTTTGATCTCATCCAATACAGCTGCTCCAAGGTTCCTATGTTCTCATGTAAAGAATTGCTGTTTCCTTAGTAAAGTACATGAGAAGCTCATGACTAAATCTGCATTCTTGTATCTTTTGGAAGTGGGGACCAGAGAAGATGGTCAGCTTGGTTCTGCATCTTAAAACTGCACAGTTTTGAATGTTTTATGGTTACTTTTCTGTTATGATTGAGTTTCATACTCCCGTGCGTTGAGCCCAACACCAGAGAGGCAGTTAGCTATTTTATTGTATTAAAACAGTGGTTATAGAACTCCAACTTTTCCAGAAATCAGAAGCTTTGAGTATCATTAATGTGAAGAATAAAAGTGACATATGATATGAATATTATAAAATATATGTTATGATTTCTTTTTTTAAAGGGCTTGGGCATAAGAACTCTGAGGATGCTTTTCACACTCCGTGGATGTCATTAATGGATGAGGTAAGTGGCATACTCAACCACTGGCCGATTCCAAAGTGAATACAACCAAGCTAAATACCATGGATTTACTAATGTCTTTTGTTGTTTTTATTGTTGTTTTTATTTGGCTTGGTGGTTGTTTTTGTTTGTTTGTTTTTGTTTTTCAGAAGAATGAAAGCTGGAAAAATGACAAACAAAAGGTTGTAATAGAAATGGGTGCAAGAGTATGTGGTCACAAGCTATGCTGGATAGGAGAAGAGCTGAAGATCACTAGCAGTGCTGATTAAAATAAAAGTGTTTCTGGACTGTGGGAGAAAGCAGAGACATGGCTGTGTGCTCTAAGTATTTGTTTTTATCATGTGTGAAAACAGAAGTCCTTAAGATGAACTGGATGTTACTTTTATAGCCGTCAAAAGTCCCCTGAGTGCCAAAAAAATTCACTGTATCTACAAATTAAGCTAAATTTGAAAGGGCTTATGGAAGGTAATGAATACCTAATTTGAGACTCAAGGAAGGAAACAAAATACCAAAGCCTAACACCTGACAGACTGTCTGACCTCAGAACTGGGCCTAGAAGCCCAGGGGCTGAGAAAGTAGCTAAATACAAGGTCTAATCATAAAAATGAATAGGAATCTAAAGTTTGGAAGCAGTGAGAAATTTATAGCAAGTCTTCAGAAAAGGAATCTCAGCTAGGGTTGAACTAGTCAGTTTTATCACCTTATTAAATATAATAATTTTTGGATGTTTTCAGGAAAATGGGAGGTAGGTAATATTTTCTTTGTGCTAAAGTTCTATTAAGAACTTAAGCCCCTGAAATCACAGCTAATACTGATAAATTGTTAATGTTGTTATCTGCTGTTTTGACTCTCCAGGAAACTGTATTAAACAAATCAAATAATGGTTGCAATTAAAATAAAGTATTTTTCTTCCTGTTTTGATGCTGTCTTAGAAATTAAGTTAGATACTACAATTTCCTTGGGGATTTGAGTATGCCTCTCCCCAGAACAAGAAGGTGAGAGATCAACTAAACAACCCAGCGAGGCAAACAGTGGTGAAGTGAAGAGGATGCCTTGGTTCCTCACAGACTGTCAGCCTATTAATTGCCTTGAATGGTGATGGTTGTTCACAGTACCTGCACAAACACTCTAGATTGTAAACTATAAAAACTTCTAAAAATTGGCTTTAAAAATACAACCAGCTGTCACTCCTAGAACCTAGCTGCCTGTCCTGTCCATTTTATATGCACAGTATCTCCCAAGTGAAAACTATGTATTTTTTTTCTATTTATAAAGGAAGCACTGCATGGTACTTTATGAATCTCTTTGGAAATTTAAAATGCTATGTTAAGTGCAAAGAATCATTATCAAGGGAAAGTGGATTAGGTACTTAATAAATAGGCATATGTTTTTGGTAATGATCCAGGCCATGTTAATTCACAGGAGTAAATCACTTTGTATACTTTACTAATTTGGAATGAATGGCAGCTAGAAATGTCTAATGGATATTTGGAGCTGAAGGTCAAGCCACATATTATTGTAAAGACATGTTCCCCAAGATTTGCAATGAGATTTGATACATGGCTTTGATTCTGTTTTAATATACCTGTTTCTTTAATGACTATCTGCATTAATTTGCTATATGAAAGGAAGAAATATACTCCAAGTGGTTTCGATGTGCTAATACTTAACCCTGCTAAACTGTCTTCAGCCTTCATCTATATTAAATGTGTGAGGTTTTTTGCTCAGTGATGCCAAGAAATCCTTCGATGTAAAACTGGCAACCTCCCATGCAGAGAAAGGTGAAAGAGTACTTATCATTGGATGATGCTATAAAAACCATACTTTTGTTGCCAGGTCTCTAATTAAATTACCTTTTATTGCCTTTTTTGGGGATTTATTTCTGTTCTTTAAAGCTTTAGCTTGCCTCATAAGCAAGATTTAAGATCTAAATGTAGCTGTCCTTCAATTGTTCTCCAGTTAAATACTCCCTACCATCACCACCCTTTTAAAGTTTTGAAAAATAAAATGCTGCTTAAATGGAATACAGAATCGCCATGGAATAAAGTGCAATGGCATCACAGAACAGGATTTTAAAAGAGAAGTGGCCTAGAAGCTCAAATCCCCTCAAAATTCAGATAAAAAGGCTATTGATGTGTGAAGTACTACTTCCATGCATGTGCCCAAGTGACACGTGAGGTTGTCTCAAAGTCAGCCTCACAGCCTTCTGAGAATCCACACGCATCAATACTTCAATCATTTTGATTCCCTAATATTTACAGTTGGGGTGTGGAGTACTCATCCAGGGTGCTTGATCTATGAACACAACATTTGACACGGCAGCCTGCCTCTGATCCACTTGTTTCACATCTCTCCCAGCTGCATTTTCTGTGAGGCCCAATCTGTTGTACCTCCAAATTTTGTACAACCCAGCAACATTCAAATTAATAGAGGACATAGCTCTCATCATTGCTTTTGTTTAAAATTAGGGGGTGGTATCAGTCATACCTTTCATCAACAACTGCTAAGTAATTGCAGAAGTTTTCCAATGAGCAGAAGACTGGCATTCAAAAGCTTTTCTCAGCTTAAGAAGCTTCTGCTCTGTACCTCCAACCTGCTTTGTTGGTAAACTAGCTTACATGGTGGAAGATTTTTGAATGTTATGCAGTCCATTCAAGGTGGAACTGCTTTTAAATTGTATTGAAGAACTGAGTAATACATGAAAAGAAAAGGGAAGCTCCTGAAATAAGCTTAGCATGTTTTCTACTGGCTTGACAGAGAGGTTCATTTTGCTTCATTTAGTTCAGCAGCTCCCTGCACACCACGAGGGCTCTACCATGATTGATGCTTTAATAACATGAAGGTGGCACCTAGTGTAGGCCATCCAATGAGGGACTTCAATATCTGTTTGAGTCTGCTCTAATCACTGGCTGCTATTTGGGAGGATGGCAACACAGGTGGTGTTTTCAACCTCGTGTGATGTCAAGGCAAGAGTAAATGTAGAAATATACCAAATTTCTGGAAGGAAAAGCATGTGAGGCACAATGAGTAGGTACAAAAGCAATCATGGGATATATTTTGACCACTCAGGTGGACATTTAGTCACTGGCTAAATGAAATGGTTTGGATTGAAGTGTCAGAGGCAGAAGCATATAAAATACAAATATGCCCAGTTACAAGATAATTAAGTTTCTTTTTTTTTTCTTTTCTTTTTTTTTCTTTTTTCTTTTTTTCCTGTTTTCTGTAAACTAGTGGACAGATATAGGGTTTGCACTGAAGACTGAAAGTATCTGGTTTCTACATTTTGTATTACCATACTTCCCTGCTTCCCAGGGATGATCAGAAAGATCTTGCATGACTTATTGCAGGTGTGGTGCTAAGATATTTACTAAGATATTCCCATGTTGTCTTAATTGCTGAACTGTGCCAACATTTGGGGGTCATTAAACAATAAGATTGCTGAGATAAAAATCAGTGCAGGAAACAGTAATGCCTTAATTTAATTTGAAAAATAATACCCATTTTGCACCATTAGAGCTATTGGTTGCAGCCACTTTTTCAATGCAAGTAAGAACTGCCTGTGGACTAATAAATATTTTTGGGGATATTCAGAGTAATTTTAAGAGGGTTGAACATTATAGTAAGGACGTAAAATTAATCTAAAACTTCAGGCAATTTCATCTTTTGATATAAAATATACAGAGACTCAGTGAGCATGACCCTTTACCATAAAATAGCATAATGCAGAAAAGAATAGCCAAACACTGTGACACCTGGCTTATTAGCTTTAAAACATAAATTAATCTGTTGTAAAATTAGGAACATATTATGGGACATATGAGGGATTGCAAAAGCCCAGAAGTTCCAAATACAAATCTAAAACCATTCAGGCTGGTGTGTTCCTAGCCTCACTAAATCAGGGAAAATGAGTTTTATGAACAATCCACCAGATGGGAAAATGTTCACATACCACAAAATGTTGATCAGATTTATTTGAAAAGCAAGCTGTAACCATATGCATATGAGAGGAAGTAGAATGGATTTTCAGATATGCAGTGACTGCTGTCAAGCTTGCAGCTGTATGAATTTAATGCTATATTGCTGTTTCTTCAGTAGACTTCCTTCATTTCACTTACCTATTTGCCAGCTAGTATGATTAATATTGATTCAGTTTTACAAGCAATTAAATTGGAAAGCATAAACAATCCTTCTACTGGCTTTTCACCAGACAGTGCTGTATATCTGACTTTTTGACAGGAGGGGTCTCTGAGACATGTTAATATTGCAACATCCAGAATCTTTGTGCACAAACAGACCATACAGATATCATGACATCTTTACAACTCTGGAATTTCTCATTTATAAATCTTCTCAGATTGCAATAATTTGCATTTATTCTACCTCAGTGACTTCAGTTCATCTGCTAGAGTTAGAAGAGAGTATATAAATAGTTTTATTTGCTTGGTAGTGGGTGTAACTTTCTTTTTTAACTTTCTAAATATTTTATATGTTGAATCACTGACAGTAGAGCTGAAGAGGATTTGACTGTGGAGTTCACTCCTTTTGAAACCAATTATATCTAAGTGATTCCTTATATTTTTGTCTCATATCAAGTCACCAGATTCATCAGATTAATTTTTGGTTTAGTAATTTTTCAGTTGTAAATCTTCAGAAGCAGTTGGCCATTTTATGTCAGGTGAATAAATGATTCTTTTCATAATAGATTTTTAAATTGTTGAAGTTCAGGCTATTTGAAAAATTAAGTGATTTAAAAATATGTCAAATTGGGACCAGAATTTCCAGCCATTGAGGAAAAGTTGGGTATCAACAAACGTTTGTGCTCATATAGGGAAAGTCATTTGAGTGCTCTCACAGCTTTGTCCCTGCTCTTTGACGGAGGGAAGAAAGTTTGTACTAGGTCCAGTGAACACAGATTCTCATGAACTATTGTTCTCCTGAACTATTAGGATTACTAGACTTGTGTTATTTATTTTATCCCTATCACATTACTGCTGTTTTGGTGACAGCTATTGCCAAAGTTGTAATTTTCTTTTTTCATTTTCTGTGATCAGGATTGTTTATTACATTTTGTAGAACTTCCCTACAGTTATTCCCAACTTTCCTGAATCACTGTTGCATTGCTGCACTGCACTGGGCAGTGTTTTTAATTACGGACAAGTTGTATCTGGTGGCTGGTCAAAAGCAAATTCTTTGTAGGAAGCACTGGATTTACATCAGCTAATGGTTTTGGGGTGAGATTGCAGTACTGACCTCAGGCAGGATCTTGACTCCTTCAGGAGCAACTTCAGTTTTCAGATAAGGGTATGTTGTAGCTGTCAGATGAGACAGCAGTTGATAAGAATTGCCTGACTTCTCATTCACCCTTAAGAAGAATTGACTCTATGTCACAACAAAAACTGCTGTAAAACAAGGAGAGGTTTGAGGTGGTTAACTTCCCTATAGGTTCCCAGCTGTTTTCAGATGTATACTGCTGGTGATCACAGGAGTACCTGAGGTTTTAAAGAAAGCTCTGCTTTATTTGGTGGCAGTTTCTCACTGACTTTATAACTAAGAAATATTGCTGCATAGCTCTGCTCAGACTCTGCTAAGACAGTCACCTTCCTACAAGTACATTTTATGTTACAAGAAATGTTTAATGCACATTTCTTTTGGGGTTCTCTGGGTGCAGTAACCTACACTGCAGTTTTTCAGAGCAGAAATACCTCATCTACTGTGTCATGACTGATTCTTATGATTTTATCACAAGTATTAGCATTTTTTTTGCCTTTTCCTGAATGTCACAACTCCTAAGTAATACTGCTAAGAGGGAGTATTTGTTTAGAGTTGACTTTTAATTGGAATATGTTAATTAGAAGATGAAACCTCTAGCTTGAACTTTCAAAACCTGAAGGCAAAGATTCCTCTCCCCATTTCTTAATATCTTTTCTTTAAGAAATATTTTAAAGACTGTAGGAATACCATACTGGTCCTCTTTAAAATATATATATATATATATATATATATATTTAACCTCAGAAAATATAAATAAGGATACATCTTTGTCCATGGAGTTAATTGAATGTTTCAGTCAAATGAGATATACATTTATTTATCCTACAAAACCAACCATACAATTAGTGTACACCACTGGATGCTATGCCAAAGGGATGATGGTAAAAGCTTTAAAGGAAGACTCTCCCAAACTGGGAAGACTGGTGGTGTGAGAAAGAGGTCTTTCTTAAGATTAAAGTGGGCAGGAAGAATTTAAGTGGATCTCTGTTCCCCCCTGGCCCCGGTTTAAGCCAGATTTCCAGACTGACTGTTACCTGGAGTCCCTACAAGATTTTCTCTATAGTTAGGGAGGTTGCAAGTACTGAGGTTATTGTAAAATACCAGCCTCTGATTGTGTCACATATGCAGTTTTTTCAGTCAGACTTAATGGTAGGCACTTTGGGTATAGCACAGAAAGCCAGTTTGTTGCAGCAGGCGTGCAGCAGAAGAAGGGATGAACAGGAGAACTCAGCAGTCTGGATTATGCTCTGATGGCTTTTTCTGTCACATTTCAACAAAGAGGAACATACTGCCATTCTGCAGGTAGAAATGAATACAGCCTGTGACAGGGACTTATGAGTACTAAAGTGTATGTGAAACTGTGATGAGAATTTTTGGAAGGACACGGACACATGATGCTCTGATTATACTGCCAGAAGCCAGAGATATTGAGGCTTTTTTTTTTTTTTTTTAACTTTTCCCTGTAAGGTCAAGCCTCCTGAGACTGCACTTCCATCTGGTCGTATATCTGCTTCATTCCCTGGCTCTGCACCAAGTTTTCTGTTGGCAACTCTAATATGACAGAAAACCTCTTAAGTCATCAAAGCCCCAAACTCGCCTTCTGGTGTACAAAGAAGCAGAGATTAGTGGCAGCACCAGCTTCTGTTTTCCAAAGAGGAAAGTAGGTTGACAACAAAGCTCATTCATGTCTTCTTTTAAAGGTTTGGATATTCTGTGCCTTATTAAGTAATCACCATTCCAAGCCTCTGAAATCCTGAGCTGAAAGACTGATTAGATATTACCCTGACTGTGCTGTTTGCTCTAATTTAGATTTATGACTATGCCAGTTTAAGGAATGAATCTCTCATTTCAGACACAGAAATATTTGTTTCCTTTTATTTTATTTTTTTTTTTTAACTATGGAATACAATCTTTCATTCACTGGCAAAATTCCCAGACCTTCAATATGATGGGAATAAATTATGTACATTTACATGGCAGTTTTGTGAATACTTAATTAAGAAATGGTAACCGTCATCTGAAAAGAAGCATTTTATGCAGTGAAAAAAAGAATAAATCCATTAGCCCTTATAAATTGCAACATTTAGCAGGAATGATAGATTTATGTTTGCTTTTAATTTTCTTCCATTGTGTTAAAAAAAACCTTTAACCTTTGAGTATTGATTAGGAGCAAAGAGTGAATAAATTCTTCTTGCTTTAGAGGTAAACCTTTCATTTTGACAATTTTAGTGCAACATATCTAAGTTTGTTAGAAAAGAAGAAAAAGAAAAGCTTAATATAAAACAGTGTTTCTTTACAGTAGCAGAGCAGACTTCTGGTCAGTACAAAGATTAGATACTTGTGGTCTTCTACAATTCCAGTTATACTATGCAGAGTTAATTTATTGAACTCTTCTTGTAGTTCTCATGAGTGTTATTTCTGATGTTTTGGAGAGAGAAGGAAAATATTTCACCCTCCTCCGCTAGTACGATAGAGCAGCATTAAATTCTCTTACACTTCCTGTTCTCTTTACCATCATCAAAAGAAAACCTGTTTCTTAGTCACATCTCAGTGAAAGCATCTGGTCTTCAGTATGGAAAGAAAATATCTACCAGGATGTTGCAATTTTAATGCATTTTAGCTGGTGGGTGTGTATCTTGACATAAATTTTGGTAGAAGACCTCTGTGCATGTGTGCGTATGTGCACTTGTAATGTTAAGGAGATGTAAGAGACAAAAAACAAAAACGAAAAAAAAACAGCCATATGAACTGTTCCTTATCAAGATACTACTAGCAAGATGAACGTACTCACTATACATGGAAAAACAGAAAATAAACAGAGTAAAGAGTTCCTCTCCATCCTTTTTATAAGACCCCGTTAAGTATTAAAGGCAACTATGAGGTCTCCCCAGAGCCTCTTCTCCAGACTGAACGTCCCCAGCTCTCCCAGCCTGTCCCCATAGGAGAGGTGCTCTCTGATCATCTTTGTGGCCCTCCTCTGGACTCAGTCTAACAGGTCCACATCTTCCTTGTGCTGAAAGCATTTCATTGGTTGGCTGCTGCATGCCATCAGTGGGAGAGAGGCTCAAGGGAAGATTTGAGTGAGGTTATAAAATTCCTGGTGGGGATTGATCCCTTGATTCCCAAGGCAAGAGCCAAACCTGGAATTGGTATCTTCAGTGGGGACACGTGTCTCCATCCTTGGGTTACGCTGGGAGACCCTCCCACCATAGCTATAGGCCCAGCCCTCGTGCTCAGCTGAGCCACAGGTCAGGCACCCTGCTCTCCCCGGGGATTTGATATTCCTCATAGGATAACCCGCCTCTCCATCCTTGGCTAGTCTGGGAGCTTGCTTTCCAGTCCCACTATAACAACACCTGTGAGCCTGTCATTTCTGTCAGCCCTAACTCTGACCTGTGGTTGACGCGCAGGCCAGGCTCCCAGCCCTCCACCACTGGAAATCCTCAGTGGAGAGGGGCCTTACATCCCTAGGTTTCCAGCTCCTCCCCATCTACTGCCCTGGGCTTTCTTTGTCTCTCAAATCTAATCAAAGTCAAAACCATGGACTTAGGACTACTTAGTTGCTATATTTTTAAAAAACATATAAAACGGCCACTGCCTCATAGACAACTCTCTCTTATCTTCCTCTTTCTGCCCTCATCCTAAATTACAGCATACCGTTATCTAATGAAAGTCAAAACCATGGACTTAGGACTACTTAGTTGCTATATTTTTAAAAAACATATAAAACGGCCACTGCCTCATAGACAACTCTCTCTTATCTTCCTCTTTCTGCCCTCATCCTAAATTACAGCATACCGTTATCTAATGAAAGTCAAAACCATGGACTTAGGACTACTTAGTTGCTATATTTTTAAAAAACATATAAAACGGCCACTGCCTCATAGACAACTCTCTCTTATCTTCCTCTTTCTGCCCTCATCCTAAATTACAGCATACTTTTTTTTTTTTTTCAAGACAGATTATTCAGTGAAACTCCCCATGTAGACTACTGTGGGCCACAAATATACTGCAAACTACAGTTTGTTTAAAAAATACATGTACATGTAAACTTGCTGCTTATAACATTTTTCTGAAAGTTTAAAAGCCATTGCACTATGCCTGGTTGCTGATCCCATCATTATGCAGGTCAGTGCGTGTCATTATTAAGAGAAACCCTAAAGAAAGGTTTTTCAAAATTTAAAATGCTTCTGTGGAAATAAAACCCACTGTACAAACAAGTTTGTCGCTTGGCATTTCAGAGTACAAACATGCAAGAACAGTGGGAAACAGTGGGAAACAGCTTAGTAGGAAAAAGTGAGATGTCAGATAAGACAGAGAAAATATTTACAATAGTACATGTAAAAGTACTTTCAAAATTCCCATTGTCTTAAGACATTAAGTCATGTCTTAAGTCACTGTCTTATAATTAATGGAGTGAAGGTGGGTGACCAGAAACATATATAGAAAGAAATAAGTTCAAATCAGCACTACTCTTGCAAATTACAGGGAAATTACAGAACACCAAAAAATGATTAAGGTGCTGTAAGGGCAGACAAATGAAAAACATGCTAGGAAAAAATACATTTAAAGCCTTGCAAACTGGTGATTTAGACTGAAATAACATAACTGTTTGTGTATGAGGAGGGTGTAAATGTCAAACAAAGGCATGGCTTTGTTTTAAGAATCACAAAAAAAGCATACTTAGGTGTAATTTGAAAGAACACAATTCAGGCAAAAGCTTAAAGAGATCTATATTGAGGGGGTGGTGTTCTAAAAGAGGTAGTGAAACTTGACTCCTCAGTTTGAAGTTAGAGAAAAGATTAGAAGTTAATTTTTGTCTCTAATATTTGTCTTTCTGGTACTTAAAACTATGTCAAATGTTTGAGAAGATGGTGAGGAACTGGATGAAATGTTTGCCTTTTGGATATATTGGCTTATGTATGCCAAACTTTTGTAGGCATTTATTTTTCTTTGTTTGAGGTTGCAGAGCCCAGCTGCGGTTGCTGCTTCTGCAAACAGAGGTGAGTAGAGCTGAGAAGTGCGACTGGATGCCTCAAGCTTGAGCTCAGGGATGACGAGTTAAGTCTCACGGCTTATACAACGTTGTTCTCTGTGTATGCACTGCCAGTCCAGTGGTTCAGACTTCTGTATGTGAGAACTGTCCCGGTTTTGATCAGTTGTGCCTGCCTGGTGTGGTTCTATGATATAAAACTGTCAACTTAGGCTTGTATCCTCTGGGACTATTCTGTAAGAAAGTTCCGGTCAGAAACTATATGTGTAGTAGATCATAGAAAATAGGCTAAGACATTTAAAACTTAAAATGCATGTGCACTAAGTATTTACCGTGATAATTCAGATATTAATCTGGAAACAACTGTAATATGCTGACTCTCTTGAACCTTAGCATTTTGTGATTCATTTCTCGAACATACTTACTCTCACTGTTGTGAACTCTATTCCAGTTTTAGAAGTGATTAATCATTGAGAAACAAAGTCATACAGACTTTGAATTAAACTTGGAAAATGATTTAGGTGCTCTTGAAAAATTTACAAATGTTCTCTAATGACTTAACATCAGATATCCAGTATCTTTTTTCATTATGCTTTATTGTTTTTTCTTGAAGCTCTATTGTTTGTGAATTTTATCACAAACAATATATTATCACACCTTGTAATTTTGTTCTTATTGAAAAATGTCAGTACTATATTTATTAAAGTTGTAAAACTAAACATGCTGAATTTTAAAAGTTCTGTTTTTTAATGAAATGTGGAAAAAAGCACTGAGTTTTAAATAGAATTATTCAGTTTTTTTGCTATAGTTAGAAAAATTAAATTATTGCCTTGCTTTCCAACTTATCCCTTACTATAACATTATACCTATAGTCCAGGCTGGTATGGAAGAATCTGCACAAAGTATCAGTTTTAGCATTAGTTGATGCCATTAACTGGTGAATCATTGTTGATGACACAACCATTGTTGAACTACTGTTTATGACACAAAGTTTATCCTGTGGTATCTCATATCTAGTACTTTACCAAACAATATAAAAACATACTTTTAATTTTTGTTTTCATTCATGTCATGCTTCATAGAGGGACCAAGTTCTGTTCCCTTTGAGCCCTGCAAAATGCTGTCATTGACCTCAAAGAGGCCTGACTATCCATGTGTATGGGTATATCTTCGGTAACCGAAGAGAAGTAAACATAATTAAAGACATAAAAAATAAAATTTACAGAATCAGAAAGTTAATGAGATATTTGTTACTTTGTTATAAATGTTTTGAATGTGTTATCAATACAATTTTCTTTCTAATTAATTCATAATCAAAACCTGTCAACATTCTTTCTAGAATTCTTTTAGAATCCTTTTTTTTTTTTTTTTGTAAACCAGAAGAAATAAATTGCTGAATTTCACCAACAATCAATTTGCATAATTTTAATTAACCTTGAATTACTTATCACTCATTCCTTCCTATTTCCTTGCAGCAAAAGATTTGCCAGCTAGAAGTATGAAATATCAGATGATGGTAAACTACAAGTGTTTTCAAAGGTATCAGGTAAAATTTGGCTCATTCTGGTTTTGTAGTTTTCCAGGACTTGGAACTTTTTATCCCTGCAGCAGTCATTAGGAATGGGCAGGCTCATTTCATTGATTGCACTGTGAGAACACTGTTCAGGTTCATATGGAGCAAAAAGGTTAGTGGAATATCAGTTAAATGCTTCAGTGGTCTGTGATAAATCTCCAGTCATGCTCTTATCACAGCTGATGAATTTAATTTTTAAAAGGTGTTAAAGCTGAGTACATCCTCATACTTTCCAGGACCACAGAAGCAATTGAATACATGCAAAATGGTAATTTAGATAATAGCAATCTCCTTGCTTTTATATGGAAATTATTATCATGTAGAATCAGCCAGTGAAGAATTCTCAGGTTGTCCCACTGAAAAAATAATACAGTCAAGGTTTTTTTTTCTTTGGTTATAATGGATGAAACTATGCCAATAAGCATTTCAGTGCATATTCTGGGCTGTGGCGGCCCAGCCAGATATGTAAGTAGATATCATAAACTGAGAAATTAACATACAGAAATAAAGTATCAGTGTGAAACTGTAGACAGGAATATCTGTTCATTTTTAAATCTTTATTTGAAATATTTACACAATATATTTTCCCCATATATTAGCATTATTATTTTAACTGGGTTTCAGAAAAAGGCTCTTTATTTGCCAAAACAATTTTGACTTCCTTCACATCTACACAGCTCTTTTGCTTTACAACATCTGGTTCCAACTGCAAAAACTTTCAGAATGCTTCTTGTAGTTTTGTGAGAAATAGCATGAAAATGAACCTGTAAGTGGACAGAACTACCTAGATCCAAAAATCTGACTCTAAGATTTGGAAAGGGAATTTCTGTAGCATTCCTGACTATGTGAGGTGGTATAACCAAGTCATTTGTCACTATGAGTTAAAAAGTAGGGCCAAACTATTTTTAATTTTAAACAATTTAAGCTATATTGTAGACTGTAACTGCTGACTGTGTGAAGTTCTACTGTGTTCAAGGAACAGCTTTCTGATTTGCTAGCATTTAACCTTTTTTTTTTTTTTTTGGTGGTTGTGGTGGAATTATGTAAAAAACATTTCAGGTTGTATGTAAACAAAACGTAGCAAACATATTCACTGTTTTTTAAAGTGAAACAAATGAAATTGTTTGCTGCATTTTAATTAAAAGATACATCAGCACAGTGGCTCACTGAGTAAACAAAATAAGAGTAATTCTAGTATGCTGAAATAAGACATTTTGGTTTTGATGTTCATTTTTTTATTTGACAGAGCCATCAAAATGAACAAATTGTTGGATGTAAATGAATTCATAAAATCAGTAACTGTTTGAAAATACGTTACATGGTGGGTTTGCCTGCATTTATTTATTACACATTTTCACCCAAATCTAGTTCTGACTTTAATTCCTGAAGGACTGAATTTTCAAAATCCCTTAAAAATCTAACCAGAATATGTCTTATAAAGTCAATTTGTATTTAGTGGTGATGAGAGAGTTTAAGTACAAGGTAAATCACAAAAGTATTTTCCTATTCTCATTGCACCTGTAAAAGGAAATCAACATAACATTGTAAGCTGTGTTAAGTGTTTTGTGTTTGTTTAAATGCCAGCAGTAAGTAGGTGATTACAGGAGGATTCTATCAGTTTTAAGGTCAACTCCAAGCGTTACGTACAATTACAAAAGACAGAAAGATCTATAAAGCTTCTGTATGATTAATCTAGACCAATTAAAGAGCATTTTTCTTTTACCATCCTACCAACAAACTGCAAATTTCTAGGTAAGCTAAGGTTTGAGCACATCTATGAAGTTAATGTGACCCAACACACAAGGAGGTTTAGAGCTGATATTTAATGTCTGTAAGCTCTGTTAATGTCAATGAAACCATGACAAAATTATACAAACTTGTGATTTCCCTGATTAAACATATGCACCTCTAAGCTCTCAACTGAACAGGAATTAAAATTGTAGTTGAAGATTTGCCATCCAAAGTATTATTGTCTTTGTCAGCCTCCCACTGCTTTCAGTGATACACGGCCTTGGTTATGCACTGAGGTGTGACTAACACTTAACAGAGGTCCTCTTCTTTGTACCCATTCGTATTAGAACATAACACAGGCAAAACACTGATGGCTGATCTACAAAAGAAGTGTCTGCTTGAATACAACATTTAGTTCTGTGTGCTTTAGTCATGGCTAAAATAATCAAAATTCATGCATTTTTAGTAATATTGAGAACACTATTTTTTTATCCTCAGAAAATTTCAGTGTTAAAGAAATATTTTTAGCATTGCCACAGAAGAAAATATGTGATGGGAAAGTTCTTTACTGCATTTTGTACAACAAAATTCTGTGAGGTGTGCTGAGCTACCATGAAGCCTTTGTTCTGAATTTTGTCTTTGTGTTACTGATGACAGGAAAAGGAGCATACTGAAATACAGTGCAGTATTTCTTACAACTGCCATTAGTCTTCCATGATGTTTAAAAAGTTAGAGACTGAGACCAAACTAGAACAAACTAAAACTTCATAACACAATAAATACAATCAATCTGCCTTTCTTAACTAATTAAGAAATTGGCATGAAAACAGTGAAACTCTAATGAAATAATTTAATGGAAGAATTAAGCATACTACCTGGTCACTAGTTTGAGTGTCCTCTTGCTAGTTTTATATCACTGTGAATCTCAGCAGAGTAGGGCTTATTTACAATATAAGTGGAATCAGTAAATGAAGAAAATGAAACTTCTGTTTGCTTAAGAGCTTATTTCAAAACATATTTCAACTTTGGTGCTACCTGCAAGAAAAAAAGATACCATGAATTTGAGGAGAAAATTAGTATTGAACTGCTTTGCTAAAGGAACACCTACAGTGAGATTCTGGCTATGTTGTTATGCACCCCTTCAATTTGTTCTTCACCTTCAGTTTTTATGTCAGCTCTGCTTATTCTTCATCTGTAGTATGCTCTTCTACAATGTTGACACTTTAAGATTTGACATGGAAACAATTAAAAATATTGGGACTGAAGACAAGAAAATGCAAAAATGAAAATTGCAATATGCCTCTAGTTTGGGATTTTAGGATAGTGTCTTCACCCACCCTGAGCAAACCAAAAAACCTGGGAAGGAAAGGTTTAGAATTCGGACCAGGACATGTATTTCCTGTGTCTTGGTATAGGAATAAGCAGCTTATTCTGCATTCCTTGTGATCCAGAAGACCACATAAGAGAGACTAATAGCATCTGCCATTGTGAGTCAAGGGATCTGGGCACTAAGTTTAAAGGCTGGAAGGGGAATTTGACGCATACATAGATGCCATTCCTTCTAATGTATCCATAATATTATCTACATACTGGAGAAAGATCTTTTATACCAAGCGTATAACCATTGATTGAGTGGAACATGGAATCACTCTGGAAACTAGAAAAGTTGGTGATTAAGTATTTTCTTCTTTACAAACATTATAAAATTAGATGTAAATCTCAGTGGGAGTGAATCCTGCAAATCCTGTACTGCCTATGTATTTAGTTTGAAGTCAGTGGATTACTTAAACAGTTAGTTTTAACCCAATGAGGAGTCATTTGTCTTTTAAATTCACCAAATACAGAAGGGCATAGCTGACTGGCAAACGCTGACTGGTACCATTTTTTTTGTAAGGATCAATATGGGAAATTCTCTTCAATTATGTAGCATCACAAGATCTGAATTCTGGCCAGTTAACATGAACATGGAATAGACAGGAAAAATATATGAGTTGCTAATCAACTCAAATAAAGAAACAAAATCCTCAGTAATGTAAGGGAACAGGCACGTATGTCGTGCTTTTGCCTATGACGATGTGGGTTTTGGACCAGGGAAGATGAAGAGGCAGAGGGACTTAATACCATCAACTGGATACAATTTCATAATGTGCTAAAAGCTACTCCGAGTGAGTTGGATGGCATTTTATAGCAACAATCTTTGTTACTGAAGAATGGAAATTCAGTTAAAGCACACCCTAACCAGCTTAATTTAATGTAAAGCAGGTATCCTTGATAAATGAGAGTGCTCTGGTTTGTTGGACACTTGCCTGGGAGGAAAGCAATCGGGATTCTTGTTCCTGACTCAAGGATTACTTAGGAAAGCAGCGATTAGATGCCAGCTCACTCTAGTTCTTTTGTTTTATGGAGAAGTTCCAGGAAATAATTAATTTAATTCAAACCTGTGACTTAAGCCATCTGCAATTGCTTAGTTGTTTGGTTGTTTAGTTTCTGCCAAACATTTTACAACTAATCTTAACAAAAAGCATTATTTTATTTGCAATCTTCTTCAGTTTTTATAAGTGTGTATATATACACACTAATAGTGATTAAGGGATAAAGTTGGCCTGGAAATTTTCAGCAGTATCTGTAAATAAATATTAAGTCTTCATTTAATATTGCCATTAAAGGTGTGAACTTCCTAGCTAAAGAAGTATTTTCTATACTAAAAAATGAAATTTAAAAAATAGAAGAAAATGCTTGGAACACATATTCAGATGAGAAATAAATAAATATAGACTGAGCCAGAGATAGAAAAATAATACTCAAATAATGCTTAAACTCAATCTGGCATGATGATATAAATATACACACCTTAGAAAATCTTCTCTGAACAAAGTAAATTAATTCATAATTACTAAAATTCATGCAGGTTTTCAGGAAGCTGAGTTTGAACAGTCAAAATGTTTAGTTAGGTTTTTAATGTAGTGGGAATGAGAAAATACATAAATTTAACTGTTTTTCTGTTCACAAATAATGTCTGATACATAATAATGTTTTGAAAAGGAAAATGGGCTAATTCTTTAAATATGAAACAGAAAGCCCCCAAATTTTTATTTATTTTTTTTTTAAATATTCATAAAGAACAGATAAAATACACTGAGGTAATCTAATACAGAGAAGCAATGCAGACTTACCTATCCTTTACCATTTTACTCCTACATTTTTTCTTAGCCTTCTGCAATACCATCAAACGCTGAATAACAAAGGGGCTAAAAAATGTAAATTGTGTAATCTTTTTTCCTAAACTATGCATGCAACTTTTGCAAACTCACATACAAATAAACACGTGTCTGCTCATTTTCATGTCAGTGAAGTAACTCAGGCTTCTGAGTTACTTCAGGTAAAAGGGGGTAGGTAACATTGTTTTTTCTCTTTCCTTTAAATCTCATAGGTTTCTGTACAAATATTCATCAAGACAGAAATGTGATCAAAATTATGTTTGCTGACATAATTAACATGAATTTGATAGATTATTAATGTCTGTATTTTTATATATGTATATTTAATTGTAAAGCTAAACTGGAAAGAAGACTTTTTTTTTTTTTCTTTTAATACTGACTGAGTTTAAAGTACTACTAAATATTCTATAGCAGGGAGTAAGAAATATTTTTTCTATTCAATAATACCATGTTGTTAAAGGTGTAATTTTGCCTTTTCTAAATTGGGTCTTGGGCACTGTTATTCAGTTGTGTCTTCAACAAATGTGAATTGCACCTCCCCCACATCACCATTTCCATTTGTCTAAAGAACGCAAAAGTAATAATAATAATGGTATCATGTCTTAGTGGTGAAGTTCCCATTTCTGTTGAAAGTAATCAGCTTTTGTAACACTTAAAATCTCATCAGTAATATTTTAAAAGGCATGTGTTGCCTAATGAAGCAGGCTGCCTTTCAAAAGGATTTCTGAAAGTTTCTGTACTGGCCAGTTATTTTGAATATCCTTCCCACTATCTAACTTGCATCAGTAGTTACCTAAATATCTTTGAATGTCTGTCCCAATGCCTTTACAGACCTCTATTCTCAGCATGGAATTTAAATCAAAACTAATGCATTTGGGGGGTTGGTGGCTGTTCCCACAGAGGTGATTTTCATTTAAATTAATAAACTGGAAAATACATTAGTAATAAAAAAAAGTATCTTTTGGAATATCAAAATCCAGACTTTTGCATAGTATGGATTGAAATGGAGCTGACTTTAACATAAAGTTCCTGGTCTTCTACTAAAGTTTTTTTTCTGCATGCATGTGAATGGTACTTATTTTATCTGTGAAGAGATTGCTGTCCACTGTAGATACTATGGCTATGACAACAAATGCTTTCCTGGCTAAACTTTTTGGCATACATACATGTATCCAATGTATGTTATGTCATGCAAAGATATTCAAGGGCAGGGACTACTGGCAGCGGTTGCAAAGACATCTCAGTGAAAAAGGGTGTAAAGTAATTCCCTAACTTGCTAGGGAATATTTGCACTGTTAGCTTGTATTTACTACTAAATCAGCTTCTACAATGCTTGTTCCAATGAGTCAATGTATCATTTGGACAGAGCTCCCAGTAGCATGCTAAATATACCCAGCTCTTCAACAGGACTTCCCTCTGAAATTTACTGTTCAGCCAGCCAGCACTGTAACAAATGGCCAGCAATGAAAGCAGCATGTGTTGCTAGAAGGTTAGCAACTCTTCAGCTTCAGCTCTGCGCTACCGATGATATTGGCAAAGTGTGTTAAGGTCAAATGCCTTTCTTAAAACCATATTTGAAAATGTTTGTGATGATACAGGTCTTTAAGGCATAGCCATACATCTGTGCACTAGGTAAAATGTAAGCAAGACAGGAACTGAAGTGGCAAGGCAAGTGCTACAGCATGTAACAGCTGTTGAAACAAGAACTGAAAGTCTTTCCTGTTCACTCTGTTTAGGATAAATCTGGTGTGATACTCATATTTGTGCTTCGAACAAATTTGACTAAGCCTCTTAACATTTGAGTGCATGTGTGTTTTTTTACATGTATGAAGAAGATATGGGGGGTATCATTGTTAATCACCCCTGCTATTTCTGCTGTAGGCAGAACCGTTTGTAAATAAGACCATGACCACTTTACGTCTATAGCTGGCACTGGAGAAGGGCAGTCTCAGAGAGGCCTGGTAGGCATTGTGCAAATGTGCAACATGTATGAGTACCTGAATCTCAACACGGACAGACATGATTGGGCACTTTTGGCTGCTGGTGTTTTATTTTTCTTACATATAATGTCTCTCTTCTCCAGGAAATGCTTATGTTTTGATACAGTCCACCCTTTGTTAGATTTTTTATTTTATTTTATTTTTTTGATATCATGTCTACCAATAAGGATAAATTAAGTCCTTACTCTTAAAAAAGGCAACAGTGACATACAAAATAGTGTGTGCTATGTCACTTGAGGGGTTTTGTTAGTGTCAAAATTCTCAGTTTATTACAATTCCTTCAAAGATTATTTTAGTGTGCATTATATGTCTTACAAAAGAAACATTGAAATATGTTTCCACTAACTAGATCATGAGCGAGTACCTCAAAATAGCTTGCTTCTGTCAGAGACTGTAACAGTCAAGTTCTCACTTGTGAAGCATTGTATACAAGTACAACACACAGGAAGTATTTAACATCTGCGGCACCTGTGGGAAAGCTACGAGTTACTGGAAGTTGTCCTTCTAGGCACACTAGAGAGAATAAAATCCCTGTTGCTCTCTTCTTCATGTGAAATAACAGTAGCTCTGTTGAACACTAAACACGCATACGCACACAGCCATTGACAATGCAATGCAGTTATTCTGTCAGAGTAAATTTAACCATCCACAGAAGGCCTGCATGTAGCTTATTCATTGTATAAACTTTTAGTGGTTTGCAGGCACAATACGCACAAAGAAGTATTTACTGTTACCAGTAAGCTGTGGATAGCAGTGGTGCTAGAGGAAACACTCCTCATTTGTAAGGACAAACACTGGTATATCTATTTGATTCTTTGTAATCAGAAAAGAATTTGTTCTGCCCAAGTTTCAAGCTGAGTGACAAGGTGCATGGTTGTGACTGACAAAGAAGCTGTTTACTGCTACCAAGTCACCACTGGTTCTCGTAGGTCCACAGTGTACTTTGCGAGGAGACTGGATGTTTTGAGTTGATCTGGTCTACAACAGCTTGCAAGTCATTGCAGAATTCAGCTGGTAGAATAAAATTGTAAGAAAACATGCCTGCGGAGGTCCAAATACAATCTGCCATTAGTATATGTCATGTATGTGATATTTTTTCATGTTTTTAAATATTTCTGATGTCCCACAGAAGTAGAAAGCATTAAGGTTAGACTGGCATATGTGGAGAAACAGTGTAGCAACGTCACTCTGTAGTCACATATCACATGGTAGCATGACAGTGGTTTTTGCAGAGTGGGATAAGATGCACTGAACAATTATGTACTTCCCTTATAACATGACCAGCTCAAACAGAACTGCAGCTAGAATGTGGTACTCAGTGCATCCAAAATGCTCCAAATGCTCCAAAATGCTACTTTCGATGACTGTGCTGCTTCTTTAGTTGATGATGATTTAACTATTGGCCTTTGAACTTTGCTGTTATTGTAACCCAAGGAAAACCATCAGGACCTTTTATTTTACAGCACTATGGGATAGACAGGAGAAATCCCACTTTTCTGACATGCAGTGTGAATTTGCAGGAAATGCGTTCCTGAGAAAACAACCATTTCCTTATTTTCTTCAGTGAACCTTGCAGTATTACTGCCATCATACATTTTTTTTATTATTATTATTTTTTTGTGCGGTTTTCAAGTTTTTTAAGTGCTTCACAGTTTCAGACTGTGTAAAGCACTCCATTGTCTTTTCACTGTCTTCCAAAAGTTTAGGATTTTATTTGGAAGTCTTCCCAAATAAAAAATCATCTCTACCTACCCTGTGTTATAAAAGCTGACATTATCAGAGCCTAAGGTTGTATGTTTGCAGGCACCATCTGTTTTATACTGAAGTCTGAAAGCAAAGATGCCTTTAGATCTTATATTGCTTTATATGTGACCAGGGATAAGGTAGCTTTTAGCAGGGATTTGCATTAATAAAAATTAAAGCTTTAGGATTTCACTTCAAAGTAAAATGTCCATGAAAGCATATCCTCTCTTAGTTGCATTGGTAGCAGAATATTAACATCACTGATGTAAAAGTTTATATAGCTAGAGGCTGTGGTCTCTGTCTCTCAGTAGAGAAAAAATAATTTTTAGACCACATCAGAAGACTGCAGCACTTAAAATACAAAGACACAGAAATGAGGAATGTCTTTTTTTCAGGAGCAGTAAGCACACAGAGCACACTCATTTTCAAATTGGAATATCTATTATTAAAAAGGTTAATTTTTAATGTATGAATTCTAGAGAGGCATTGACATAGAAATAAATATATTAGTCATTATGCAGTAGCTTTTGCAAGCTTTACTGGTGCTAAGTATTATTTTATGCTACAAATACAGCCATTGATTTCAGCAAAACATCTCCACAGTGTAAGCTGCTGCTTGAGGGACAGAAAAATCTGACTGTGTGAAGTATAACTTATCAAATACAATTACACAGTAAAATGGATTATTTCATTGACACTAGTCCATGGGAACATCCAATTTGCAAATAGTGAAGAGATTTTTGAATGCAGAGAGTCCTTTTTAGTTGGAAGTAGGAAAAATGGTTTGACAGTTTTTTGAACAAAGCACAGTGAGATGTGTGTACTTGTTTTCTTACCATCCCAAATAATTAACGGATTTTAATTCTTTTGTTGTAAACGATATAAGCCAATATAAATATTATTCACTTATTCAATGGGAAGTTTAGTAACACAATTCTCAGCCAAGTATTGCTGAAACATTTAAAACACTAATCATTCTTCTCAAATTTTGAAAATTATTATAAAAAAGCATGATGTTTTAAAAGTATCATCTGGAGATCTTGTATGAGAGCTGGAGCATTTCACCTTTACTCTTACTTAACCCAGAATGCTAGCACCTTGGCCCTGAACACAGGCTCAAATTCTTAGCTACTATCTTGTGCTGAGTTTTAATACTCCAGGTGCAATATGCCAGGTGCATTTACATGTAGCATTGAATGAGGTTAATATTGCTGACCCGGGAGGGCATTGTTTAATTGTTTCTTTGGTTTTTTTTTGTTTTTTTTTTTGTTTGTTTGTTTGTTTTGTTTTTTTTTTTTTTTTAAGTTAATATGAAAAGGAATCTTAAAAGTCTAGGAATCTGAAAAGTAACTTTCTCTAAAGTAGAATAAAGCTGTTGCTCACTCTAGATTACTCACATACCTAGTTTAATCATCAGTCTGCATCAAACAGGTAGAATAAGGATAGTCAATTTTTCCTGAGCTACCACAGTCTTATAAAAGGATTTGCTGAATCCTGGAACCATTACTAATTGAGAAGTCTCCCTAGCAAAGAAAGAGTAGCTTTTTTTTTTTACAACAGACCTCCTGACAATGGGAGTCTTGATAAGGTACTGAAGCCAAATTAGCTTGGAAAGGTCCATGATAAATACAAACCTTTCTACATGCTTCCTTTACTTTCATGAAAAGTATTTTTGTGGTGCTTGTATTAAATTTTTAGTGAAAAAATAATAATAATAATTGTAAAGGGCAAGTAGTCATATGCCAATTAATTCAGTAGGATGTGAAATAGCTGTTGGTGTGCTTTGTCAGCATTGGCTAGATTCTCTGCCTGGGTGGATTTGACTGATTAACCATTGCATAAGAACAGATGTTCTTAAATAAGATGGAAACTGCAAGTTGTTGGGCTAACCCACTGACCTGTAGGAAGCACCATTTGCCTTCAGATTTTATTTTCATGAGGCTTTCCGGACTATTAACTGGCTTAAAAAAACACCCCTAAAATTATATTTAAATGAGCCAGAGGATGTGGTTGCTTGATTGTGTCACTTTCTTTTAAAAGCTCTAAGGACCAGACCCAAAAAAAGAGTAGAGAAGCCTAAAGAGGATTTTTAGAAGAATTCATTTGTTCACGTTCAAAACTGGGATTAAAAGGCCTTGCCCAGCAACCAGTACGAAAGATATACATTTTATTTTATTTTATTTTTTATCACCAAAGTTTCCCAGTCTTCTGTAATTTTTTAGACTCCTGCTACCTCCCAGTATTATTCTCGAGTAGCCTGAGTATTACCTTATGCCTTATGTAAGCTAATACTCCAACCAAGTGGAGAAAGATGACAATAATACATTTGTGATTCCCCTCATTCTTTTGTAGTGATTTAACCACTCACTCAGCTATTAGGAAAATATGACTTATTTCCCTTTCTCCCCCCAAAAATTTGGTCTAGTAATTACAGAATATGTGCAGTAGAAAAAGTATAGTGACAAGAGTGACTGACACCCACGTCTCACCACTTCTACGAAGGTGTCCTAACCTTCATGACAATGCATCAATGGAGACTGAAGCTTAGGCCTTCCACGTACCTCTTTTAATGATATCAAGTTGAAGGCATAAATTCATAGATACTGGAGACTTTGAATGTGTTGGTTCTACAAGTAAAATACAGTAAATGTCATGTATCCAATTGTGGGCATGAAATGAGGTTATTGATCTCACAGTCTGCATTCCACTTAATTCCCAATTTACAGTGGAATGCTTCTTAGATTTACACAAAGAAAGGGTTCGATGGTACAGGTTTGAACTACTGTACTTTTGTAACTCCTGGAGAAATTGTGATATGGAAAAATCTGAGCTGCTATTTGCCCAATTACACATGCAGGAATTATTAGTAAGTTTCAGGCCAATACCCACACTGTGAAGAAGGGCTCATTAAAAAAACAAGTCAGTGAAAGCTTTATTTTTTGTTACCCCACTAAAGAAAACTGTGTTTTATCAAAATGGAGCATGTTTTTTAAAGGCACAGCTGAATTCAAATTTCTTTGTGATTTGGAAAGAAATATAATTCAGAGATTATGAATTCTTTCAAAATTTTCCATTGAGTTCCATTTTGTTTTCCATTTAGATATAATTTAAAGCAATGCAACAAACAGCATATATTGATAAAATCTCACTGAGCAGCATTATTAGAGCATTTTGTTTGTCTATTGAGATCATTCCTTATGCCTACAAATGTATCACGTCTTAATTATTCATCAAACTGTTTGGATGCTGATTTTCAGATTACAGGTAAATTGCAAATATCTGAAAATTCAGTATGAATGGATACATGATAATATTTCTGTTCTTCAGCCATATGACATTATTTTAATAAATTAATAATAATAGAATGCTAATATGAATTCATGACACTTTAAAATGTACTGATATTTTCATGAATACTAGCAGCTGTTGAAATATTCCTAATTACGAATATCACTTATCAAGAGAAGCATATTGAAATGAAGTGGTTTATATGCAAGCACATTGACAAAGATGTTTTGTTCTATTTTTTTCTTTCACTCTTGAGCTAGGTTTACTTTTTTCTTAATGCACATAATGCTGAACTTGAAATAGTTTAAATTGAAATTAATATATAATAAAATATATCTTTATTCAAAAGCTTCAGAAGAGCAAAGATGCTGCAGAATTAAACTTTGCCTTACTGAATTAGATATATTGTCTGTCATGACAGACGTATTATTGGGGAGATATTGGATCAAATAAATTACTACATCAAATAACTCATCTGGTAAAACATACTATATTAATATTAAATCAAATACGTTTAAGGATTCTGCAGCCTACAGGTAGAAATATATTCTTTTCTAAGTCTTTATTTAAATTCAATTCGCTAAACATGCAAGGTGTATACCATCTGGTAAAAGGCAGAAATATTCCTTTGACAGCTTTCTTTTTCTTTTCTATATTAGACTGTTTTATCAACTTGATATGGAAATAGCAGAATGGTGGCATACTCAGAACTAGTAAGTTTTCTTACACTTTTCAATTGCAGATGAAGAGGCTTTGATAATGAGGAGTGTTATGAGATGGACATTTATATGATGACTGCGATGTGGATCATTGCCATGAGTGTTTATTCTAACTCTTAACGAAAGGCAGCTTCTTATTACATATGCATGGAAGTCTGCTTTTTACTGTCACTGACAATTTTCTTACTTCAAACTGCATAATATCTGCTTAGAATTTATGCCGTTATACAGACATAACGTCCAAATTTTAGCAGTCCCAGGCTTTTGCTGTGACATGTTTTAACAATTGTTGTGCTTTGTTTGTTCATTTAAAACACTGACTTTCACATCGTTTTTCCTTGTTTTGTTTAACCTTTGGAGTAGCCTTCACCTTGTCTTCAAGAAACTTGCATGTGTATTTGGAAGCCATTTAGCTATTATATAACTACCTAGTAACAGGTTTTATGAGTAATTTTGGGCCAAATATGACACAGTTCACAGTGCTGAGTCTAGTTATATTAACAGTGCTTTTGCATCTGGATAATACTCGAACTTTAAGGAGGAGCTATGCTGGATTAAATGAATCATTAATGGCTCCCAGAAGAAGGAGCTGTGCTATGAAGATTTGAGCAGGCATGGCAATCATGAGACGACTTGATTGGGATTGAGAGGAAGGTGCACTTAGATGTTTTTCTTATGTTTTTCGCCCCTTAGCAGCCAGCTTTCTTCCCATTCCTGCTTAGGAATGGACGTCAGTTTAGTCAATGGAGGTCCACTGCAGGTTTGCTCTGTCCAGCCCAATGCCAGCCAATCCAAGGTGTGGGGTGGAGAGAGAAATCTTTAAAAGTGTTTCAGGTGAAAAACATGTTCCTGAGATGATGATATTGTAGGAGAACAGAGGCATTGCATCAGGATAAAATTACTTTCTCATCGCCTTCTTAGAGGGCCAGTTCATTAGAATATGTGTCTTATTTTAAATAAAGCATGGGAGCAAGTATGGAAATAGTTGGAGTAAGAATGGAGTAAGAAGTGCCAGGTGCCAGAAGTGTATCGGATTGCTGCTGCTCAATTTATCAGGGAAGATTTGGCTTCAGGTTATTTAATACCAACATACCATAGTACAGGTAACTGAAGAGTTTTCAAGGTAAGTTCTGTATTCACCAGGATGCCTTTATGAGCTATCTTCAACACCTGGTACCACTTTGTCTCTTGGATGATAGCCTTCAGCTCCGTTTCTCTTTGGAACATGATGTGCCTACCCCTGTACAGGCATTAGCAAGTCATTTCAGCACTGCACACTGATCTATAAAGCATCAGTGTTTGTTTTGTCCCTTTCTAAGCTGTCTCACAAAGCATCCAAGCAACATAATGGAAACTAAAATACAATACACTTGTTAACAAGTGTCAGACAACAGAACTAACTAGCCTACCATATAACAGACAGTATTTGAACAGCAAATGTAAGAGAGTGTCTGACATATTATGGCGAGCCAACCTCACAAAAACAGGATCAATGTTCTGCTTGTATGAATGACACGTTAAATAAAGAATAGCAAAAGCAAAATGCATATTTTATAATAACTGAACAGTGGCTTCTCTTGTGGGCAATGTTGTTTGCTTGTTTTGGAGCTGGTTGGTTCATTTAAGATTAGAATATTTTTATAAGTTTTGAAAGAAACTGAAAAACAAAAGGTGTATTATTTTATTACTGCCTCTGTAAAATGTAAAAGCATAGTTCTTCATGAGAAACTGTTCAGCTGAATTATTCTTGTGGAGATATATTGCTAATAGAATGTAACGAATGAGTTTAGTTTGTGATTCAAAAGCAAGGATATTTCTTCTGTGTCTTAAATTCAAGTGGCAGCATGTTGATTTTTCATTGCCTTCCTTAGCCACTGACACATAGACAAATCGGTATCACTTGAATTTATTTTCCTTTGGACAAGGGGGAGGGGAAAAGGGAAAGTCTTGATCTCATAAGACCAACAACTTTAAAGAGAATATTATCCTTCTGAAGCATCAGAACACCAAGAAGAGTGAAGACTAATCTGAGAACAGGATTTGACAAAAAGTTGATATAAATCAAATTATTAATATGGTTGGTACAAACACACCATCACATCAATGCAAGATGTTGGCAGGAAACAAACTGGAGTCTTTATAAGTGTGAAACAAGAACTGTAGCAGGTCAGGGTTTCACTAATTTCACATCATCAATGCCAGGCATAATTAATATATTTCTCATATTGTTTTAATGGCACCTCCCTAAAAGTATTTTTCAGCGTTTTCATATTTTAAAATAAGGGTGAATGTGGCCAGTGGGTAACATTCATGGCATAGCAAGAGAAGAAAATCCTATGCTTTTGCACAGAACCTGGGAAATCATTGCCATCAAAGAGCATCTGTCTTTTGACTTCTCTGTGCTAGACCCCTGACATAATCAGAAAGTACTTCCTGCCCAAAATTTGAAACACTTCTCTTCAGTTTTTCCTCTGAAGTGCAGCTTCCTAAGCACTGGCATACAGTGATATCCACATTCATTCAATTCAGTGATTCACCTGATCCTGAAAAGTATTTGATTTGCTGACTGCAAAATAATTAGTCCTAATTTCCTTTGTTGTACAGGCATCATGGTGATGGTACCAAGGTAAGGCCAAAATCCTTGACTGATGAACAGGAATTCAAATTTTTTGACTGATGAATAGGAAAAAAAAAAAAAACTCATCCAAATAGGAAAAATAATAATTAGAAAATAATAATAAAATAAAAGGTACCCTTGAATTATAGCTTAGAGTTCAACCTACAGAAACTCTGTAGCTGGGTGAAAACAACTTTTCCAAGAACTTCTCTCTAATCTAAGCAAAAAATAAATTTGACCCTTAACTTTCAATATTCCAGGTGTATGTCCTCTCTGCATTGCTAGAAGTAAAAGGAGGTAAATAACATTGCCACGGTTCTAGTTTATAAATTTGATTCTAATCAAAAGACCCCAAATAATTATTTTTATATCAACTTTTTCAAATGACCCAAAATAATTACTTTTTAAAAAGTTCATTTGTTTATTTATTTATTAATTTTTTAATTTAACCTTACCTAGCTGGGGCTGGACAACAGCTTTTGGATGGCTAAAAGTTTGTGAGGTGAATATCATCCTAACTAACATATGCTTGTAAAATGTAAATTTGAGAGCCACTTCATGATGTCTTTCAAAGCCTAACTGCTTCAGAAATCCTTGGTTATGAAAAGTTTCTCATGTGAACAAAGGATTCCAATGTTAAGAATTTGACATTTGAAACAAAACAGTTGTTTTGTAGGTCAGACACGGATCTGATATACAGTGGATATGCTGCAGCATATCAGTGGCACTATAAAAATCTTTATCGGCTCGGTAATTAATCCATAATTCTGCCAATAAATGCTCTCTTTCAGTCATGGATAATAGCATGGATAATGCTCTATGATATTCATATAAATGACGTTGAAAACTTTGTTATCTTTTGTATAATGAACACCTGTTCAGTAGTGACTTAAAATAAAAATGCCAAAGTCTGTTAGAGCATGTTAGACACTCCAGAATATAGAATTTACTTTGTATGTCTACTAATTTACAGGCTTTTTCATTTGTTTCACTGTGTTCAGTATTTATAAATATCGTTGAGAAGGATTTCATGTGACACAATGGCTTTGTCTGTTATCTTTATATTATATTCAAAGAAATAAATGAAACATCTTTGATGATGAAATATATTTTAGGAGTGCAGCACTTGGTATTTTTACTTTAATCAATCCCAGCAGACATATTGTACTATACTAGATCAAATGAATTGCACTTTTGATTTAGTTTGAATCTAGTGAGGCCGAACAAACTACATTTTTCCCCACACTGTATGGCTGATAATGAGCAAATGGATAACCAGATGGCATAATTTTTGTGAAATTTCCAAGACACATACTATAGCATAAAAAAAGACACATTCATAAAGTGTTCTATCCACTAGTGTGTATCTCAATTCATTCAAATAAAAATTGGCATAGAAGTTACTCTATTTCCACATAACTGTTGACTCTTAAAACATATAAATGGCAAATCTCAGAATGAGAAATGGCACCTTTTAACTATAAATGTAACTAGGACTGTCACATTTTTTCTCTTTTTCCTAATTATTTTATAAAAGATGGTTCTCAAGAAGACATAACACAAATTAAATATTTTGAGATGTATAAGTTTACAAATGGGCTTTGTTAACTTCAGTCAAAATAATTTAGTTCTAAAACAAACACTTCAGGAGAAAATGAAGGCTTCCACAGTAAGCCAATACAAGGCATCTAAATGACTGAAATTCTCCATAAGCGAAAGAAGTAGTAAGCCTTTAGCAAAGCCTTGTCAGCATAGGTGAATCTGTGGTTTTGGTTATACATGTTTTATACTTTATGTAGTATAGACAGCTTTTGTTCTTAGTGTTTGTAAACTTTTTTTTTTTTTTTGTTCAGGCATCCATGGTCTTTTTCATTGTTGCTGCTAAAAAGGGTTAATTTATTGGGATCTTCGCCATTGGATAATTTTTGCATGGGAGATGAGATCTCCTGAACAGGATGGTCAGTCACTGTCCAGATGGTGATGGGAGTCTCCTTTGCAAGAGTCCTTGCAACATCTTCAGCTGTATCTGGTAAGACACCCTGAACTGCCATTCTAGCTTTTTTATTCATAATTCATCTGACCCATGGTCTTACATGGAAACTTGCATGATCTGTTAGTATTGATTATCTTAAACTACCACAGAACATGTCCTAATTGTCTTACATATGTACAAAAGACTCACTGTTAAGTGATCATATCTACACTTGTAGGTACAGTTTCTTCAGACTGTGGATACCTTGCCTATGTAACGTTTGGTGAAATCTGAAGGAAAAGCTGCTGGGGGTGGGGGGGTTGTTCCTCTGGGATGGAATGATCCTCCACCCAGGCTGGAATAGAATCATAGAATATCCTGAGTTGGAAGAGACCCATAAGGATCATCCAGTCCAACTCCTGGCACCACACAGGTCTACCCAAAAGTTTAGACCATGTGACTAAGTGCACAGTCCAAATTCTTCTTAAACTCCGACAGGCTTGGTGCAATGACTACTTCCCTGGGGAGCCTGTTCCAGTGTGTGACCACCCACTCAGTGAAGAACCTCTTCCTGATGTCTAGCCTAAACCTCCCCTGCCTCAGCTTGACACCATTCCCACGGGTCCTATCACCGGTGCTTACGAAGAATAGATCGGTGCCTGCCCCTCCACTCCCCCTCGCAAGGAAGCTGTAGACTGCAATGAGGTCTCCCTTCAGCCTCCTCTTCTCCAGGCTGAACAGGCCAAGCGACTTCAGCCGCTCCTCATACGTCTTCACCTCCAGGCCCTTCACCATCTTCGTCGCCCTCCTCTGGACACTCTCCAACAGCTTCATGTCCTTTTTGTACTGTGGTGCCCAGAACTGCACACAGTACTCGAGGTGAGACCGCACCAGCGCAGAGTAGAGCGGGACAATCACTTCCCTTCACCGACTAGCGATGCTGTGCTTGATGCATCCCAGGATACGGTTGGCCCTCCTGGCTGCCAGGGCACACTGCTGGCTCATATTCAGCTTGCTGTCAACCACAACCCCCAGATCCCTCTCTGCAGGGCTGTTCTCCAGCGTCTCGTTGCCCAGTCTAAGTTGAAGTAAACACTGAAACATATAGGTTGTGCCTCTCAGTTGGTCTTGAAGAAGCGTGAGCTGTCTAGATGAATCTGGGAATGACTGAAATTTAAGAGATCTTCTTAAAACTGCATCAGATGCTTTTCTGCAGCTTTCTGGCTGCACATGTACATAGACACAGCCTTGATCCCCAGCTACACCAAAACTGTAACTATATTTTCCTTCTTACATCATAATTATAACTTAAATTCTGTATATCTTGCCACAGTTGCTTTGTGGATTCAGAGTTCCAAAGCATGACTTCTGCTTATGAACGTTTGTCATCACAGATTTGTTTTTACTGTCTTCTCATACAGTGAGCAATCACAATAACACAGGGTACCCAGCAGTTGAGGATGGGCCAGGTCTAGGGAGTGTATGTTTGTTTGCATATGTTTATCGTGCAATTTAAATGAGAAGTGTGTATAATATTTTATAACCACTGTTGTGGTTTAACCCTGGTAGGCAGCTAACCACCACACAGCATCTCACTGCCTCCAGCAGGGTGGAGCAGAGAATCAGACATATAAAAGTGAGAACACTCATGACTCATTGGGATAAAGACAGCTTAATAGGTAAAGCAAAAACTGTGCATACCATTCATTCACTACAGTTAGCAGGCACACATGTTTAACCAGTTCCAGGAAAGTAGGGTTCATCATGCTTGGAAAGACAAACACCTTATCTTTGAATGTGTCGTGTCGTTTCCCGTTCACCCCCCTCCCCCACAATTCCTTCTCACTTCCCCTAGCTTTTACTGCAAAGCAAAACATCATATGGTATGGGATATCACTTCAGTCAGTCTGGGCCTGCTGTCCTGTCTGTGTCCCCTCCCAGCTTCTTGTTCACCCTCAGCCTCCTCACTGGTGGGGCAGAATGAATATGAGAAACAGAAGAGACCTCGATGCTGTGCAAGCATTGCTCAGCAACAACTAGAATATCACTGTTATCAACAATGTTTTTGTCACAAATCCAAACACAGCACCATAAAAGCTACTACGAAGAAAATTACCCGGGCCAAAACCATCACAAACACCTTTCAGACAATTGCAATCTCTGCTCAGTTTATATTGGCATTGTCAAATGGAGGAGAAAAGAGGAAGTGAAAATAGTTCCTTTTCCTCCTCTTCTCCTGTGTTGAACTTTGCTCTTCAGCTGATAGCTTCTTCTGTGTCTAGGGTCCCACAGCTGAACTCCTGTTATCAGTTGGTAGTACAGATATCAAGACCTAACTGAAAACAGTTCTCTCTAGTTTCTCAGCTTCAGCATCAGCTATCAGGTTGACACCAGAACCACAAAACAGCAGTGAGAAGGTGGACTTTCTTATGAGTCAGAGGATTCAATGAGCAGCTGAAAACCATGTTTCAGTGACCCACACTGAAAGATGAACTCTTCAGGAGATGCAGTGAGGTATGCACACTGAATCTGTAATGTAGTCTCCAGCAGTAAAATCTTGTATGTGTGATGAATTACTAGATAGCAAGGCTATAGTAGCTCGTTACAAGTATGTTTCAATAAAGTACAGACACCTGCTTTTCTGTCTATATTCAAAGGCAACTGGACACAAGGAAGTGACATTGGGTATGAGGGCTGTGCCTGCAAACACACTTAAATTTCTGCACTGGAGCTTGACTCATGCAGGCAGGAACTTGGACGAAATTGCACTGATCTGCATTTGTCCCTGTATGAATACACTGAGTACATTTATCAGGTGGGATTTCCTACATTTAGATGCAGGAAACCAAGCACCCATGATGGTCATTGGAGAGCTACTCAGTAGCACTAGAGGAGATATCCAGCTCATCTTAAAGTAGTCATCTACATTTGGCCAGCAGCCTTGTTTTCTAGATTCCATTGATTGCATTGTTATTATCTCCATCAACTTAGTCATCTGCCGACACCTAAACTTAGGTGGATAGAGCTTGAATGAAATGCCACTCACGCTCCTTCATTTTCAGGTAATTTTCTTCAATGTTTTTTGAAGATAAAATCATCATTTGAAGTGTTTAACAATCAATATTCACTTCTTGTTCTCCCTAATCATAATAGAGAGCTTTTCAAGCTGTATCTACAAAAATTTCTCCATTGATTTACGTATTTTCTTCTGAAAATCCCCAAGAACAAATTTAGATACTTGACTAAACACAGGACAGTTCTGTATTACTTTCTTTACTAATCCCTTTTTTTCAAGTGGAGAAAAAACAACAGAAGGTGGGAAAAGAAAAGTTAAGAATTTCTTATTATCATTTTTCATTTAAACTCCAAACTTTCTGTTAAAGAAAAAATCCCTTTCCTTGTAGAAAGGTCACCAAAATCCTATGAACTATATGAGCTATGAACTATAAAGTTCCAGAGGTGTGTAAAGGTTAAAAATATTTTTTTAATCTTTGCTTGAACTGTTGATAATTATTCTTTAGTTTTTGAATTGATATTTCATAGGTCTGATACGCCAAAGTTCTTTTAAAACTTCTTGATGACCCAGCGTTCTGCAGGATGACAGAGTAGTTTGGTCATGTGTACAGAAACAGGAAATCTACCACGATGGCCATGGTTTCTCTGGAGTAATGCTCCAAACAGAACCATAGTCTTTGTGTGTGAAAACACAGAAGTTCCACAGCATAGGAAATCTGATGGGAACAAGCTTCTAAGTTGAGTTAAACTAATTGTTGAGTTAAACTAAGTAGTTAAACTAATATAAGTATCTGCTTACTCCTATAATGACATAAATAGAATAAAGGGGCAATTCCCTGCACCAAACCTGGCTGATTCAGAGTGTAATTACCATATCTATTTATTAATGCGTACTGGGAGAATAGAGGGTATGACAAGATTCCCTTTTTTGCTGATGCCCACAGAAGTTCTGCTATCGTATCACAAAGAGAAAAGAGAAACCTATTTTCAGACATGTCAAGATTTCAGCATATCCAGAATACACACATTTGTGTCTCTCTCATACTGCCTAATTTCTGGGTTTGTACCTATTGCTCTTCCAGTTCAGTTACAATTTCTGTCCTCCCTCCAGATATAGCAGATTGACCTACTGACAAATTAAACCTGGTGCATGGAGGAGGAGAAGTGTGCAGAGATGTTGTCTCCAGAGAGAACCTGGGCTCATGTCATTTCCTGATTTCCTCTCATGTGCCCTGACATGTGGGAATATCCATATCATGCAGTCTGACCTGTTGCATCTCTCTTGTCACACATTCCAACACGCATCATCTCTTGCACTTGAATGTAAAACAACTGACTGAGTCGTTACATTGCTTCTCCAACTTAACTTGAATCCAATTTACTGTCTTCCAATATAAAAGGCAGAAAAATTTCTGCACCAATGGTAACACTGTCATTTCACTATACTTGATCTTTCAGATGCTGAAAACTTTGTTTCACCAGAATATGAAACTGCAGTGTCATCTTTGTGGTTTTCATTTATCTGCTCCTGGTATTGCCACAACCAAAATTTCTTACCTGGTTAAAAACAGAAACATTCTAAAAGACTAGTAGTTATAATACTGTAAGTATTCTGGCATCACATCTGAAGTTCCCTCTTTCCTAGGTGCCCTACCTTACTTTCTGACTCAGTACAGTGAAGACATTAAAAGCAGGTATGTTTCTTCATACTATAGGATGCAAGCTAGCATTTCTTTACCTTTTGTTTGAAGAACTATGTGAAGTGAAATTCTCCAGCTTCTCATGGTAGCATGCTTTTTCCCTTATCTGAATCAACTTTTGGCTCCTCCTCGAACCTTGTTTTTAACAGCTTTTACGTCTGAATATCAAATTCATATAGACTGGTCTTTCAGTGAAATATAGATGTAACAGTAATGTGTTACTTCTACTTCATTACCATCCCATGTCTCCAAAGATTCATGTCAGACCAAGCTAATTTGCAAGACCATCCTCAATATCTTGCTTGTTATGATGGTGGTCTCACTATGCATGTTTACTAGCCTGACTCTCCTGTATCCCACAATAGCAAACTTGTGGGAAGAATCAGCATACCCCTCAGGTGTGGCCAAAGATACAGCCTACAAAGAGAACATATCTCTGTTACCCTTTCACAGAAAATCAGATATTCAAGCCTAAGCAGTCCGGTGCCATTGCCTTAGTGTTATTGCTTCCCTTGCTTCCCTTACAGCAGGAAGCTGAGCACTCTGCGGACACACAGCAAAGAAAGCATCCTTGTATACCCAAAATACCACCTTTGGCATTGGTCAGACATGCATAGTGATAAATGCCACATAAATTTCCTTGCTTCACTGATCTTCCTGCTCAGCATGATACTCTTGCCTCAGGTGGACTTCCGCAGGAGCCCAGGGCTCCAGGTCAATGTACAGGGATGCTTCGATGGGAGGTCTCCATCTCATGACTCTGCAGACTGTTTCTTCCTGTAGCTCCACACCAGCTCCCCTTAGTCTTCAGCAAAAAGCCCTCTGCTTACAGTATAATTTCTGTTGGACTTCATCTCATGACTTGGAAGGGTGGAACCCGTCACCACCAAGTAAAGTGTTGCCTAGCTCCTTAGAACACACCCCAGAAGGAGTTTTCCTCCATACAGAAAAGAGTTTCCTTCCATACAGAAAAGGTCATTTCACATTTTACCTGGCACTAAAATCTAGCTTAAGGTATTCCTGCTGTCCTCGATCACTCAACTTTCCTTTAATAATTTTCTTATTACCCCCACTGCGGTTCAGTCCATATGATAACTGAACTAGTTGTGGCATAGTAAAGTTGCACAGTAAAACTGCACTTTTTATATAAAACAACACAGTAGGGTGGGGGATTTCAAAATTGATTTCAACTCATTACATTGTTAGATAAAATCAGGTGGAACTATGCATTTATTTTATGTCTTTTTTTGGCTGGAAAAGCCTAATCACTGATTTTTGATTGCCTTCTGTCCTAACCCAAATATCTCAGTGTAACACATGCCCTAGTATCCATTGCTTGTCTGTTCCACACTTCCAGGAGTTACTTTTGGAGCAAAAGGAATTAAGTTATATTAAACAGATAAACAAGTCACAGGATTTAATAAAAGTAATGTAGAAATCTCTCACTTTCCAGCTGATATTTCCTGACTGCTTGAACCTGTCCTGCCAGAGAATGTCACAATTTTGTCTCCTAAATGTGCACTGCAGCATAAATGCTAGAACACCTCTGAAAGTTACAAGAATTTTGGATAAACCAAGGTTTCAAAGGATTTATGGTAGTCTAATCAAGTGATGTCATCATAACAGTAGTCTACATTAGTGGGACTAGCAAAGTTTTGGATGCTCATATATTCAGTTTTTATTACAAATTTGATTGCTAATTGAAAACATTGTGTGTTCTTTGCACAGTTGTGATGTTGTTACCCTTTAATTTCAAATTTTGTGATGTGTCTGCTAAGACCTGACATATTTTCACAAAAAGGAAAACCAACAAAGTAGTTTTGAGTTGAGCAAAATTATATTTTTCTTGTTGTTTATCTGGACCTAAATGGACTTTGTTTAAGCATTCTAGTACTTAACTATCGTTTATTTATTTTTTATTTATTTATTTATTTTTCACATATGGAATAGAAAGCTGTGTTAGGTGTCCTGCATTTGGATAAACTGTATTGGTTTGTCTCTGTTGTACTTGTTCCTACACAGTAATGGCTTTACCTACCTTATCTGCTCATTGTGATCAATTCAGCCATCTATACCCATGCAGGAATGATTGTATCTGGAGGTGAAAATACTAACCTGGCCATGAAAGAGTTCTGTCTTCTCAACGTAACAAGGTAGTGCAAAGATTAGATCAGACCTTTAAATATTCATCAACAGTTTTCACTTAATGGAACAACTCTGTTTTATGTCTGTTTAAGCAAATGTGTAGTGTCACTATTGTTATCAGGCACAGGGGATCCCTTACTGATTCGAGTTCAGACATTATATACAACATGTATCTACTGGACTATCTACCTTTTTTGACATACTGCACATTTATTTTCAACACATTTCTTTTTAAGAATGTATTTCTAAGAAACCATTTATAATTCCAAAGTGCAAGGCAGGTCTTTTAAGTAGTCCAGCTTTATCTAGTACCATTACTTCACGTTGGCTAAGATTTTTAAAACTGCTAGTTAGAAAAAGAAGAATCCCAATCTGTTTTTCCCCACACAGTAGTAGTAATATTTTTAATGATATTTTAAAAATAAATGATGACGTGTGTTAAACCTACATCAATACTTACACCCCAGCCTGAGATAAAATGCAGAACTTTATTAGCAGTGTTTACATATTTATGGTCATGACATTTAATTTGAATATTAAATAGTAATCTGTCTTTGACCTTCTTAATTTCTAGGAGATAAATATGTGAGTCAGAAATCTCATTTCTTCAAGCTCTCTCTTCATTTCAGTGGAAAGTTTGCATTACAAATGGTTGCATTTGGATGGATGCTAAAGGAACAACTATGACAATCATTTTGTAGATACTGGTTGAAAAAATGCTAGGTTCTTATACAACAAACTGCTCAATATTTTATATAAATGGAAGATGTTATTCAATTGCAAGTGTTACATGCAGTAATAAGTTAATTCTGAGTGAAAGGACAACAACGTAGCTTCTGCCATAAGCAAGTTGTGCATTTGTGACAAGGCTTTTCATATCGTCCCTGGAGTAGCTTGTTCTAGCACAACAAAGTCCAATACTGGGCTGAATTATTACCTACATTCTTACTATAGAACAGGAAAAAAAAATCACACACAGACTATCCAAACACAGTTTCTTATACCATGAAAAGTCTTTCTTGTTTTTGTGATACAATGGGGCAGTTTTAAGGCTGGAAGTTTCTTGGTTTGTATTCATCCTTGTACAGATCCCTTCTCTTTCCCTCACTCTTGTAACCTAATGATTTAATATTTTGTCAGGGATTAATTTTCTTACTAAATTCTTTGGGGTAAGGCTTTCTCTTTTTGAAGATGTTTCATAAAGCCACACTTACATCTTAAGTGTAGCTTTGCAAATCATTACGCCACAAACAAAGGGTGCTTCTTTTACAAGAAAAAAAGTATGTGTTATCCTGGTTAAATTCCAGCATTGGTATCTGAGGCCAGACCTACATGACTGTTGCTGGATACTTGACTGTTATTCAGGGATATAAGGAGAGGGACTTCTGCCAATAAAAGCTTCTATTCCAAATGCTCTGGAGGAATGGAGGTCGTAGTTGATGCTGGACAAAGCGTACTCTGTAAAGCACCACATGCTGATTCTCTAGCACAAAGTAGTGTAGGTCTGAGAGAAGACACTGTTTACAAGAAGTATACTGGCTCGGCAGCTGGCTATTCAATTTTTAAAAATGCTGCCTACACTGCTCCTAGAATTAACATCATAAATGTTATTATCAAGGTATTCTGAGAACACATTTTTCTGATAGTTATCTAGATATTTGCAGCAGGATCACTCTCCCCAGCCAATTTACCATACAGCCCCACAGATGTGTAACACTCAAAGCAAAGAAGGAATTGAGAGGGTTGGGGTAGGATGAGTTACAGCTGCGTACATCCCTTCCAGTGGTAGCGTCACCAGGTGTCCAGCTGCAGCCTGACTGTGGTACCCATATGACTTGAGTATCTTCCACGCACCACCTCTCTAGCAAAAACAAGCTACAGTGGTAAAACTGTGATAATGGTGATAGAATGGTAAGTGTTTGCCTGTAAAAATCAAATAATTTCCTGCCTTGCAGTCTTCTGGTGGACTCTTATTTCTCTATTTTTAACTCTGAAGTCCTCTTATATTAGTCCCTTTTCAGTAAAGCATGTGTTCATGCACTGCACCTTTTTAATAAGGCTGAATAAAGCTAATCTTTTAACTTGTGCAGGCAAATCCACTTCAGCTTGAATCTAGCTAGCCTAGATGTCATGAACAGTCAAGATATGTCTCACAGGCTCCTGCATGAACTGTTAAAACCACTGGTCTGTATTCAGCAACATGTGCAAACAACCAACATTTCTGTTTGTATTGTTACTTAACTAGATCATCTCCTTGCTATAGCTTTCATATGCTAATCTTTTAAATTTAAATCAGCAGGACCTAAGCAGATGCTGATTGTCAAGCATATATTTAACTGTTTTGCTGGTCTAAGGTGTTGAATTTGGAGACAGACCTGATCTGTGTCAGCTCCATGGCTCAGTCCAACTGCTGAGGAAAACAGCTGCTACAGGCACCATTTGTCATTGTTCCAGTATCAGCATATTGCAACAAGGCTTCAACTTAAAAACAAAACAAAACAAAAAAAATAACAACAAAATTCACTGAAACATTGAAAATATTAAGGGACTATCCTACCGGGTTTATAATTGCCAACTTCCATTCAACTACCATTACATTTCTGCAGTAGTGTAGAGCTGACAGTCTCGCTCAGGCACGACTGAAGAATTGGGATTTTTTCCAATCAGGTCAGAGCACTGAAAAAGCTTATGCTGAATATATCCATGCCCTATTTATAGCATTCAGAGAGCTGCAGAATGCTTTCTCCTGTAGTGTTTTCTTGTTTTTTTGCTTCAAATTTATTTTTTTAATGGACATTGCAATAAATTTCTTTTGGTCATGGACAGTAACTTTCTTTGCAAATGCATTCTGCAGAGAACTACTCTGAAAGACTCCATCAAATGGAGCTGTATTGTTTTAGACTGAGGACATCTAACTACATCATTGTGTCTTCCTCCCAAGCTACAGAAAACACCTTTTATGTATTTGATCTGTCTCTTCTAAGAAATAATGTATAAGGAAGAAGACTTTGCAACAAGGGGAACAAATGCAAGTGCAAACAAGGAAAGACAGACTGCAAGAACAGATGTTAACGAATCTGTCCAACTGAGTATGTCCAATGTTATGCTATTACCATTTTTTCTTTTCAACCAAGCATAACGATCTCCAGTACTTTGATCAGCTGCTATTCTTCCTAGTAACCTATTTTACTTCAGTGCTAAACTAAACTTAAAATCTGACAAAACCGAGATATTTTCTGGAGAAAGAAAGGGATGTATTTGTGGCTAATACATGTAGTTAGAGTGATTTTATCAATGAGTAACTTAATAAAAATAAAATAAAAATGAATGATTCCAGGTGTTAGTTCTGAACAGAATGTAGGCAAGGTTTGATCGGAAATCAGTTTTAACAAATAATTTTGTTAATGCACTATATTTTCATAATGAAACAGATTCTTGATGAGCTGGGACATGATTGTTGTGGGTTGACTTCAACTGGCTGCCAGGTGCCCACCCAGCCGCTCTCTCATTCCTTCTCCTCATCAGGACCAGAGGAGAAAATAAGGTGAAAAATCATAGGGCTTGAGATAGGGACAGCACTCACCAGTTCCTGTCATGGTCAAAACAGAGGCAAGTTGGGGATGACTAGTTTATTTTATTGCCAACTAAATTCAGAGTGGAAGGGTGAGAAACAAGGACCTTCCCTCCGACACCCTCCACCTTCCCATGCCCACCTTCACCCCTCCATCCCCGACCTCTCTACCTCCCGCCCCCGAGCAAGCGGTGCAGGGGCTGGTGCCCGGGGCTGGGTTCAGTCCCTGAGAGCCCCTCTCTGCCTCCCCGTCCTCCTCACACCGTGCCCTGCTCCAGCGTGGGGCCCGCCCAGGGGCTGAGGGAGGGAAATCCCTGCTCCAGCGCCGCCTCCTGCCCAGGGGCCGCAGGGGCCGCAGGGGGATCTCTGCTCTGGCGCCTGGAGCCCCTCCTGCCCTCCTCCTCCTCTGCCCCGGGCGCCGGCAGGGCTGTTTCTACCCCCTTCGTTCTTTCTGCCGGCTGCCGGGCAGCGCTGTGCCCTCCTGTCTTCCCCAGGCTGTTCCCGAGGCGAGGCGCCGCCATCTTGGCTGCTGGGCCCAGCCGTGCCCTGTTGGAGCTGGCACAGGGCAGCCCTGGCGTCGCCCCGTGCTGCGGCAACAACGGAGACGCACCCGCACCCACGGGCGCCTGTACCTCCTGTACACTAGCAAAACTGGCACATTCATAAACACATTTTACAGGCTTTTGTTAAATGTGGCAACACCCAAATGCTGTCCGAATGAAAGTACAAACACAAAATACAAAGTCTGCGCAGAACGTATTCACCCAGCTGTCTACATTCAAAACCACAGCTGTGAATACAGAAATAATCATCATCAGAATAGAGGTTTTATGTTGTTTTTCTGCTCTCGAAATATGCTGAATTAGGTTGCTGAGACCTCATCCTCCTCTACTATGCTGCGTCTTGTCACATGAGGGCTCATAAACAAGGTAATGTTACTGAAAATGCCATCAATGTGACAAAGTACACCAAAACAAGCATTTCAAATTACATATCTGCAGATAAGTGTTGGTCCCTTCCCACACAGGTCTAATACTTACTGGCTCACTGACTGCTGGGAAGCTGATAGTTCAGAGTTCCCTTAGATATTTTCTGTTTTCTTTAGAGAGGCTGCTTCTAAATCACTCCTCATGCATCCATGGTTTTAAGAGTCTGCAGAGATGTTATTAAGTCTTTCTATCCTGTATAGTAGTCTGCGGGGCTTTGTTACCTCTTATTCAGAGTTGGTTGATTGCTGGGGGGAAGAGTCAAAAGTCATGGCTGCTGATGAATAAGCTTCCTTAGCAGTTTATATACACAGTAGGTAGAAATCACTCTGGAACTTCTCCTATCACTGTTACAGCAATGATCATTTTCACAAAAAGAAAAATTTTCTACCATGGGTATTGCTGGAACTTGATCATAATGAAGTAGTACAGAAAGTGGCAATCCCTTGCAACTGTCTCAGACAGGTATTTAGTTACCATTGTCCAAAAACTTCTGACTGCCTGGCATATCCCAGGATTCATTAAGATGAAAATCATAGTTTTGGGGCTGCTACAGTATGTTTTGTCTAAAACAAATCTTTCCTTACTTAAAAAATGACCTTTGTAAAAACTTAGAAACACTTAAAAAGATGCTTGATTATAGTCAGTTTGATGAAATATTTATTGCAAGTGCTTCAAACTGGAATTTGTGGAATTAATTACATTGCATTAATTACACAAGAAACTAGTCATACTATGTATGCAATCCACTGTTTTTTGTCTCACTATATACTTAAAATGTCACAAATTACATGCTTGTCAGAAGTCAAAAAAAATAATATAATTCAAAAAATTATGAAAACTACTTTGCACGGATTCATCAAATATAGACCTTTCATCCTACAGCCAAATATCTGCCTAATTAAATCATACAATCCACACATAAATATTATATTAGAAAAAAATTGCTAGCTGCCACTCCACTCTGCTCTTATTTCACTTCAGACTTTGATTTGCAGTTTTAGTGAGTTGGATAGGTATGAGAAAGGTTATGTAACTTCAGTGAAGCCTTTTCTCTTCACCTGTACAAATAAAATTATTGTGTATACTGCACCTTCTTGTTACACTTTGCATTTTTACGTCATACTCTCTACAGTCCGAGCAAATAAAACTTTGTACACTTTTACCCGGAATGCTCTTGTGAAGATTTTTTTTTTTCCTTTTCTTTCTTGAGCTTGTACTTAGGGCATGTCAAAACTCTCTCTGGAAACCTTCGCTGATTTCTATTCCACAGTCAGTAAAGCTACAGCTTTATTCTTCCTAGCTTAGTGTCATCTTTTTGCCCATCTCTCAGTCCCCTTTCATTCATAGGAAGGAATCCTTTTTCCAGGCTGCCTCCCTTTTCAACCAAGCAAATTCCTGCCTTTTCCCAATGCATTTTACTCCCACTTTTGTATAGGCCTCCCCATCTTTTTTTCTCAATTATCCTCTTTCAAATTCCTCCCCCAAACTCTCTTTTATCATCATGCAAACAAATAAAAGTTGGGCATGTTTTAGGCAATTCTGTGTGCTTTGATTAGTGCATATTATGGTAGAAAGTTCTCAATCATTTCTTTATAGTCTATCTATCTTTTTATACTGTCTTTTCTTAGATTAGGCTTTTGGATTTGAACATTTTATATAAACTGTTTAGCACAATATTCATAGACTTTGTGTTAGTATGATGTTATGATAAGTAATGATTTGCTGCTCATTCATGCCGAGGAAGACTTTGGTCAGACCAAAGGCTTGGGAGTGTGCAGGGGTGTTGTTGCTACAGTGAAGGGCATTGGTGTTGGGCAGGTGGTGTTTTCCTTGATCCTGATGGGAAATAATGATAAGGCTCAGGTAGGAAGGGTTACATCCTGCAGGTCAATATCTGGCTGGTATTATAGACTGTGCTTTGAATTTGTGACCATGTGAGCCTCTTCAAGGAACAAGGTCTACTGGATAGTGTTGAGATACCTCTGACAAAGTGGGTGAGAACATCTTCACACACAGACTTGCTACGCAGATGAGGAAGGCTTAGAACTAAACACCTCAAGGGATGGAGACTAAATGGTGAAAGGATCGAAAATGAAACAAGGAGACATGTAGCTTCAGTTTCTGGGAGAGAGGAGAAGAGAGGAGGGGAGGTGAGGAGACGCGAGGAGGGGAGGGCAGGGGAGGGCAGGGGAGGGCAGGGGAGGGGAGGGCAGTTAGGCCAAAGATATGAGGATTTTGGTTGGGCTCTGAAGAATTATGATGTTATTGGTAGGACTGTGCCTTGAAATGAAGAATAGAAAGATAACCTAGCAGGATATCAAAGCCCATGTGACACACAGATGGAATATGTAGGATCTTTAAAGAATTCAGACTAAATATTGTGGGGATTGAAGCAGCAGGTTATGACAAAAGTCTGCAAAGGTGATGTTCTGAGTAGGAGATTGCAAAAAAGAAAAACATTTTGGAATTGAAGCTCTTTTTTTGTTATGCTTTTACTGAACAAGTACTCCTTTGTGTTTTGTGTTTTGTTGCTGTTGTCTTTTTTTTTCTAATTTAAAGAAATGCTATTCTTTAAATGTGAGCCCTTAGCTTACTGAGTAAATATAAAAAATACCAATTTACTTTTTGACAAAGAACAAGTATGAGAAAGAGAAAGACAGACTGACAAGGGCAGAAGCAGATGCAACTGAAGGAGTCTTGAAAAAACTAACATGCTTTTCTTCATCCTTTTATGGTTGTAGAGTGGATTTAAGCAGGACTCAAGTGTCATACTAATCTTAGAAGTGTATGGCATGAACAAGGCAAAGGTACAAAGGTACTGTTGGCACCATTGAATGTTTAAGCAATAAAAAGAATCTGCAATACTTTTTGAGTATGTCAATACCACTGCAGAATGATGAGGTGTTAAAAGGATACACAGCACTCAGCATCCGCTAAATGGTGTCAATCATAAGTGTTTGAAGACTCACTGTACACTCTCTCTTGAAGTGTCTTTCCAGCACTAATAGAAATGATCAGATATATTTTTCCCCACATGTGAGAAAAATGTCACAAGAAGAACTTAGAATTAGTGTAATGTTATACAATACCTTCTAAATACATAAAAACTTGGCAGGATCAACAGCCCCGTAATTGAAATTTTAAAGGCCTACTTCAACAGAAAACTATAATTTTAATTGAGTAGAATTATGGTATCTTCCTCAAAATGTTGTTACTTGAATACATGGTGATTATCCTAAGAAATAAAGTATATGTGAAGTTCAGCTGCTGCCCATTGTTCTTGATTGCCCTATGGACAGTGTCTGAACTGTGCTGGGTTAGTTTTTAATGAGAACGCCGAGTGCTTCTATGAGACAGGTGTAGACAAAACGTTCAGCCCCGTTTGTAGTCATTGCTATCAGTTTAGGCAGATCTCAGATGAAGCTTAATTCTTTTTTTTTTCTTTTTTTTGACTTCTGTGAAAAGAAAGCTTTATAAATAAGTTGAAAATGGTGAATAAAGCATATTTTTAAACAGTTAAGTGTTGTTAACTAGAGAAAGACTGATGAAGCAGGTTGAAGGATGCCCATTGAGATTTTGAGCATTATGCTGATCTGACTAGATACCAGCGTGTATGTATTAAAGCAGATGGAATTTTGAGGGCAATGAGAATGAACAATTAAGCATTTCCTAACACCTCTTACTAGGCCTCAAAGAGCTAACAACCCTCTACTTTATAAATTACAGAATTAAGAGCTCTGCAAATGGTTACTGGTCTGTTGAGTTTAGACTAGGTAGGATCCAGTGTCCATTAGAATATTTTGCACACCCAGTAAGGTAGCTAGGGAATGGAAAATACTTAGTGATTTGGGGTGACATTTGGTTAGCTAAGAAGTTTTAGAAGTTTTAAGTTACATATAGGAAAAAGAAGCAGTTATTCTTTAAAGATCTGAGACCAGAAACTTGGTGAAGTTCTGCGACACAAGATCTCCTCCATGCCCTTCCTTGCTAGCTCAGGAGGTCACCTGGGCAGTTGGGCCAGCACTAGCAGATGCAGCAGGAGCATGCAAGAGGGAATGGCCTCAGTTGCTCCAGGGTAGGTTCAGGTTGGAAATTAGGAGAAGTTTCTTCTCAGAAAGAGTGGTTAGGCATTGGAATGGGTTGCCCAGGGAGGTGGTGGAGTCATTGTCCCTGGGGTTGTTCAAGGAAAGGTTGGACGTGGTGCTTAGGGACATGATTTAGTGGGTGACATTGGTGGTAGGGGGATGGTTGGACCAGATGATCTTGGAGGTCTTTTCCAACCTTAATGATTCTATAAGTCATGGCAGAAGAGGGGAGCTCATTCAAATGCACCTGTCAGGAGTGGGGAGCAACAGGCTTGAGATGTTGGACCTGGAAATGCAGGCTCTGAGAATTACAGAAACCCACATTGAGGAATAGCTTACTGATGTTAATAAATTAGGTACTGCAATGTTAATAGCATCTCTTTTGAAGATTATGTGTCTGGGTTATATTTGTGGTCTAAAGAGATGCCAGGTGTCTGAATCTCCATTCAAAGCCCTGAGGGACATTCTGATACAGTAGATATTTGTAGGACTGTTAAAGTACTTAGTCTAAGCATCACAGAAGCAGAAGCATTTTATCAAGTGATTCCTGCTTTGATCCTGGTAGTGCTTAGAACACCACATTGGGGGAAAAAAATCCATTCCAGTCTAAATGACATCAAAGAAGCTATTGTGTCCCCAGGTAAATTTCATTAATTTCTTAATTTCTCTTTTATTTTCTTGTTGAAGTTCAGGCTAAAAATCTATTGGGTGTAGACACAAAACAAACTCTGAGCAACAGACAGGTACAGCTTTAAAAATTACTCTCAGACATCAATACAGAATTATTTTTTTTCCATTTTGTTTTATTCTCAATCCATTGCATGTTCTATGCATGTGACCTCAACTTTTTGATTTACTTTAAATTGGCTTTACCTGTGATTATGCATACTTTCACAACCCTAGATTCTAGTTCCATGCAACTACTTTATAGTTTTAATACTTACCAGTTCTGACCAGTAATATATATGGTCATATATACACATATACACTTCTATACGTGTTTCACATCAATTTATATGCTTTTTATTGCTGCCTACAGTATCTAATAACATGACTGGAACACACACTTTAAAGCTGCATGATATTAAGGAATGAAGATTGAAAGCTGCAATGGTATGACGGCATTGTTAATGAAGTGACAAATTATAAAGAAGTAAAATAAGACAGCATGGCATAAACAGACACTTTATCAGTTACTTTGGGGGAAAGTGATAGAAGCAGCCTTTTTGGTGGTGTTACAATAATTCTCCACAAGCCTCAAGGGTCAAAGATAAATAGAGACTTAGGTATTTTACTAAAGAGATTAATACAACCAGAAATTGCAACATTATTGGCAATTTTTTTCCCCACTATATATCAGTGACAGAACAGTTCTAGAAATAGGTTTGTGTGGATACTCTTGGTCATCATAGCTAATTAAGTTCTTTTTCATAACTTTAATGAAACAGTGAGTGGCAGCAATGTATCCAACACGCAAAGGTTATGAAAAAAACATAAGGAAGAATAAGAAAAAGGGATTATAACTCAAATTATTGATTAAAAAATATATATTCTGATAAAGTAAGATAATCATGTTATGCCTACAAATATCCTATCCTACAGATTGGAGTTTACACTGATAACACCCTGTGTGTATAACTGTTATGAAATCAGCTTGACTGAGATACTAACAACTTAACTGTAAAAGATGCCAAATCAGGACTGTTAATACTCAGAGGAATTAGTATTTCAATGAAGGGGAGAAAACATCTTTTAGGGAACAATGATGATTTGTTATGTCATTATGACTAAAATCATTATGGAATAATTTTTTTGAAGAAAAAAAATGTATTGATACTCGGAAATTGTACTGGTTGTATGGAAAGGAAAGAAAATGACTGAGGCAGCTACAGGACTGTCATAATGACCTTGGCTATGCAATTAGAATAAATCTTAAAGGAAATAATTATTAGAGGAATTGAGTCAAATGGAAAAAGGTTTGACGTGTGTGTGATACGCATTAGCAAAATAGTATTAGATTGACCTTACAGCTTTCTTAGAGAAGATGGACTGTTTCACAGTCGTCTTATCTGTTAGAGCTTCCATAAAGTATTCAACATGGTGATGAATAAGAAGTTATTTTTAAACAAGAAGGGGGATAGAAGAAGTATATAAAGAAGATGGACAAAAAGTAAGACTGCAACAGGTATTACTGAGTGTAAGCATCAACTCAGAGTGATGTTAATGGAGCAATCTTGAAGAGGTAAGTAATAGAAAAGAGATGAAATTCAACTGTACAAATGCAAAGTCATGTACTTAACGAGTGTAAAATGGTTCTGTTAAAAGAAAGCTATTCTCAGTTAATGTAAAGAGCAGGAACTTTGTATATTAAATGATGGTGGGATGGTTATATGTATATGCTATGAAAGAGGAACATAACGATTCAAGAAAATCTTAGTCTAGTTGTTGCCTTTAAAACAAGAAGAAATAGTTCTAATTTAGAAGTCAATAAGCTGGTTTCATCTATAATGTGTGTAATTCTTGTCACATGCAAGTTTCTACAGGTTACACTTGAAAAAAACAATGTGAGACACACTGATCTGCATAGGCTGATCCTAGTATTTCACAAACAGAATAGACATACCACCCAGCAGGCTTTCAAGGAGCAGGCTTTAGTATAACAATCTGGACAGAATGGTTCTCTGTTCTTAATTAACATAGCTAATTTTCCTTCTTCATGCTTATCACTTCACCTTATTTACCAGTATACAATGTTGGGCAACAGATCAAATGGATAAAAACCGGCTGTGAGTGAAATAAGGATGAGAAATGAAAGTCAGTTTATAATGAAAAGAGCTGTGATGGTTTTGAGCAAAATAAGAATAGCAGGATCAAGAGGCCTAAATACTTTTAAAATGATGCTTGATAAATTTATGAAAGGGATTAGATGACATGGTTGTCTGTGATGTCAGATGCTGTATCCAGGCAGTTCATCATAGGAACAAAGGAAACAGGATTAGGAAGAAATTATTGCAATAATCTTATCTGCACTTCTCAGATACATGTCCTATGGTTAGTAAGAGTAGAGCAATGAAACAGTTTGCACAACCTAGCAGGAAGAAAAAATCAGCTGTAGTCAGCTTTGTTCCCATTGTTATTATCCATAGATCTGCTAATTTGATCTGATGATTTGTTTGGATTTTCTCTGCCTTTAAGTACAAGGTTGACAAAGTATTGATTGAGCATTTAAGAAAAATATCTATAGATTAGCAAATACAGAGAAATGAGGGGTCAATGTAACAGGAGAAGAAATAATAAGGTGCTGATGATGTTTGCCTGCAGGTAGAAAAAATGACAGCATGTGAGAAGTGAAAATCTAAGAAATTCTTAGAACTCTTCAGTGGTGTTATGTACCCTTGGGTTCCAAGCTGAATTTTCTGTGGCTTGAAGAAGGAATAATCTTTGTTGTCCCATGCTGTCAGAATTTTATGTTTGAGTACTGTTATTGTTGATGTATCCCCTTTGCTGTAGTGTTTAAAAGATGCTTCTGGGATGCAATACCAATCAGCACTATTCTTTGGAAATGTCAATGGCTGGAATATTAGCACTTCAAATCTATATCCCGTATAAATGGGGAGCACTTGACATTCCTTCTGTACCACATAACAATACTTAGATGGTGATACTATAGAAGAAAGTGAAGAGAGAACAAATGTATGCCTTAGATTTTAAGAAGTGCAGGAGGACTCCTGGAGCTGATAGTTCCCAAAATGCATCGCTTTTTTTTTTTTTTTTTTTTTTTTCAATAGTGGGATGGGATTGTGCAAGGAATATTACAAATGCAAGACACCTGCTGCTACCATCACCACCAGATAAATTAGGGTATGCCCACAGCACAGTCAAAGGGTTTATCTGTATGTAAATAGCTAAAATATATTTATGCTAGCTAGATTATATATTGAGTAGTTAGTACTAGTAGTCCTCCTAGTGCTGGAAGCAGTTCTGTCAAGTTTGGTAGGTCTAGTTCGTCAAGTAACATCTCAAGTAAGTTAGGCTTCCAGACAGTTCTGTGTTGCTCTGAGGAGCTGTGACCTCTGTGCTAAGCTCATGAAGAAGTGACTATTCCTTCTGTCACTCAGGCTCAGATACCTCGAAAAAGGGAGACATTACTGAGTCCCTTCTTGCTCCTGTCCCAAATTCCAATCTGTCTGGTTCTGTGCATTGTGTCTGTGTGCACTTGTTATCACTACAGCTTAGCTTTTTAGTTTTTAGTTGCTTCAGTGGCTTTGTGGCACACCCTGAACTGAGATACAGAGATATTTTCATTGGTATCCAAGCTACCTAAAGGCAATAGTCAAAATGTATGCATAAGCTAGAGGCCAGACTGCAGCAAGTTAAAAAACAATTATTAGATTAGCTTGGCACAGTGGTCTTAAAAGATCATTTAAGACCAATGGTCTTAAAACGGTCTCGCTGCTTAAATTAACCTTTCATGTCAATTTTTATCTTACTCATATTTCTTCAGCAGCTCCTATAATCAGTTTTGATTTGCCTATCTTACATATTTTCACCTATTCGACATCCATAGCAAGATATTAGAATGACCTGTATTTTAATGAACCATACTGGAAAATCCATTTGTCATCAGTTCTGCCATTTTTGCTCACCTTTATAATCTGCTATTGTAGTTAAAAAATCTAGCTCAAGAATAAAGTGCTACTTAATGTAATGGTGACTCTGATGGTCCCTAAGGGATGAAGCTGAAACTAACACAGCTGATTCCATGATGCGGCCATCAGTAGAGTTCTGGGAACCTGCCTCTGTCTCGTTCAGACAAATAGACCTGGCTGTAGGGCAAGGTGAAGTGAGTGGATTCTTCAACAGTTTCATCAGTGCACTGATGAAAATAAAGAAATTACTGATGACTTTTTGTTAAAAGGTTTGAGTAAAAACATGATTCTTAAGACATCACAATTAAGTTGGTGGTCCACCCTTGTGACGTTGATTGTAGCTCCTGCTCTCAGGTGCTACCTTTTGTAAGAACAAAGCATAAATGTTCAGTGCCTCTGTATGTGTGTTTAAGTTTCACTAAACTTTTTTCATCAGCTTGTGGATACAGCTCATACAAAAAATTAAATGTGTTTTGACAGAAGTACACAAGCAGCAAATACAGGGAAAGACTTAGTCTGAGGAAAAAAAAAAAAGTTAAAAGAATGGAACTCAGATCATGAAAGTAGATCAAGAATAATTATCTATAAAATGCTGCAAGGAATATAGAGGACTCATGGGAGTAGAATTCATGTCAGTAAGATGAAATTTTGAGGATTAATTCCTTTGATTATTAGTGGAATTATGTGCCAGTTTTCTCTCAACATGTGCATGACCTATTGTTGATCATTTTGAAGCACAAGTTCACCTAAATGTTGCTGGTACTTTGAGGAAGAGAGGGCTGTTAACTAGAAACTAAGCATCCCTCTAATAAAGTATGTCTGATAATCAAACTTATTAAGATGTATTTTGAAATATTGGTTTAGGCTTAACAACTCAGAGAAATGAAATATGCACTTTTAAGATGATCTAATTTACTAAATTAAGTACAAATCAGGTGTTCTTAATTTTGTTCTAATGGTGTGATTTATTCTTCAGTTTCACTAACACAAGTGTACTTGTGGACCTCAGCCTAGGTTATAGATTCTCTGGAATAATGTTTCTGTCTGGCAAGGTATGTTGTTTCAAACCACCTGCAATTTTAGCTTTGCTGGAGGGCTGAAGCCAGTATCTCAAATTATCAAGATAGGCTGCCAGAGCACTTTCTTACCATAGCTCTTGCCTGAGTGCTGTTTCTGTCTTCTTCTACCGCAGTCCCCTTCTTTTCGTTCTTACCTTTCTTTCCTTCCTTTCAGATCAGCGCTGTCTAAACTGGGTTGTAACAGATACAACCAAAGCACTCCAAATGTATTTTTGGTGTTACACTAATATCATAGAGTAAGGTGCACTTTCTCCATGAAAAAGAGGTGCTTATAGGAGGCACTTTGCTTGTTTTTGTGTGCTGAGTGTCAGGCTGGAATATGTTCTTCTTCAGTTAGTTGCACGGTCTACCAGTGTAAATGGATATTTCACACATACCTGGTGCTTAAAGTTTGTTTCAATCTGCTAGTCATGGACTTGCAAAGCGGCAGATAGACTCACTGTGGCTGAAGAAGACATAAACTCAGGGACTGTGAAATTTTACTTCTCTACAAGACAAGTATGAGGATGACAGACGTCTTTTAAACCATACTTTAAAGAGAATTGGGTTTGTGAATTGCTGTCATTTTAGCTGAACTAAAGGTGAATCTGTAAGCTAAGCCAAATTGAACTTAATTGACCTTAGCTTTTGTAGTGACTTTCCTGAGAGGCAAGTTCTGCGATCCAGCATCCAATTTGCTACAGAGCTGAAAGGAACTTTACTGTGTAGGTACTTAAGCACTCTATAAGGACAGGGTAATAAACCTTGCTGCTGGAATTAATTGAAGGTGTGAGTCTGGATGTGCACACATCTCCAAAGAAGGTTTCTGATTTTATCTGGCAGGAATTACCCAGCTCATCTCAGAGCAGAATAACAATTTCCTCTTGGCTGGTGAATAAATACCCTATAAAATGACTAATGGTCTATTTAATTGTTCTATTGAAAAGAGCATGGTTGTGACTAATGTGCAAAATAAACCAACTTTGGAAACCTCATACAGTACTTACTATTCTTAAAGTAATGAAGCATGATGATGAAATCTATACTTGAGCTTAACTGCTTTCTGTCATTCATGTCAAAGTTTTCTTCTCAAGGAATTAAATGCTCTTGGAAGAATGTTCAGAACATGAATGAGCTTGGCTCTTTCAATACATATCACTGATTTTGCCTTGAATCATTGTTATTTGTTTGAGTCTTAAAGATTATCATTTCCCAGTGTGTCAGCGGTGAGGGAGATGTAGCTGCTGAATGACATATTTAATTCCAACATTAGAAAGCCTAAGATAAATAAGAATTCTTTGTTCCTGTTTCAGTGGTGCATAAAATTGCAGAGCTCAAATGTTTTCAGTTTTCTTTGCTTGTACATATATCTGTTAAAGTCAGCTTCAGCTAATGGAGAAATATATAGCATAGTTGTCAGTTCATAGCTGCCAGTTGTCAGCCTGGAGACTGTTTACTGCACAATAGTAAGAGTGTAGCTGCTAGTACATGTGAGAGTGCAGACTACAAGGCAGAGGGAACTGAAAGCTGTTGCTGCCTTTCTCTGTCTGGCATATAACAAGTGTGTGAGTTAAGAAGCAGCTTTCAGGGACTATGTTGCCAAAATTAATGCTGATTAATAATTTTATTAGCATCCTTATTAGTAGAACCAAGTTCTTTTAGGCCATAATTTAGCAAAACTTTTAGAGATATGTTTAAGTCCCATCCAAGGCATTTTATAATTAAGATGTTACCATTTAGTTGGCTGCTCACTACTTTTCTCTATACTTGCCAAATTCAGGAACAAGAGTTTCAGGGGAAGATGTATTATGCTGAAATCCATGTTGTGCGTGTATTCTAAGAGCAAAAGTTCATGGGAAGGGTTTTGCAGCTCTCAGGGAGCCTGAATTCAAATGAAACATTTTCAGGGAAAAGAACGGCAGCAACAATAACAAAACAGTGTGAAGAAATATAGACAGTAAACATATGGTATTTCAATGGTCAAAAATACACAATGTTGTCAAAATAAAAGATTTTTTTTCAGAATTACATATATAAAAAATAAGAACATAAATCATATGGTACATTTTTAGATACCGGAAAACATAAAAGGAAAACACTTTTAATTAAATATCTTAGCCATTTCAATACTCATATTTAAAATGTTTGGGCTATTATGACTATCTGTTCTTTTCTCTAATAATCAGCAAAGAGAAGAACAGACAGAAATGAGTTCCCTGTAAAAGTAAACAACTTATTCTGGTCTGATTGTTTTAGTCTTGTTGATCAGGTCTGGTATTCTGAATACACTTCCCTACATCCTCCTCAGGTATCAGAGTAAGTACTTGAGCAGTTTCGACACTATCCTCTCACCTGTAAGGAGCGTGGTTAAAGTTCATAGCTATGGTAGCTGACAGGGCCATATCTGTTATGTGCAATAATGGCAGATTGATAGCCCTGGTGACATTAATCTGTCACTTTTCATAGGTGTGAAGTTGACTGAAAATCATTTTCAAAAAAGCAGCAAATAAAAATAAATGTTATTTTAAACAAAATTCAAACATTTGCAGGTTCCTCTCGCTGTGCAGTGCCATCAACGTCAGTTCTAACTGCAGAATATCAATCACTCCCTTCACAAAGTGCCATATGCTATAGTAGTTCAGAATATTTTGCTCATGGTTTGTGGTGTCTGAAGAGAAGACTACATTACAGAGAAGAACAAATCATGACTTTAATGGAAGGGCTCCAGTAATCCAATTCAGTTTAGGTAATGATATATCATTTCTTGCTTTCTGGTTTGGACTCTTTTTGCTTCTGACATTGGTTCCAGCAGTTTGATTTCCTTTCCATTTCTCTCTGCCTCTTCTGTGATATATAGAAGCCTTCATTCAAACAAGTAGTACACACTTTTCAATCTTTTCCCGCCACCATCTCCACCTACCTGTAGCTGTCGTCTCCATCAGATTTACAGGTTAAACCTTTAAACTTTCAAGCAACATTTTTCTAGTACTGACAGTTTTGTGTAAATGCTCACAGACTATTAGCATCCGGCCACAGAGATCAGAGACCCAGTGCAACCATCTTACAAACATATTCTTTCTTGATACTGCTACCAAAATAAATGCTTTAGAAGTGGAGATCATAACTCTTGTTCAGACAGCATGATTGCCGATCTCCCTTCAAACCAGACAAAGTGTTCACTCTTCAGAAAGCTTATATCAGTGAGATGAGGACAAGGGGAGATCCCAAGCCCCATAAACAGACAGAGATGAGGAAGAGACAAGGAAGAATTTAGAGACTTTGCTCCAGTAAGGCAGGGCAGATTTCTGGATTAATGGTCATTGGAAAAAGCTTTGTAGTAGGGATATCTCATATCTGCCCTATTTCCATCTGCCAGATATATTTCCTCAAGGCTTCCAAATGTGCTAGAGTTTCACAGAAAGCTGGACCAATGTATTCATCATCATTGATCAAACTGACTTTGAGGGTGTCCTTCAGGTGCTTCTGACAGTGATTTGAAACAAGTGCCACTTCCTGGCTCTCTTGTGTTTTTTTATGGCTCCTAGTGAACATCAATAATATGAATTTCATTTTAATTCTTCTGTAAGGGATCTTATTTATAGAGCAATTTCTACTGCAGTGTCTTGTCTCTATGAAATGATTGCCAACTCAGGCAGCCGTTAAAGTTTACTGCTTAGGCCTTCCTTCAAGGTACAATATGGATATTACTTTCTAAAAGTAATTTAGAAATACAAAGCGCTAAGAACGTGTTAACTCTTTGCAAGCTGCCCATCCCATACCAGAATGCTTGCTGATTTTATGAACTGATCTAACGTAATTCAACATTTCAACATCATTTTAGTTTCCTTCCTCTTCAAACGTGGCTGACAATTAACTCTGATCATTAAAACATTGTCAACTACTATTTAACAATAATATTTTTGGAGTTATGCTATGATGTTGTGTTTTGCCAGTATGTTGCTATTTATGTGTGCTTGAGTAATGGCCAATTCATTAACTGCTTACACTTCCAGAGTAAGGTCTTAGTAAAGAAAGAAGAAAAACATCAAAATATCTCACTTTTTGAAATGTGAGGAGCAATCCAAGTATATAATGATGTAGGTACTAGGTTACAATACTTGATGTTTCTTTAAAGAAAATAAAGAACTCTACTAACACAGAGTTTCTAGATTCATGTTTCAGCATTTCATGGTAGAAGTATTTTTTTCAAATCTACAAAACAGCACTATGTTCATGCACAAAGTTATGGGATATATAGCTTTTCTATCCTGTTCACAGAGTATTTTACAGTTGCTTGCCTTTTTTTTCTGGAACACAGAGAAAATCAGAATTTGTAATCAAATCAAAATTACTTATGCAGGCAAATAAATTGAAATGGGGAAATCTTGCTGACAGTCACATTTGAATGTACATCTAACTACATGCTTTTTTTTTTTTGATTTTTGATTTTTTTTGATTTTTGATTGCTACATGCTTTGAGGATGGGGGATAGGAGGAAGGAAAGGAAAATAAGCCTCAGATAATTTCTTGGCAAATATCATATGAAAGATAGGAATATATTTAAAGAGTGTTAGTTTGTGGAGAAACAGACTAATGTTCTTAGGAATAAATGACCAGCCTGTCACACGCTTGGGAACAAGGTCCAAGTTTGATGCATTTGCACATTACCTATTCATTTTCCTTGTGTTTCCTTATATCTTTATGCCCACTTTGCAAAATAGTTAATGGGTAATGGATAGTGATCATGGGTTTTCAAGATTCTTGAGTAGTGACTTTTATTCTAACCTTTATTTGGTATAAACTTGCAGATAAGTTACGTACATTTTAAGTCCCCTATGTACTGATTGAGTGGTGTATAAAGGAAGATGTGTAAAGAGTTTCTTGAAAAACTTAACATCCTGGAGGGAAACTTCTGACCAAGTATATACAATTGTTTTCAAGAAATGAAAGTCTCTCAAAGCCAGTGGGTTCTTTTAAGTCACAAATGATTCAAAAATGCAGTGCCAAATCCAGTCCCCAGAGAAACTAAAATAAATATTTTCTGTTGGATATGGAAGCAAAACAAACTTTTTTTTTCTTACAATATAATTAATTCAGTCATTTTATTAGAATAAAAAGGTAAAGCATTTTAGACACTTTTTTATTCAATACCAAATATTAACAGGATGCACATGGGAAATACCTAACAATTTCAATGGTGAATCGCCTTCTATAAAATAGGCCAGTTGCTTCTTTATTGCTTATTCCTATTGTTCTGGATAAAAGCCAAAATTATGTATCTTTTTTTTTTTTTTTTTTAACCCCTGTTGTCAAATAGCTTAGTTTTCAGTGATGAGCCTCTAGGTCAGCTTGTTACCACTCCTCCTTTCTTCCCTCCTGCTGCCTGAAAAATGAGATTTAGGTAGCCTCTACTGTGCATACAAACAAGCGATTTACATTAATTTGCATATCATTTCTGTGTTTGCAAACACTACATAAAAGTGTAGAAATTAATCCTTTAAAATTGGTTTTACATAATTTGCAGAAAAAAAAATCAGGCTAACAAGGGCACTGATTATCACAATTACTCCAGGTGCAATAGGGCAGAGCTGAGACAATATAATGGAGTTTTCTGCAGAATGTGCAAGTGCTGCTGTATGGTCCAGGTTCCCATTTTCATTCAAGAAGGACCCAATTTTACCATTGTCAACTTGGACAAACATTACTCTGTACTGAAGTTGTTGAACCTGCTGCCCTCAGGGCAAAATATTGCATAACATGAACTCCCAAATTAGAAAAATTAATTTCTGTTACAATACAGATTATAGTTTTCCAGAAACAGTCATAGAACTTTATGTAATTGTAGCATTTAAATTAGTAAGGTTTCAAAGTCAGGTAATGAACAGAGGTATACTAATTATGTTTGTTGGGGAAATAACACGATTTCTGGTTAGGGCACTTTCAAAGTACCCCAGGCAAGCTTTATAACAGTAGAACTGAAACTAGCAGTGTAGCATCTTTCCTTCTCCTGCCATCAAGACAACCTCCAGTGCAATATTCCTGCAAAGAATTTTGAGGTAGTTTTGCCATTTGCTGTGTTCTTTGGTGAGTTAAGATTTTCATCAAGGAAAGGCCTATTGTCTCCAATAGATTATTGTGTTGAATTGTCACATTATCCAGAAGCACATATTTACATGAGAACATATTTAAATTACTTCTCCTGAAATTACCTGCTTAACTGGTTAATAGAATTATAGCAGTTTGTGTAAGGTTTTCTGATATGAGAAACCTTTGTATTACAAAATAACTATTGATTAGAAACACTGAATTAGGTAATGATTTAACACACTGAAAACATGGAATGATAAACTTGAAAAGGCATAATAATAACATAAAGCAATAAAATAGAAAATAGAACTCAAAAACCTTCTAAGCTGTGATTTATTTCCTTTCAAGGACATCAGTTTATAATAAATTTCTAAGGAGAGTGCATTTCCAAAACATCCTATTTTTAATGTATCCTTTAATTTTCTGATAGTTAGTAGTCTCTTTTGTGGGGAAAAAAAATACAAATGCATGGACCTTATGGTCTCATTAAATATTTTGCTGTCATTCTTGGGAATCTGCTGATAAATATATTAGGCATCTTTCTCATTGTTTTCCTATGCAAAATGAATTATCAGAGAGTCAGGGTCAGGTCTGAACTTTGGGCTGCTTGATGTAATCAGAGTGAAAAGTGACACACAGAAATAATGTACTATGAAAACTAAGATAGAAATATACTACTGATTCTAGAAAATGCTTAATTTAAGTTTATGTACTTAATTAAAAATGAATTACAAATGTACAACACCTTTTGACTCAAATAACATTTCATTGTGTATTTTAATATAGAGGTGAATTGCAACTGAAGACACTTGGAGAAAAATTTTTATTTTTTGCATCTCAAAATAGTTATTTGGAAGCACACAAGTCTTTGCAGTCCAGTAGTGCTTCCTTTGTATTTTCCTTACTTCATTTCTCCTCCATATTTCTCAAGAGAATAGGCTGCACACCCTGAGTATAAAACAAAAATTGCTGTCACCTTTTAATGGAAACCTTATGCTTATTGCAAGAATGTGGCATTTTCAGAACAAAAGCATATATTTCTGGTATGGCATCTGAATTACAAAGATGTAGTCACTGCAAGTAAGTGCAGTAACTTGAGGATGATCCATCCTAAATCTCTTTGTTTGAACAGGAAATGAAAAATTATGGTGTGTGTTACCTGCTCTTCTCTGTGCAAATGTCAGGTCCATTATGTCCTCCACCAAAAGATGGCAATCCAAGTCCACAAAAGACTTTTTTTTCCATATGGATGGTAGCATCTTGGATGTATACTTTCTTTTCCTTTACCCACCTCATTTTTTGGCTCTCTTTTGGACCAGGTGGAAAATTGACAAAAATTATCATCAGTGAATCAAAAGATGGCAGTAATGAGTTTGTTCTGTTTTGACTTCAACAGCATTTTTTACTACCATAGAAAGTTTTACAAATGTGGAAAGGAGCAGAGTCATACATGACTTTATATTTTTGCTAAAGTCATGTATGACTGCTCCAAACAGATTTTCTCAGCCTCTCCCTCTGTCTCTCACAGCCACACCTGCCTTCTCCCTTAATGGAGTCTCTGGAGGAGATGTTTTGTGTGGGAGAGGTGGAAGTTGTTTAGGCAGGCGCATAAATATGGATTAGCCTCAGCTAAAACAGGAGGTTTGTGCTGATCAGGAACATCAGTCTGCTTCCTCTTAATTACCCTACCCTAAGTAAAAAACCCTCCTCTTTCTCTCTTTGGAGATTTGTCCCATTAGCGCTCATTTCTGATATGCGTAACTAATTACCATAATGCTATCTGTGGCCTCTTTCTCCTCTCCTCATCCTCATCTAGTCCTGACTCTTTCTTCTAGCTATTAACTGCTACAGTAAATATTTTATTTGAAACATTTTTTCCTCATATCACAATCACTGGCCAGCATAGCATCAGTTTTACTCTTGTTTGTCTTAACAATTGAACAAATATTAAACAAATATTGAATCGTGTTTCAGTCATGTCCTGTGCCTCTAGTCTTCAGACTTCATTCTCTTTCCTCCATTTTTATCTTTACCTGATTATTAAATCAGATATCTGGGAACAGTCTGGCCAGCTGTAGTGCAATTGACACCCTAGAGGTATAAATTGAGTTTATCTCCACTACAATAAATGCCTAAGAACAGACACTACCATAAACCTTCCCAAACCTTGTCGTCATGTTGTTGTACTCAACTATTTTTGCCTTGTCTGTTCCCCACTAACTCTGAAAAAGCTGTTCAACAATATCGTATACAGTTCTTCTATAGCGTGAGATACTGCATTGAGAAGTTAGGTACAAATACTCCTTTCCAAAATATAGTAGTATTTACTTTGTTTTCTCACTGAGGGCATGTTTTATTTATGCATACAAAAAAATCCCACATATGCAAAACTATATATAATATATTGAACTTAATTCATTTTTACATTATTGAATCCTACTTTTAGACCAAAATAATATGCAGATGTTTCAAACACTTTCTGAAATATTAATAAGGAACACTGCTGGCTGCATTTTATTTCAAAAAGAGAAAAAGGTGTAATCTGTTGATAAAACTGTCTTGTAATATGTATTTAATGAAAATCTTCCTGTACTGATGTTTTAGTGAACATCTAAAATGAATTAACTCTTTTTTTTTGACTAAATTATGTTCTTATTTAAAGTTTGTCCTTTTTTTTTTTTTTTTTTTTCTTCTAAGTTCATTTTTTAACAGTTAAGCTGAAGCGTTTACTATATGCTTCAGTTTTGGGTTAGTTAAATCAAAGTCACAATGCTGACCTGCCCTAATACATTTCAATTTGCAATGAATACATTGACCCTAGAATCTGTGAATATCAGATCTTCAACTGGCTAGTCAAGAGCCTACTTAGCAAATTATTATAATAAAAAAGATTGACTGTATTTCTGTCCAGTGCATGTTTTAATGTGAAGCCAAGAATATATTTCAGAGTACGTTGACTAAAGCAACTTGTGGCGTGAGACTTTCTACAGCTTACCAACAGCTCTGAGTTAGCCTTGGTGCTTTCCTCCTCAAAGAGAAAGGATTGCCACCAGCTTGATAAGATTCTTATAAAAACACTTGGCAGTGACCACCCTTCACTTCCACTGTAACATAATCCTGGTGACCCTGCACCAGGCAAATTCAGACTCTTCATGAAGTATGTCCTGGGTTTTACAGCTCAGCATTTTTTCCTTTTCACATTGCAACTGCTGTTCTGCATTTACAAAGCCAACCTCCTCTGAATGTAAATTTTTTTATGAGGTCAGTGTGAGCAAAACAGTTTCACAACCACATATCTATGCTTTATTTATTTATTTATTTATTTATTGAGCTTGTATGACCCATTTACACATGTAGCTACCCCTTAGAACCCTTTAGTTTAGAAAAAGTTTTATTCTGGGGGCATGTCACAAGTTCAATCCTTCCATCTCCTTGCTTTCTTAACAGTATCCCTTCTTTGTCCCTTCAGCCAGATATGCAATGGCCTTCTTTCTGCCACATTGTCCTCAATCAATACCTCCAAACTCCACTTCTCTGTGGTCTGCTTGGATTAAGTTTGCCCTTACTGTCCTAACCATTTTCTCTGTATTAAATTTAGATTTAAGTGACTTAACAGTATGTATGTGGTGAGAGGATTTTTTTTTTCATAAGTAGTTTTGTAGACCCATTGAAGTATGAAACATAAAATAGAAGTCCAGGATGTGCTTGAGACTTCATCCACAGAGAAAATTTATCATGATTAACAAGTGAGTGGATTTACGGATTTCCCCTGTATGTGAAGGTGATTCACTGTGGGACAGAAAAGGACTGACCTGCACTGAAGAGAAACTCTCTTTATGAATAGTTCTTCCCAAGCAGGCATTATAGATGTCTTTGAGGAATGTCACTTTGTTACCATTGCCAAAAGAGCTGTAGAAGAGAAGTACTGGGGACTGACATGGCAGTAGAGCAATAATTCATATTCATTTGTTCAGGAATAACTTTTTTTTTTTTTTTTGTGAGAATGAAGACTCATGTCATAAGTAGCCTAAGAGGTTCCATCCACCAGCTGAGTATATTGGAATTGAGATACATAAATAAAAAGGCTAGCAATATAGAACAAAAAAGCAAAGAAAAATGAGGAAAGACTGCTTAACCTTAAAAGTTAGCTTAAGGGTTTTTGTTTTGTTGTTTTGTTTGTTTGTTTGTTTTGTGGTTTTGCACTGTGTGTGTGCGTAATTATGTGTTTGTTTAAATAGACCAGTTTCTAGTCTCTAAAACCTCCACTGCCATGGATTGCAGAAGGTGTAGATAAAGGTAAAATTTGGTCCATTTCTCAATTCCAGTCAGTTTAATAGAAGTTCAGCATTCAGTGAAAAACTGAAGGCACAGTGTTAACAGGTTCTTCCACAATGAGTCTCCACCTTGTCTTTACCCCCAGTCCTCCAAATTAGTTTCAAATTTGTCCAGAAAAAATAATTGTGATCTTTAAAAGTCTGAGCTGTGCTACAAATAGCCATTCAAAAACAGTCCTTCCGGTGGGCTTTGTTTCTAAGATAGAGCTGGAAAAAAAAAAAAAAAAAGAGAGAGAGAGAGGGAGGAAGAAAATCTATCTTTTGCTTGAACGGTGCTGTGTGTGGACAAATTTGTAGAGATGATACACTGGGTTTAGATACTTCTTACAGGTGTAACAAACAATGGCAATAACAATCATGATTACATCTGCAGACTTTGAAATTCCACATAAAGGTTTTTGAGAATGCTGCAAGGTAGCAATACTCTTTATAATTCCACTCTAAGAATCAGAACAGAATAAAAATGAAAACTCTTGACACTCTGGAGAAAAATCTTATCTTCTGATTACAAGCTGCAGCACTTCTAGTTCAAGGTTTTTCCTCTCAGGCTATATATACAATAAATTTGGGTCATTTCAAGTCACAACTCTGACAACTTTCTAGGAAGAAGCATAGGTTTGGGTAAAAAAAATCTAAAGTCATGTCACAAAGGCAATGTAGTAGTAGGAAACTTATGTTAAAGTTCTTTCCCAGACATAGAGTAATAAATGCCAGAGTAGTCAGACAAATTATTGGCAAAATCAAGCAAACAAATGCCTAGATAAAATAATCTGATCAAAACAATCCTATCAGAAATTTTATGTGAAAGTTATACTAGATGAACTGAAAATGCATACATGCAAGGTCAGAAGATCTCTATCACAGTGTCAGCATTTGAGTATTCCTTTATTAGTACTGTATTTTAGAAAATTGATATCACGACTAACTTTCAATATTTTCTTTTATGCTCCTCTGTGGTTTTCCTTCACTTTTTCTTCTGGAAATATAAAATTTACAGAACAGAATGAGCATACATTATACACACATAGATCATAGATCATAAATAAATAAATAAATAAAACACTATTCTACATATTTATAAAATTAGATACTTCAAAAATGGAAATTACTCTTTTTGAATAACCTCTACAGTTCACTGGTTTACTACAAATGTGAACATGAAGGGGTTCATTTATTATAACCTTTTTTTTTTTTTTTCCTGGAGCAGTGCAATGAGCATTTTTCTCTTCACTTTGATTATGTTCAGTGTTAATTAAAATGTTTTGCATAGTTTCTCTTAGTAGTGACACTTAGAAAATTGGACAAAAGGCACAGCGGCTCATAGTGAATAATGCCTTCGCAACCATCAAGATAAGACAAAAGCAGTATCAACTATAAATCATCATAATTAAATGAATTAACATAGAGAGGTAATGTTGTGCTGAAAAAACTGCTGCTTCCTAACCAGAGAGCTTGTCCTGAGCCTGAAGTGGGTTCACTCGTCCTACCTATACCAGAATCCATCCTACCATTGGTGGAGACTCGTAACATTAATTGAAATCTGTTGTCAGGTTCAAAGTATTGACATCCTATAAAAAAGTACAATCCTCTGAGACTTCTGTCCACAGTGCTACTATAATTATAAGTAAAATAATGTAAATTTTAATGGGAATTCCAGCTCTTTCCAGAAGCAGGACCACTGTAAAAGTGCTTTAACAGTAGCTGAACCAGAACAGAAATAGAAAACAAAACGAAACAAACAAATAAATAAAACTTAGATAGCACTTGTATGACCAGCTGATTTGCCTGCTTCTTAGGGAAATAGAAATGATTTTGAATTCAGTTATAAACTTGATAGTATGTGAGGTTGTTGGATGTGGGTTTCGTTTGTTTTGTTTGTTTGTTTTGGACTGGACTGGATTTGTAGTGATAAACGTTCTGCATGAAAATAACTTTGATTTCATTTTCCTTTAAACACTGAAGCTTTTTAAATGCTCATAAAGGGCAGGAATTAGAATGAAAATACAATATGTGTTTGTACATACATATATGTATGCATAGTAAAATGAGAAACACATGATTATCCTTTTGACATCTGTACGTCAAGTATGCATGCCTGTTCTTTGAGCATAAAGAAAACTGTAAGTAACAAAACATAAATTGCTCAAGGACACCCAACTCTAAATCAGATTATGGAGTCTATAGCCAATCTTTACTTGTTCCATAACAGAAACAAAACTGTAAGCATAATAAAATACTTCTGTACTTACTAATCTCAGCAGGGAATCTGTTGTGGCAAGTAATAGAAAACATTCAGTCTTATGGACTTATATACATTCACATCATTTGTGGCTGTATATTTTTACAGCATGTTTTTCTATTCCAGATTAAAAAGGTGAAATATGTATTAGAGAGTACAGAATTATAACAAATTGATTCTACTCCACTTTGCAACAAAATTTCAAAATGCTGTAATTCTTTGTGAGGGAGAATTAATCATGCTATATCGCTCTTTCCCAGGAGCCAGGGTTTCTCGTAATCTCTGGAAGCCCAGAGAGCTGAGAAACTGTAAGGCAGAGAGGAAGAGAGACAACCAAGGAGAGCTTCAGGCTTCCATGGCAATCGGCATCCTGAACAGTTAGCAGTAGGGCCAGCAAGCTAGGACCTAAGACAGGCACACGGGCAGGCATCAACATTGGCACTAATGCCCAGCGTGACCCATTTTGTCAGGGGCTGTTTTCTGTCAGAGGGTTTCTAAGAGCTATGTGACCCCATGGAAGGCTTTCATATTCAGAAAGTAGAAAATTCAGGAAAAGGAGTTTCATACAATGGATTCCTTTTTTCTTTGTTTCCAGTCTTTCCAGCTTTTTGGCATACATATGCATACTCTCACACCTCCAAAACATCTCTGCTAAATCCATCAATTGAATTTAAATTTTGAGATGACAGTGTGACTTTGAGGGTAAACTTTAAATACAGCAAATTCTTTCTTTAATTATACTCCATAAAAATCTACTGAAATAACTCATAGATGTGATCATTTGATCTCAAAATGCTCAGCAGGCCAGGATTTGGCCTAGCATTGTTTAAATATACTTGAAAACTTAATTTAAATGAAATCATTAAGAATTTCCTAGCATTTTAGTAATATGAGTACAGCGTTAAGCCCCTAATGTCATTCTAGGTTTTTATTAATAATCACTGGAGCTGGAGAAAATGATGATATAGACAATATTCAAAATTCTTGTAGTTTCAACTGTAAAATGAAATTCAGTCTTGTGCTGAAAGCCATCTGTCCGCTCTGTTCCTCACATCCTGAGAAGTAGCCTGTTAAAGCTTGTGGCAGCTCTGGCAGCCAGAAGGGCTAACCATGTCCTGGATGCATCAGGCACAGCACTGCTAGCTGGTCAAGAGGAGGGACTGTCCTGCTCTGCACGGCCTGGTGCGGCCTCACCTCGAGTACTGTGTGCAGTTTGGGCACCACAGTATAAAAAGGACATAAAGCTATTAGAGAGTGTCCAAAGAAGGGCTATGAATATCTTCATCTTCACGTGCAGGGTCTAGAGGGCAAGACATATGAGGAGCAGCTGAGGTCCCTTGGTTTGTTCGGCCCCGAGCAGAGCAGGCTGAGGGGAGGCCTCATGGCGGCCTGCAGCTCCCTCACGAGGGGAGCGGAGGGGCAGGCGCTGAGCTCTGCTCTCTGGGGACAGCGACAGGACCCAAGGGAACGGCATGGGGCTGGGACAGGGGAGGGTCAGGCTGGGTGTTGGGGAAAGGCTCTGCACCCAGAGGGTGGTCGGGCACTGGGACAGGCTCCCCAGGGCAGTGGTCATGGAACCAACCCTGCTGGAGTTCAGGAAGCGTTTGGACAGTGCTCTCAGACACGTGGTCTGATTTTTGGGTGGTCCTGTGTGGAGCCAGGAATTGGACTCAATGATCCATGTGTCCCTTCCAATTTGGGATATTCTGCAATTCTAGGATTGTACAAAGTGAAAGCAAAACTTTTCAAGGGACAGGAGGGAGACTGGAGAGAAGTCAGCTTTCTCATAAAAACTATAGAGGAAAGACTGGGTGTGACCTGTGATGCTGGATGCTACTTGCTGTAGGTAGGATGCTGCTGCTCTTACCTTCCTGTACAAAAGTTCTTGGATCAAAATTTGAGATGTGGATGTCGCGGGTTTCTAGAGACAACGCCATTGAACAACCCACATGAGAAAAATAGACTAACCTGGCATTTTGTAGAATTCCCATCTTCAGATGTTTTCCCCATTTGCAACTGGAGTCATTGCTGTAATGAATCCTACAGAATTGCAAGTGAGAAACATAGTCTGTGTGGCCATGAATAAGAAAATACATGGGTTATGAAGGTATTTCATGTATAATGTGGTCTACTATCAAAAAAAATGTAGATTTCAAAGATAGAATTTTCATAAAGAAGGTTATGTTGTTAAGATGTTTTACTGAGGTCTAGTGACAAATGATTTCAGCCTGAAATCATTTTTCCTGGGTTCTTTTTTTTGCAAAGACTATTGTATGGAAAGTCCAATAAGCAGAGCATTGATCTCAGAAGTATGTCAAAGGCAGATGTTTAAATTAATGTACAATTCATTTTACTACATATCTAATTTCTTACAAATCATGAAAAATTCCTTCTCTATGTAGGCATTTATACAGGCTATTAGAGCTAGTTCTAAACCATTAACCCCTCCGAGTTGCAGTTATTCATAATGTATAATGCAGCGTCCTTCTACATACATTTCCCTTTCCTGGTGGGTTCATAAATGTTCATTTTACTTTTTAAAAAATCAGTAAAATAAAGCAGAAGGCAATAATACACACAAAATCTGAGCTCATGCATTTCCGTCTGCAGGGAAACTTGTCTCCTAGTATTACTACCTATTACAATGGTCTTTTTCAGAGTTCTTTGAATGAATTAAGGAAATTCTCAATTGCTGTAAGTCAGTCAGTGGCCTTTTGCAGAGCATAAGCTTATCTGTAGGCAATGCACAAATTTTGCTACATATGCAATTTACTCTAATAAAGAGAAATTCAAACATGGATTTTACCTGAAAGGGCTGCTTTACCCTGTGTTATTGCCACCAGCCGTGAAGCACCATGCAGTACAGAGTCGAAGATGGGTTGTGACATGCTGCATATATTTTGTGCATGTGTATTTACATATAGTTGGTATTTGTCATTTTACAAAACAAGTTAGTCTTATTTTCTTATTGTAAAAGAACCTCATTCTTTGGATTTTTCTTAAGAAAAGTCCTAACTCAGATCACCTAAATGTCCTACGCTTTGCTTTCTCCTCCTCTGATTGGAACTAAATATAGTGTGCTCTGCTGTTGCAAACCAATTTATTGATTCCACAGTCCTTCAGCAAGCATCTTCTGCACCTGCTCTCATAAGAGGGGCATGCTCCCTCTTTGAGAAAACCATAAGGACAAAAGTTTTATAGTCAGTATGATTGCAGCTTTAAGCACAACCCAAAGATAAAGCACATTATAACACTCTAGCCAGGAAAACCCTGTCACTGATTTGTTTCAGATCTTTGTGATAAAGTTCACAATAGATAATGATCCTCAAGCTCAGATCCTCACTGTTTTTTGTTTGTTTGTTTATTACCTTGCCAAGTTAAAAATAAAATTTAAAAAAATAAAAAAATCTGAAATCCTTCTGTAATCCTGGTGAGTGTCAGACACATAATCCTGCCATTCACATCAGTGAAGTACCAGAAGTGAAACTCCAGCTATATGCCATCCCTTTTCTGATTTGTTAGCATGTACAGGCAGACTGAGGTGATTGTGTTGTATATGGGATGCTATTACAGGCAAACGCAAATATCACTGCAGGTTAAAGCAGTGGCACATTGTGACTATAACATATGCAAGAAAACATTTCTTTCTGTTTTACCTAGTTAATTAGCAATATGAAACATTCACAGAACTGCAACGCTTTAAGAAATTCACTAGTGAAACTCTAGACTTTGTGTTGTTATCATTAACACCCTGCACCCTATAATGACTGATACACAAAACTTAGTCTTATTTCTCAGAAACACTAGAGATAAACACCACCTGCTTTTTCTCTTTTTTTTTTCTTTCTTCTCTCATTCTGTATGTTTTCATATGCTCTTTCCAGATCTGCTGAAGCTAGTTCCTATTTTCATTATTTTCCTTTCTCCCTCTTTTACCTGCACCATTTAAAATGTCAAAACAAATGCTTATAGCTTCCTGAACTATCTTTGTAGTAAATAGATTTTTCTAAGTGCCTAACTGCCCTTGCCAGACAGAGCCTGCCTCAGCGCCCCACTGGAAGCAGGGCATTGGGGACACCAGGCACCTCCCTGGGGATGGGACAAGATGTCAGAAGAGGTAAAGCATAAGGAGTGTGTCACACAGAGACAGCCCAGTGTCTCACTGAAAGGAGAGGAAAAGCTTCACCCTTCGTTGGAATGAGGAGCAATTAGCCAAGTAGAGGAGATTACAACACTCAGCCTTGTAAATTTTAAACAAGGGGTGGCGGTGGGATCACTTTTTTTTTTGATTATCACCAACTTGCAGGCTAGGCTAAGCTATAAATAACATGAAATGATACCTTTAGGATGCAGTTCACTACAGGTTGAGGGGAAATAGAGCTGCATACTTCTCCTACATACCTTCAGCAGCAACTTTCATGAACTGCAGCTTTAAACCCACACCCCCACCCTTTTTCTTTTTAGCACTTTCTTTGCACTATTTTTTAGCAAGAAAGCCATTTGTGAGCAGGGAGTGAGCTACTTGGCTTTTCTTGCAGTGACCTGTTATGTTGCTCATTTAACCTTAGAACAAAGTCTAAACCTGGTTAGAATTTATTTATTTATTTATTTATTTATTTGTTTCCTTCATTACTTAAGAAAAAATATATTTTTAATTACAGGAATAGCAGCCTGAAGTGAAAGTGATTCCAGAAAACTGGAAAACATTCCTTATACAAGGGTGCAGCACGTTCAGGCACCTTTTTGAACCAAAGCATATCGTAATAAACACTCTTGCTATGTGCATTCTCCAGAGTGTTCAAAGGGTGAAAGAGCATGGCCTCTTGTAATCTATATAAAGCAAGAAAAGACTTCTGGTTCTCTCTGTGATTCTGGCTATTCACCTGGCTTGTGATGCTTAAACTGGGCTACATTTGAATGCTTTAGGTAGAACGTGGATGTTTTTCTGTGGATAAAGATTTTTTAGGGGGGAAGGGGAATTAAAGCAATGTCTTCACAACATACTAAATTACTCATTGAAGTAAATCTCAAGTATTATTTTTATTTTCTCTGTAAAATTACATTTGGCTTCTTGGATATTTCTCTTCAGAATGGATGGACTGAAAGAAACAGAGTTAGGATAAAAAATGCTTTACTGTAGCACTGTAAAAATGCATATGAGAACCATGTGAAACTTTGAATTTGAACTGGAGTACAGGAATATACACAAAAATAATTGTATTATAGGATGTGTAATTCAAGCAGGCCTTTTTAACAACAATAAAGATTACCAAAGTCACCCATCCCAAATAGCATCTGAGGAAACCTGGTACCTATCAGCTGAATCAAACCCCACTGGGAATTGTATCTCAAGGTAAATAACGTGTACAGCTTAAATAAGCTGTAACTGGCTAATTAAATAATTTGAAAAACATTTCAAAGGCTAAGGCTACATTATTTAATTCTACCTACTGAATCTAAATTCTCCCTGCAGTATCAAATAATGTCATATTCTAATTAAATTCCTTCCCTGGACTAATAGAAAACCTTAAAATTCATAATGATAAAAACAGTTGGCTAATTAGAATTAGCAAATATCATTCAAAAAATTTAATAAACTAAAAATGCCCCTGGTTAATGTTAATGATGGCATCTTTCTTTTGATACTTTAAATAAAATGTCCTGCATATAAATAAATAAATAAACACAGTTCCATTATCAGCTTTCTTGAGTAGCCTATTACAGTAATTGGCTCCACTCAGATGATTGCTGCATTACAGTCTAAGCTGTGAATGCATGCAGAGAGACAGATGAATGGTTATCATTCAGATGCTCAATGGACGGTCAAAGAAACAGACACTGATGTTTTTTATGTGGAGGAGGATGTGAGGCTCCTGGTGACTGAGGAAAAATAACAAAAATAAAAGATCATTGTAAGTGGATTTGAGTCACTGATAAATGCATTACTTTGCAATAAGAAAGGGTTTCTGTCACTTTCTGCTTTCTTTTTTCTAAAATTAGACTCTTTTGTTCTTTGTCTGGACGGAGAGGTCCTCACAAAACAGAGATGGTACAAATATAAACCCATAATGCTACATCAAATCCATATGTGGAGCTTTCAAGAGTGCACAGTGCACCAGCTGTTTTATATGAGGCACAACCTAAGCATGGCATGCAACTCAGAGAGACAAATAACCTTTTCATCTAAGTACAGTTATGGTCAACCCATTGCCTATGAAAAAAAATGAAAACTCTTCTAATAGGATCTGTGGATGGGAGATACTACTAATTGTCAAATCCAAATGTCTGTGATCTGGTTCTTCTTCCCAGTTTAATCAATTATTCTGGGCACACAAGAGCCATGTTCAGTCTCACCTTATGCTGCTCACCTGTTCCAAGGAGAGGGTTAAGCCAGCATATAGCCAGATCTGGTTCAAGATATCTCTGTGCAAATTGAATTGTCACTGTCACAAATGTGAAGAATGTAGATTGGGTTGTCCTGGTACAAGAAACGTGGAGAAAAAGAAGGGGGTAAAAGGGAGTCAGAAAGAATTTTGAAGAAATGGGTTTGTTGTAACCCAGCAGTAGCATCTGCTGCTTCTGACTGATTACAATTTCTCCTCCTCACTCAAACAAAAGTTTTGTGGTTTACTTTCCTATCCTTGTCTGGTAAAATTAAGCCACACTTTATAGGGTTCTGACAGACACAGAACAGACAGCAGGCTACCTTGTCACTTGCTTGAATTTGGGACCCTTAGGTGGAAAAGCTAATAAGCCCCCTCCCTCCTCGCTGTCTCAAGTTAGGTGGCAGTTATTTTGCCAGAACTGTCCTGAAGGAAGTTTTGCCTTCATGGTGTCCATCTAAAAACTGGGCCTGCATGTATAAGTTCTTAGTCCAAACTACATGCTGCTTGGTACTGTAACCCAGCTGGTTAACCTGAAACTAGGTAAAGGTTTTTACTACTACATTTGATAGAGGCTGAAAAGTTTTGATAGAGGCTGAAAAGTTTTGATGAACTGACAGATGCAGATTTTATTTTTGGCCAGTGTGTAATTTAGAATGAATGAGCATTATATATATATATATATATATATATACATACACACATATATATATGTTTCCTGTTGTACCTTAATTTGACCGGCAGTCAAATTTCTCTCAGTTTCAATTCATTGTTATTTCAGCTTACTTCACTGTGAAGTGATGAAATAAAATATGCTCTAAGAAAGAAGTGTCTCATGTTTTTCTGTTTCTGTTTCTGTTGTCTCTGTATGCAGTTTTTCATTCAGCGTATACTAATTTAAATATGTGAAGCTCGGTATCTACAATCTGAGAATGTCAGAAGCTACTGGGTCACTGAAAAAGAAAATATTTCTAGGAACTGATCAGTTCAATAAAACTCTTTCTCAGGGATAAAAAAAAAAGCAATGAAAGAAATGATTTAGCATATTTTAGTTTTCACTTTGTTTTGTTTTAGTTTGAGGGGACAATAGACAAGGATTCAAAACCAATATACAGTAAAAATAATTACAGGCCAATAATGGAAAGTTTGATGGACCTGGCCTAGAACGTTCTTGCAATCTAAGATTGTTTTAAAATGGAAAATCTTTTTTCAGCTGGTTATATTTTTTTGTTTGTTTGTTTTCTCTTCTCATTTTACGCATCGTCACATTACAGTGGTAGGTGTCCTATAAATCAGACTTTGCTCTTATCCATGTGTGTTTAAAGCTGTCATCTTCTACCATACTGTTTCTGAATCTATGTGATAGGACTGATGAATCCAGCAAACAATTTCTATCATGTATCAAATAAAATATAACCTTAGGTTGAAAGTGAATTCTGCTCACTGTGCAGTGATGGGAAATAAAATACATTTACTTAAAAAAAATCCATATAACTCCACAAGCACAAAAGGAATACATCTGTTTTGAGCAAGAAGTCATTTTCCACAGGAGACTTGTCTTTTACAAGATAATAAATAATTGTAGGTGATTATGTAAAGCAATATTTTACAAACCATAAAATTCCAAGGGAAAGTATCATTGAGGAATTCAATGATGACAATCTTCTCAGAGCTAACAGGAAGATCTTTTTCTACAGTGAGGTAAACATGACTGTTTCAGTGCAATGTCTGGACCTAGTATTGTGCCACTTTAAAGAGGACTTCTTAAAAGTATGCAGATTTTTCTCATATTTAGTAAAATTATATGACACTTTACGCCCATCAGCGTGAAGTAACTCCAGCAAATGTTCCTACATTTGAAACCAAATCCTAAAATATATGTTTATCCTTTTTCAAAGCTTATTGAAGTCTATGGGAATTTAGTGAGAATAAATGTTGGACAAAAATTTAAGAAATGTTTTTGCTGTTTGTTCCATAATAAAGATAAGATTGATAGATTTTTTTTTATTATTTTTTACTTTTATTTTATTTAATTTCTAATAGAATGCAATCAGCCTGGGGGGAGGAGGGGAAAAAAATAAATAAACCCAAATATTTGTTTAGTAAACATCACAACATCACAAAAATCTGTTAGCAGGAATAAACATGAAATATCAATAGACTTTCAGAGGCCTAAAGACTCCAATGCCAGAGGCAGCCTGTGAAAGGCATGAGTTTATGCCAGTTTATTGGAACTGGTGTTCTGGCAAAGGCGTTTTTCCTTTAGTTGCTCCTATAAGTCATCCATAACAGTTTTGCAAAGTGATACAGTTCAAAACTGCTGATTTGTCTTGCTCACTGGCATAGTTTGGATTTTCAGTTTAAGATGAATCCTTTAAAAATGTTCATAGTAAGCTATGACTTCTACAAATAATTTTTCTTAACTCTTAATTAATATTCTGTTTCCCTTAAAAAAAGCCAGATGCAGAAATGCAGATATAATATAAATAACTGAACTAATAAATATGGCAGTTACTGATTTTCTTTTTAGGCCAGAAAGCACCATTCTAAGTTCATTGTATAAGGGGCTGCTGCATGAACCTCCCTGCTTAGTTAACAAGCACTAATTTGGATGTGATGAGTAATACTTAAAATGTCACTATTAATATTCACCAATTTATTGAAGTGTGAAAGAAGGAAGTATCCTACACAAGCATTGGCTGGAATAGTGGTGGTGCTGGGGGTATGAATGCAGATGGATAGGTCTTTACAGAGACAGAATGATGACATGACTGATGTAACTCCCCTCCAAAGGTTGGGCTCAGCCTTTAAAAGTTTGAGATGTTTGTCTAGACTATAAAATACATCACCGGTAAAGTTCATCAGGGCCATGACTGAATTTTGCCATAAAACAGCATTGATATTTGTTGTTAGGTCTAAGGGCATTTTACAGTTCCCTGCTTTAACATTTACTCAGTGAATGTCCAGCTGAACATCTATATTACTAAACTTTACTGTGTGTCCAGGTGAAACAAGGAATCACACATTCATTTATTTGGGCTGGTGAAATCCCATTGAGGTGTATTTTGTCTTTAAGACAATACTCCTTTCTACTCAGGAGAATTTTGATGACACATCAGTCAAGAAACTTGCCAAAACATTATTACTTTAAGGCTCTGTGTGTTTGTGCATGTGTATTTAAAAGAGAAGCAAACCAACAACTCCAAAACTAAACAATGTTATGGTTGACCCACATTACCACAGATATTTGCCTAGTCTTCCAAGTGGCAAAGCGCTGCTTATAAACCATGTTTCTTGTGTGATGAATCATTCTTGTCAACAAAAGTATTTGTTGACAGTATTTATGAATAGCTGTGAAGTTGTCAGTTGTGCCCTTGAAAGTTACAGTGGTTACTCCTGTGGTATTTCAGGTGGTGGAACATGGCATACAGAGTCATTTCATTACCTATTTTTTTATTTCTGGAGGATTGGGAATTACTTTTGTTTTTATTACGAGCAACAATTTGGAGGACTGCTTAGAAAGATAACATTCCAGTGCCAGTTGGGTATCTCCAGGAAATTATTATGGACAAAATAGGGCTACACTTCCCTCTTCTCAATGTTTTTCCATTGCTACATTGCTATTTTCTCTGCTGAGTATTTATTTAACAGATTTATTTGATTTGTACATCTTCCACTTACTGATTCATGACAGGTGTCACTGACATTGAGACAATATGTTGAAGACTAAAGATGGAAGGTTTCAAAGAAAGTAGCATCTTTTTTTTTTTTTGTTTTCACCTATTCTGCTTGCCCTATTTTTTTCTTTTTTCTTTTCTTTTCTTTTCTTTTCTTTTCTTTTCTTTTCTTTTCTTTTCTTTTCTTTTCTTTTCTTTTCTTTTCTTTTCTTTTCTTTTCTTTTCTTTTCTTTTCTTTTCTTTTCTTTTCTTTTCTTTTCTTTTCTTTTCTTTTCTTTTCTTTTCTCTTCTCTTCTCTTCTCTTCTCTTCTCTTCTCTTCTCTTCTCTTCTCTTCTCTTCTCTTCTCTTTTTTTCTTTTTCTTTTTCTTTTTCTTTTTCTTTTTCTTTTTCTTTTTCTTTTTCTTTTTCTTTTTCTTTTTCTTTTTCTTTTTCTTTTTCTTTTTCTTTTTCTTTTTCTTTTTCTTTTTCTTTTTCTTTTTCTTTTTCTTTTTCTTTTTCTTTTCTTTCTTTTTCTTTTTCTTTTTCTTCTTTTCTTTCTTTTTTCTCCCACCCCCCTTTTTAGCTTTCTTGTTTTCCACACAGAAGACTCAAATAGTGGTGCAAGATTGTAGCAAATAATAGTTTTCTTAATGGAAAGTACATTTCAAAATAAAGTTTATTTTAAATTGTTATAATAATGAAGAGTATGCCATAATCTATAAAGTAGCTATACCTAAATAGGGTACAATTAGTTTTTTACTCCATTAAAGGTGCTAATGGCAAAGCATCATTTGAAAAACTTTAAAGAAAACAAAGTCATCTAAACCATAGATTATTGAGAGGTTTACCTAATTTTTAGAGGCTTATTTATTTTTTTTTTCAACTTCCTTGGGGGAGTAGTGAGAAAATTTTATTGTTGAGTAATAGTGGCCGCATTCATATTTATGGCATGAAACCTGAGTCTGATCAAAAGAAAAGGGGAATTTTGCTTACCTTAGTGAGATCAAGGTAGATAAAGACACCGAAACATGTTGGTAGTGGAGGCTATAATCTTATAATACTAGTGTCTAGAGGTAGCTAGATATTTTATAATGTTAATAATTATCCCACGCAGTAAATAGAGAAGGACCAATCATCACACTTGCTTGTTTATAATGATGCCAGTACTGTTTTTTGGTGGAGTTAAAAGGCAGGTTTGTATGGTCATCTAGACAGAACTTTTACTGGAAAATCAGAGGTCTTTGGGCAGTGAATCATATGGCAAAAGAGACAATCAGAGAACTTTCCCCAGGGTTAAGTTTGATGGGACTGGTATGAAATATATTTACTAGAAAATCTTCACAGAGCAATTAGATCTTAATTTAACTGAGAAATAGTTGTGTGGATTCTGTTGACTGAGAATGGTAGTTCATTGAAAGTGAAGAGGATGCTTTTAAAAAGGCAGAAGATCAAGGGAGAAGCAAGCAATCCTGTCGCTGTAACCATGGAAGTACTTGAGCCTGCAGAAAAAGTCTGATTTGAACACGTCTGTGTATTTCTTTATGTGAGAAAGCAGGGAACTGTTTCCTCTGCATACCTCTAGTGACAATGTTTCAGAATGAATTCAGAAAGCCACAAGCTGGCAAATACATTTTAAAGGCATCTTGGGGAAAGTGAAATACAATTTTAAAAGCCTTTGCTTGATAATATAATAACTTTTAAACTGGATCTGTTTGTGAAAATCTCTTCATGCTTCATTGTGCCTTCTCAAACCTACAGAAGAGTATAAATGTGTATATAATTGGTAATTATTACTGCCTGTCTCCTGTACACAGTAAGGTAATATATGGGGAAATATTACTTTTTTGTTGTTGTTCTGTCAATTATCATTCCAATTGTTGCACCATCCTTGCTTAAATCAGCCTTATCTCTGCATCTGTAATCATGATTGCTCTTTGCAAACTTTGGTGAGATAAGAACATTGAAAAATATTATAGAAATGTAGAATGCTTCTCTAAACATGGGTGTTTCAAGGTTTTAGCACACATGAAAACACAGTAGCCTCCTGATAAGATATAGTATATAATTTATTTGATTACTTTATGTAAATTGTTCAACAGTTTTGCCAAAGTATATAGCTGACAACGACATTGTCACAAACATGTGACATTTTCCTCAACTGACTGTTTGCAGAAGGAGGAAACTATTGTATGACTTGTATGCAATTCAGTTCCTTTGCAAAATCTTTTCTTTTTTCTTTTTTTTTTTTTTTTTTGCAATTAATTAAAATATAATCTGCTTGTAATTTTGATTGTTCCAGTAGTTATGGTCTTGTTGTTTAGAGACTTTGCTATCACTCCAGAAACCCTGGTACTGCAACTGAAATCCTGTGTGACCTTGGAAAAATAATTTTTCTTAGTGTTTTCAAAAGTATCTACATCCCTTCCCCAAAGTCAACGGAAATTCAAACTCCTGAAGGATTTAGATACTTTTGTACCTAATTACTGTGGTAGTTTTGCCCATAATATTTTCTTTATTCTGAGAATAAAATAGTATTAAAATACTTAATAATAGATAATTTCTTTCAGAAATTTTAGGATTTTTATGTTGGCTGAAATAAATGCTTCAGAAGTCCTGATCTATGAAGACAATTATAAAAACACTTTAACCCTGTAGTTAATAACTAGAAGTAGGAGGACTATTGTCTTAATTTTCTATCTTTGGAAAAATACTTGTTTTACTGTAGCACCTCATTTATTTTTTGGAGTTATCAGGTAGTTTATGTGACTGGTCATAATGTGTATTGCTACAAATGGTAGTGCTAATAGTGGTAATAATGGTAGTAAATTTTACAAGATAGTGATAAATAAAAGTCACAGTATGATTTGGATCCTAGGAAATAAACTTAAATAGAAACATGGAAAACTCTATATGAAAGGAATCAGAGTGAGGTGAAAAGCTCTCTAACATGCCTGCCCAAGGGAGTTACAAGTTTGTTGGACCTTGGTCTATTCACTGTCCCCTTGTGTCTATTCTCAGCGGATGAATGCCTGCCACTGAATTAAGTACCCACCTCCTGTGGTGCTAGGGGTTGCCCTTCACTAACCTCTTCCCCAGAGGAATTTTACTTTGAAGGCAAATTGGCAGATACAAGAGCTGGTCATCCTTGCCTTCACACAACATCAAAGTTTCGTGATGCCTTGCCTCTCCAAACCAGAATGTTTCACCCTGCAGAAATTCAGGTACTGTGGAAAATAGCCACCTGGTCGAGATCATGGTCATAATAAAAATATTTACAAATATGAACTGCAACTTCTTAATTCTATTCTGTTGACGAGTTCTGTTCTTATAGAAATGGAGAAATGAATGAAACTGAGAGTTCCTTACAAAGGAAGAAGTAATAACATGCACCACGGCCAAGTCTCTAAAGTGCATATTGTAGGTATCCAAGTTATAAGGCAGATGTTAATTCTTGGACTAGCACAGATCAGTGTTGCAGGTGATAATAAAATGTGATGTAGTCTTAGAGGTAGCACAAGTCCATATGCACTGGTTTCTAGAGGCTACTGTGGTAAGAGGAGGAAAGTTGCTACAGAAGGAATGTTTAAAATCTCAGAATGATACAGCACAAATCTATCTATGCTTCCATAATAGCTTTAATCAGTGATTTAATTCAGAAACGTATGTAATCCAAAAGACTTTGCCTGTTTTTCACATATAGGCAGGTGAATTTGCTTGTTATTCATAACGGTATCCCTGATTATATTATTTTCCTTACTGAATGAGTTAAAGTATTCTAAATATTTTAAATCTGAGTGCTGCAGCATGAATTTTGAACACATAATATATTCATTGTTTTTAATAAAAAAATACTTATATCATGTGGTTTGGTTTTTTTTTTTTTTTGGTCTTCATAGTTCCTAGCTTAGTAGGACCTTGACCCTTTATTCTTACTATGGGATAAACCACAGTAAAAATAACCAAGCCATTGTGGATGCAGAATATTCAACCTACCTGATGTATTCTGTTGATTTCACTCCCTAAATCTCATTGTTATCCACAGCAAAATGTTATGATTTGAAATTTCTCCTCACTATCCTCTATGATTTTTTTTTCTATAAGTTGCAGCAGGTATAGGGAGACAGAATAGTCTTCGGGATCTATGGTCAATTGCCTATGTTCACATCGGTGAAAAGATAAGCTAGTCCTGTGCAATGATACCAAAGTAGCTGCAGTGAAAATTCAGGGAAACTGACTAGCCACATTTAGCTACTTTCTGACTTCAGGAAAATGGAAGGCAAATATCTCTATGACCTAATGGGTACATAAACATTAATTTACATACAAACGCATGAATTGCTTTGTGACAGCTGGAAATGAAGATGCTCTCCAAAACACACTTGTTTCTACCATTATCCCCAAAAGTATTTCTTTAGTATTTTTATATATTATTTTAAATATTATGCTCCACCTGAGCCAAAAAATGGATGATATAGAATCTTCTAGAAAAAGCTTTGGAAAAAACACTACATGGTCAAATTAGTTTTCTGTTTGTGTTGTCTAAAAGAATTTGTTGAGCAAGTTATCTAGATAACTCTCCTGAAGAGAAAATACTTGTTATAGCATAGTTGTGTGAAGCATATTTATATCTATAGCTCTGTTATATGTACAAACTTTGCCTGTTAATAATATTTACATTTCAAAAACATTGTTGTGAGTTCAATGTTATATAGACAATTTAAGCTCTGCTATAATTAATGCCATTAATGAGAACACAACAATGAACTAACTTTCTTATACTCCAGTCAAAAGTTTGTAGCTCTTATTTAACAGGACCATTTGGATTGAGAAACATATACATGTTACTTTTCTATTTATTTGTTTATTTTGAAAGCATAAGCTTATATTCCTCCCTTCCTTAAACTCTTCTTCAATAAAATCTTAACACAGGATTTCTAATGAAGAAGTCGTTCTTGTGGTTTTGTTGCTTTACAATCCTTTATTCTGGTATTAGGAGCTACTTAGGTATGGCTGCAGGGATTGTAAGGCTATGGTGCTGTGGTATTGTTGCAGGCCTCATGTGCTGCACTTTCTGCTTGAGTGAGTTTCGAGATAGCAGTTGCACAACAGTGAAATTGCAAACGCGTCAGGATCCAGACTGGAATGAATGCAGAGCTGAAGGAGACCCTAGCATCCCAGAGAGCAACAGACTGTCTTAATATAAAGGAAAATGAGAACGCATTGTCAAAGACATCAGGAAAGGAATAGCAAATGTGTTTTCTTGGCTTGGCAAGTGCTCATTGGGTGATTAAATTGTCTGAGTCAAGTGAATTTCCAGAAATGTGCAGCTAACCTTCAATTTTAGAAAGGTTTTCTTTAGTTCCCACAGCAAACACAATATTCTAAAACCTCTATTTGTTTTGTTCTCTGTAATTTCTGCTCTGAACATCTTAGGCTGAATGGTCTCTTGTCACTGCCAGGCAGATGAAAAATAATTTTGTGTGTCTTATAAGTAGCACCAGCTGTAGCCTGAGCTAAAAGCTTTGTGAAGACAGAAGGTGATGTTAGTATCATTGATATGACATGATGTTTTAGGTCTTATGCTAACACTGACGGAAAAGAAATACCTGCTCAGAAGGAAACTCAGAGCCTATTGTTTTTCTTTTCTTTTCCTCCTTGAGCTAGTCTACAGTTTGAGTCAGTCCAAAGAGAACCACAGCTCTCATGACTTACAGAAGCTTCCTGATGTTAGATATTTATTATTTATGTCAGATATTTAACTCAAACTCTCAAAGCTCTCAAAGCTCTCATTTTTTTTTGACTGTGGAATAATCCTCTTTTTTCTTTTTTTTTTTCTTTTTTTTTCTTTTTTTTTTTTTTTAGCTCTTGTTAGCTTGTAAGCCTCCTAAGTCTACAGCTCAAAGTTTGGTATGTATGAGCACTGAATGTTGGGAAGGAGGAGGCAAGAGGGTGAAAAAAAGTAGAAGAAAACCCAAAACTATATCACTACATCAGAATCACATTATTAGTAAGATGACAAAATGGCTTTTAAGGTGACCTCCACTAAATGGTGTTTGAATATCAGAATCTGGCTTCTTGCATTTTCAGTTTGATTTTATACATGTAAGGTTCAGGGTTCAAGGGATCCTGCATGTACCCTGCTGTCATTTTATAATACTTCTGTAATGGAAGTGGTCATGTTATGCATTCTGTGCCTTACAATAATGTTTCATAACTATTCTGCTCAACACATTCTTTCTGATTGGGCACAGAAATTACATTTACATATTGATTTCATGCAGTAGTGTTGTTGTTCCTAATACATCTGGAGTTTTTGTTGATGGCTGTATCAGTTTCTCTTTTAAGCAGGGATATTTTTTGTCACAACGGCGTTTTATTTACAGGTTTTATGATGAATCACTTTTATTGATCTCCTCTTTCATCTGGTATTTTCATTGCCTTTGTTATTTTACTGTGAAAATACTGTAATATAATGAAATAATAGTAATAAATAATAAAAACAATTACCTATAAAAGAAAGAAGCACCTGTCTAGAGCTTTTTATTTCTGAATGCATCAAGTTTGTCTACAAATTTTATCAATAGCTCTAAGAGGCTGCTTCTTCTGTGAATCTGCCCTATATCCCAAGAAATTTGCCTTCTTGAATGCAGACTAATCAACATGTTCTTATTTCTTGCTTTTGTTTCTGTACCATCTGTAGCAGGTGTTGTGTCCCAGTATAAGCAGCAGGAAAGCAGCATCTTCTTTCATGGAAGATGAATTTTTATTGTAGGGGAATTGTTAAAGTATTTTCAAGAACAACCCCAGTAGCATTCAGAAGGACTTTGATGATATATTGCTCCCAGCTATCTTTTTTTACAGGTCTCCAAATCAATCCGTTGAGCAGGAAAGTAACTTTTTGTTGCTTATTTGTTAGAGGAAATAAGTTGGATTCAGTCTGGAAGAAGATGGAGAGGAAGAACAACTAACAGATACTGGAGATGGCAGCACTGACTGTGATGGTGTCAAGACCCCTGTGCTTTGAGTCGAACTGCCTAGAATTTCTTCTTAGTGTGTGCTTTCCAAAATCGATCAAGTGGCTTTCAACCAATGCAGAAGAAAAGAAGTTGTATAAGAATTTAAATTGGAATGTTTATAAAGTAAATAGAGCAATTTCAAAGTTACCGGGTCAGAGTAGAAATACAAAGGGTTTCTGTTAACTCTTTCCTCAACCACTATTTCTGCGCTGTTTAACTTGGTGTTAGCTAGCCCAGTGGATTCTGGAGTTGCAGCAAACTGTGCTCCATGCACTTTGACCTCAAGAAATTTTATTTTCTGATCACCTTGAAGACAAACTGTCTGTTTTCTGCCCCTTTTGGTGTTTTGTTCTCAATCCCTCCTTAAGCTGCAGGCTCCCACCACTGAATCATGTCTCTCTCTCTCTTCCTCTCTTCTACATCCTCCCTAGTATGGATGTCCTGGTAGGACAGGACAGGTAGAAGGAGGTAGGTAGAAAAGGAGGAGGATAGGTAGAAGGAGGAGGTAGAAAAGTAGACCTACTTCAAAGGGGACTAGCTCCCCTCTTCTTTAAAAACTCACAAGAACCCCTCTTCACCTCCTTTTTAAAGAGCATCTTTTCTTTAGTTATAATCATATAAAAGTAAAAATATTGTCTCTCAGGATGGAGTGATGAGAAGTAATCAAAAAACATACTGTTTGGTGAAACAGGAGAATGCCTGAGTGAGGAAAGTAGGATTTATTTAAAAGACAAAAAAGGATGCACATAAAATCCAATTATTTGAATCTGTGAACATCCAACATATTGACATTGGGGTTTTTTTGGGCTTTGTGTGCCTGTTTCTGCTTCCCTCTGAAACACTGATGACTGCACTGGGTATAGACAGAGTTCTGTTATTAGAAGAACACTTTCAGATTTCTGTTTATAATCCTAAATTCACTTTCGACACATACCATTAAAGCTTCTGACATGCCAGGGTCATTTCACCCCCAGTGCTCCTTTCCAATCAGACTTGAGGTTGTTTTTAGAAGAAGGAAGATTTTCTGTTTCTACCATGCTTAGCACTGTTTTTATAAACTGTACATCTTGTTTTGAAATACAAGGTATAATTCTAAGTGCAGTTAAAGGCATTTTTATTTAATGGGACTAAAACTCTGAAAGGTAGAAAGATGTGATGTAATACTGAATAGAGATGAAGTGGACAAAACTCAGTCCTCTAGCTATGGAGAACTTTCTCTTTCATACAGGTTTTAAAAATTAAGTATGAAGAATGATTTTTTTTCCTGTTCCAGTCTTGGAGATGTTAAATGCGGTGGTAGCAATCCAAGGAGATTAAAAATAATCATCAGCATTCTGTAACCATTTTATTTGATGTAGATCATCACACACACTATATTGTTTTTTGACAATCAATGTCAAGGGCAAAGCTACCAATTTCCCAGTACTGCTCCGGGAATCTTAGGCTTATCTAAGTCTGCATTCTGACACTTATATTCTTTTCTTGACTGCTAATATTCTCTACCTGAGTAATATTTTATCATAGATTAAAAAACTACTACATGGTTGAATTTGAGTGATGATGTTAGGAAAAAATAAAACCAGAGAGATTTGTTGAACAGCATGTCTTTTGGACTCACAATAGCAATAAGCAGGAAGCCTTAAAAATCAGAGTAAAAGGATTTCTAATTAAACTGGGTGGTCCATCTCATAAGACGTACATAAATGGTCTTTAACATGAAATCCATATAAATTTAGGGAGAAATACTGAAAAGAGAGTTCCTTTACAATCTGGGCAAGATGTGTCATGTTAACTGCATTTCAGTGTCGTCTTTTTTTCTTATCAGCTGAGGGCAAAAGCTCATCTACTAGGTAGAATAAATGAATATTTCATAGCAGGAGAGCTAATGATTTCTTTTATTATTATTTTTACAACCTTTGCCTAGGAATCTTAGTTTATTTATGATTTCTCTCTCTCAAGATCAAGTTGTTTAAATTCTCTACAGGCAAAAATTATTGCTGTTTTCTAGCTAGATTGTATAGACGATATGATATTTTAGTTGAAAGACAATCTTGAGCTACACTCACCAGAAAGTACCTTTCCTATGTTTTTCTCTCATAAAATGTTGTTCCCTTTTAGTGGTATCTACTGAATATGCTGGCTTTGGAGAAACATCCAAAGGGAGCTTTAGAGATTCTTCTCTACCATTAAACATTGTGGAATAACTTCAAGATCTGATTTTGCACTGCATGCATCTTCATTAGACTTTTATGTTAACATCTTTTCACTGATCTCTACCTGCCCTAATACACTTGAAGAAAAGCGGGTCAATTATTTCATGCATGATTTTGTTTGCTTACAGAGGTATCTGATAAGCTTAGGATAATCGTGCTTATTTCTTCTTACTTTGAGGTGATCTTAGTCTGTGATGTACAAACACAAACGAACAAAGACAATCTTTAACATGTACAACACTATAAAAATGGCTGGTGGTAGGAAACTGCAGTAACAGGTGAAGAAAGAGGCCAGTTGCTTTCAAAATGTGTTTGTAGGAAAAAGCCAACATGAATAAAAGATATCTGCAGTTCTACTTCAGAAGGGATGTCAAAGGCATTCCCACAAAAACATGTCGAGGAGTCTACTGAAATTATTAGTAAAGATAGGGTGGCAGAAAAAAGTGGTCCTAGAGTCACAGAAAACATGGCTTCATTGAGGCTTAACATCAACCTGAAATATGTAGCATCTGTTGAACAAAGCCAATCTATTTCAAATAGATGTTTTATGGTTTTATGTAACTTATTTTCTGCAGTTGCCAGTCCTAAACAATGCCAGCAATTTTTCTGGAAAGTAATAATGACACAAGCCTTCCACAAGGCAGTACAATACAGTTAAGATGCCTGCTTATTCTCTTAGTGCTTGTTCTTCCACAGTTGTAGTCAACAGCAGATCAGACATACTGACTGTAACCATGTGAATTTAAGTGACAGTAGTGGAAATTTTAAATCTCAGCAGAGTACCTTCTTGTTCTGAGGATTTCTTATGGGTTTTCACCACATGCTGGTGCATTTGGCACATGTAAGCCAGTGCCTCTCTGTAAGCAAAAAAGGGACATGAAGATAGAAAATATTGGCAAAACTTGTACTGTTCTTGCCTCTTCCATTCGGCAATGGTGTCACTCTCTGTATCCTTTTCATTTGTTTTTAAAAGGAATATGTTGCTATTACATTGGATAAAAACCTGGATAAAAACTTGCAAACTCTGGACTTTTGAGCTTGTCATTAAACTCCTACTCAGGTTTAAATCATTCCACGTTGCCAACAAACATGCCCAGATACTGTTCTTTTTTTTGTTTGTTTGTTTTGTTTTATAATATGTCATACAATATAAACATATGTCAGCTAAAAGGGATTTAGCTGCAAAATTCCTGTTGAATGCAGAACTTAAAAAGGTATTGTTGACCTGCTGCCATTTCAGTGATCCATTGCTAAGGTTACCTACTTATAAAATAGGAAAAAATGATAGTAATATGATGAAATACATGTAAGAACACTTTACTGTGATTGGTATTTTCTACGAAGTCCCAGATCACATGATAGGGATCACATGATAGGGAATATGTGATCATATTCCTATAACATTGTCCTCCTTCTTGCTTTTCCCTTTATTTTTTCTCACTGTATCCAATTCAACACAAAGTTTGGAAGCCCAGGATCACCAGGAATGGCAGCATCTGGTAAATGGGAAATAACTGCTATTACTCAGCTTTTTTGATAGCTCATTGTCTGCAATCATAATCTTTATATGATTTAACAAAGCAAGGACATTTACTTTATAGTGTATTGGACACATACAACAGTTGTGATATATATACATTTAATTTCTTACATACACTGAATACAAGTTTTATTCCATCAATAAAGTTTTCTGCAAACACTCTGGATTCCCTTTTTTTTGAAGCTGCTTTGTAGAGTTTCAAGCAGCCAGCAGATGGAGAGATGACAAACCCAGTCACATGATGCCTCTGCATATAAAGAGTTTGCTGATTCACAGACTCATTTGATTTCATCTCTGTCAGGTGCAAGAACAGCTGAAATGTTTTTATTGCAGAAAATTTCAGTCTTGCAACATTTTATCTGGAAGTAATAATATATTTTTCTTTCTAGCTATGGGATTTGTTTGCTTTAAAAATAGAATTGCTGATGGTTCATAATGTCTACAATACAGTACAAAGGGAGAAAAAACCCTAAAGCTCTCTACCCATCTTAACTCCCTGGGAGAATAACAACAACAACAAAGGACATATTTACCCACCTTGTCCTTATATGTATGTAATTTCATGCTCTTAAGAATCAAATCAATTATCTACTGATGGAGTTTAGGGAGTCTGCCATTTACTCAGGTAATTTTCCTAACAGGACTTCTTGTCTGGGTCCCTCATCAACTAGGAATATAAATGTATGATTTATCCATTACACCAGACTTCAATCCATCAAGAATACATTTTAATTTCTGACAGGAATTAGTGTTGAGTAATCGTGAAGTCTTCTTCCCTTTCAGTCAATACGTCTTTTTAGTAAATCAATAATTCATGAATTAATAACCTAAAATAATTCTAAGTAGAGTTTGGAGTTAAGTCTGACCAAACTCTTGCATGTGTAAGTTTGGGTTACCTTTGGAAACAAGCAAATGACTTCTTTTATTTCCAGAATGTTGACTATATAGCAATAAGAAAACTTTCATTATGATTGAAGACCAAATGAGTATGCTGTCTCTTTTAGCATAACTTTTACTAGAGAATTCAAATAGTAAGCTATCTGTCAAGCAGTAAGCTATCTGTTTGGAGAACATCCCTGTTCTCCAAAACAGATACACCACCCTACTCCCCCCCCCCCCCCCCCGTTTTATATTCATAGGGCAGAATGGAAACATCCTCAGGGGCTCCCCTCAGGACCCAGAGAGCCACTACCAACACTAGCAGTGAGCACGTTGCACACTCACAACCCCAGGCTGTCATGCTGGGGCTTATAGACATAGGAAACTGGAAAAGTCCTGCAGGGTTCTGAAAATGGCAGCTATTCATGGCTCTTTAATGAAAAGGAGTAGACAGGACCATTTAGCTTTTAAAAATGTTTTATTTATAGGGAAACAGGAAAGCACAAGTTAACTGCCTATCAACTTGACTGTAAAGAGCACGTCAGAACTTACTGAGATGTCTACTGAGCAGCCAGCAGCAACAGTGGCTTTTAATGAAACTGTAAAGCAATTTAAGTTAGTGGCATCTGAAAATAAGTGACATTTCCACATGAAAGTGTTCCCTAAGTCAAAATACAGGAATGAATAATGGAGATAATAAATCTGCTTCAGAGGAGGAGAGGCAAATGCAGTTATTTCTGGCAAAGTAAGCAGCACTTAATTTTCTTTCCAGTACAAACCACCTTCCATTCATATGTATGACCAACCCTCTATTCTAAATTATATATTATTGAAAATTATTAATTCAGGGAAGTAGTTTTTAAAGAGAAGGAGAGGCCTGGTTACAAGACAGAAATGTCTGCAAAACATATAGAAGTTACTAGTATCAAAACGATTGGTTTTCTGCTTAAAATTAATTTTATTTCAGCTTATCATAAATATTTCCTACTGTACAGCTTATGCCAAAACCCACTTTGTTTTAGTGTTTGTTCAGTCACTATCTATGTAGAAGTCATTTGAGGAAAGTGGAAAATGAAAACACAAAATATTTTCTTCTTTCTCTTTTGCTTTTCAGAACACAAAATCAGGTTGTTCTTAACTTCTAACTCTTTCATCAAACTATCTTCACTGGCACATCCTCCACCAGGTGAATTTATTGCATTCTGTAAAGAGAGAGCAGGTAGTTATTTTCCATGATGCATTTCCTGGGAAGAGGAATATTTCTCATAAGGAAATGTATTTAATTTGTTGTTTTTAAGCTTTTTATTTATTAGGGAGAAAGCAATAAGTGTTTTGAAACATATGTGAAGATGGAACAACATCCATCAGAAATATGTAACAGTAGTTAATTCTGCTTTGGGGCTGCAGAGAGACTAGGTGATTCTTTAAATATAATCCCTCCACCCTGTTTCTCTATAATTTTAGGAACCTGGAATCAAACATCAAGGGCTTTATGGAACTTTGTGGCACTTACTATTTGATTTGTCCCTTGTGACACTGAGTAGCTAATGCCTACGTGTCCTAGACCTTCTGTCTTTATGAAGGCAGAGAACAGAAAGGAAGGGTTCTAGGAAGTTAAAAAAAATTACTGAAATAATCCATTGTAATCATCTAAAACATTGAAGCTTGCAGGGAGATCACTGCAGCATTTTGAGCTGCGCTGGTAGAATACTATATGCTTTCTAAATAAAATGATATAAAACACAACAGATAACTTTCCCTAGAGCAGATTTTCCAGTGCTTTGCCCAATCTTGTTTTAATGACTAATGTTAATGAGAATACCAAAGGGAAAGAGTAAAGTTGACAGGAAAAATTCATTATGCAGAATAGACAAAGCAAGATAAGAACTTACAGGAAACAACATTCTTGGTTTAACACTGTTAAACAAGCAATTAAAAAGCTTTGGGTGAGCTTTTACCACAACAGGAGACTCATGTACTTTCAGATTTCCTTTTCTGAGAGTAATGGTTAGAAGTAAATGTTTTGGGCTGTTTATGGCAATATTTTTGGTAGAAAAATCAACGTGAAACCTTACGTTGTATACATATGAAGAATCGGGAGCTGACATTTACCAGTTTGTTGTTGTTGTTGCTGTTTGCTTGTTTATTTTACAGAAATAGAACAACAAAGTATATCATCTATAATAGATCAAAAGAGTGTCATAGAAATGTGAGGAAGTTCAAATGATACAAATTTGATAAAACTTATTGAAGGAAGTGGGTTTTTACTGTGCCCATAATATAGCAATAAAATAAAATGGAATCATCTGAGAGAAGTGCATCTTATAAGTCTAGTTCTGTGCATTTTTGCTTGACTGAAAAGATGAACCCACGTTTCTAGGAGGAACGTAATCATTTCATGGTAATAAGTTATGATTCTGAATCCTTATGTTCCTAATTGAAGCCAACAGTTTAATGGCCATATGTTGGCTTACACATCAAAGCTAGTTTTTGCATGGTGTAGTGGCAGTGCTGGGATTCAGCAGCAAGCTGAAGCAAAAATTGATGATAAGTAGCCAACATTTCCCTAGATAGAAGACCAAATGGCAAGGTGATGCAGATGCAATTATAATAGGCAAGCACCACTCATACAGTTTCTTTCACCATGGGTGCAAGTCCTGTCCCTTCTTTTACTTTTGCAGCTAGGTAGGTGAAGATCTACAAAATGGAATTAGCAAACAGGATGAAAATATAACATAAAGCCTATATACAGAATTATGCAGAATTCTGACACTTCCGGCTTCTCAAAACCCCATTCATTTAGTCAGCAGTCCAGCAGTCCTACAGATGTGTGGAAACAACGAATACCTTTTTTTTTTTTTTTTTTTTTAACATCAAATAACTTCTACCATTTCTGCTCCTATAGATGTCCTAGGTTTTCCTCAGTCTTGACAGTGTTATATAGCTTCCTACCTATTTTATTCCTAGATAATATCAGGGGCTGAGAACAATGTATTCTGCCACCTCTCTCCCCTGTAGCATTTGATTTGGTACTTTCTAAACATCCTTTGAATAAACAAATGTACCTCTGCGTCATTCACAATTTTGGCAGGACAAAGGTTGAGACTCCTGGTAAGCTCTTTGTTTTCATTTAAATGGTTTTGTTTGTTTGTTTTTCAGGCAGCATTAATTCTACAGTGCATAGAAGTAGAAAGGCATAACTACACTTTGGTGAGTATTCCTGGTACAACAGTATGCACACTTGTCAGCTTTTGTAGTTCCTACCTGCTAGGAGACCAAATTGGGGTTGCAGTTCTGACCTCTGCTGAGATCAGCTGCTATCCTGGTTCTTATGCTTTGCTTGTTCAATGTAACTGTAACCAGTTGTCTGAAAGAAGACATGAACAAATATAAGATATAGGAATGTTTTCTGTGGCCTTTCTTACAATTTCTGTGGCCATGGAATACTTATAAAGCAATTTACTTTTATTACTAGGATAAACTATTCTGATAGAAAAGTTAAAACAACTTTGAAATTATAATTTGACCTCATGTATTCTACAGCTGTAAGTTTTTGAAAAAAATAATAAATAAATAAATAACAAGACTGAGGCGTCTCCCTCAGGACTTCCAGTATATGGAAGTATATGGAAGTATATGGAAGTATATGGAAGTATATGGAAGTATATGGAACCAGTGCAGGTTCCACTTGTCCCTGCATTCTGTTTCTGCTATGCCCATTCTGTCTGTCTAAATAGTAGGTTTTGAAGCAGAAATTTCACAAAGGCAAGTCTTTGTTTCAGGGAAATAGCCTTTGTCACAGTTTTTTCTTCTTCACTTCTTTGCCCACCCTATTTTTGTCTCTGGTGTGCCTAACAACAAAATACAGAGATACTAAAAACCTTTCTGTTTTCATAGACAAAATTAGCTTTCTGAATCTCAACCCACACCCCAAAAAAACAAACAAACAAACAAACAAACAAACAAAAACAGTCTGCACATAGCTCAGTTTTGATTCTGAGCATTTGAGATCTCATTTTTATCCAAATGAATTCCTTTCTAACTATCACTCTTGCTGCATTTTTTATTGCTAAAGTGCATGAATACTACATTATGAAAAATATTGAGACAAAAGTTTGTCATGAGTACTTGGTCCTATAACTGGTATAGAGGTTACTGTTATGCTTAATGTTGCTTCTTCTATCTTCTTAACAGAAGAGGCATAACCCAATGACAGAAAGTTGCCTAAGAATTGTTTGTCATGATGAAGCTTTTTTGTTTGGTTGTTTTTTTTTTTTTTTTTTTAACCTTTCTTTTCAATAGAGTGCTTTGGGATAGGGCCATCATAAGTCTGAATTATTTCTTCTCTCATGGACTAAAACTTTACTTGTTTTCTTAAAACCGTCCTTTCTTAACCTGCTGTGATTGATAGGTGAAGGGAGAAATTTGATAACTTTCCATGCAAAGAATGATACTTTACTCAAGTCTTCAGAGACTCATTTATATGAATCTAATTGTTTTCTTATAGCCTTGTCCTTATGCTCTGCTCTGTGAATGCTTTAAAATGTAATCTCATTGTCTGCAAACACAAAATCAATATAAAACGAAGCGAAGCAGCTAAGATGTGAAAGGAAGAATTTTTCAAGTTAGAAATTAACATGTCATCTTAACATTTGCCATATTAGAGCCAAATGATTTTGTGTAGAATATATTTACCATCTCTTTAGACCATTAATATCTATTTAATAATAAATAAATGTCATATTAATTGCAGTAGTTCAGTAGAAGTTTTTAATCTCTCCTACCTGAGGGTTTTTAAATAATGTAGTACTTAGAATGATGCACAGGTTATACATACAAATGTCTTTGAGTTGCTTATACTTTAAAATTAGACTTATCTTCACAAAGAGACAAAAGACCCTAGTCTGCTTTCTTCCTTACAAAACAATTTCCAGTATTAGATGATTCAAAGAAGAAGTCTCACTGTGGACTGTTAGTATGCAATATATCCCTAACAGACATGATCCAGTATTTTATTTTATTTTTTTTTACCTGTAAAGAAGGTTTACATTACTTAAGAAGTAGGGATGCTGGAGTGCCAGCCTTAGATTTAGGAAGCCTGTACTCACATTCCTGCTAGGGCAGATTTATGGACTTTGCATCACAAAAACACATAGAAAAGGTCTGACTTTTCCTCTCCTGATTAAGTGGATGCAACTACAAAAGAGGTTGCAGGAAGAGGATGTGCTGTGTGTGGTCTGGTACACAGGCATCTGGAAATGCCAATCAGATGTGTACTTCTTAATCTCTCTCCCTTTCTTAGACTCTGGGGGCCTCATCCCATAAAAAGTGCCTGTCCCTGAATGGTTTCAGATATGGGCATCTATAACGTGCTTTCCTCACAGAATATGCTTCATCCTTTTGCATTATGTATCCCTTCAGTAGCTGAGCTTTTAAGGGCATGTGAGGTGGACAAATGAGTAGTTTTTTCTTACATCCATCTGGTCATGCAAGTCCCTCTGATGCATGTATTTCTGCATAACCCACAGTGCTTCCCACCCTTTTACCAAGAGATGGACTCACCACTATTATGTCTGTCTCTACTGTACCAGACCACAAAAGCTAAAACACAACATGTTTGAGCAAACTGGTCTAGTGGAAGGTGTCCCTGCCCATGGCAGGGAGGTTGGACGTGGACAATCTTCATGGTCCTTTCCAATCCAAACCTTCCTCTGATAATGTGTTATTTATGCTACAGACCATGTGTCATCATTGCTGGCTGTAGTATGCCTGTAGCTGAGTACCTTAAACAATTTAACCCCCCTTGCTGTAAATCTAGACAAACAAATAGACATAACAGATAATGCTTTTAAGCACGGTGGTCTCTTTAATACTGGGGAGTGGTAAGTTGTCTTTTTTTTTTTTTTAATAACTCTAAGAAATTACATTATCTGTGATTTTCCTCTTCACTTCACTATATATCCTTTTATTTTCACACCAAGATAGAAGGTTAGTATAATTCAGATTGGCTTGCTTGTATCTCTGATTATTTTTTATAACTGTATCATGCCTTACTTGCAGCAGTGAAAATCCTAAGTCTAAATCTAATTCTTACTTGTATTGAAATCTCCTAATACACCTAATTATTAATGTCACTGTATCATATAAACATTTTATTACAGCCTTCTGACACAGTGGCTTACTGTTACAGATGAGGAAAGAACAATTTTGTGCTATGTAAAGGCTCCTCTATATCGTCCAAGACAATTGTCCTTCAAGACACTGTAAGTTTATGTGCAAGATAGAGGGGACACTTGCCTTCCTTCTATTGATTTACAACTGTATCAGCCTTAACTTGTAATAAACAAAACTGTGCAACTGGCAAGCTTAAGTATGTGCTTCTTCAAACTTCACGGTAGAGATGGGAGACCAGTTAAAATACAATCTTTCATACCCAGTTGTTACGGATATTAATTTCTAGTTGTTAGGAATGCCTGATTTGGAATGCATGCAAGGCTTTCTTTACGTCACTCTAGAAGTGTTGAGGGGAATTAAATGGTTATATTTTTGCATACTTCAAGGTATCTTTAAAGTGTTAGTGAGCTTGTAAAGTGGTCTAGGGTAAAGTTGGTGAAATCCTAATTCCAGACAGTGGCAAAACTCACATTGATTTAAATTTCACATTGACTAAATTTCACTAAACTTTTAGGACTGATGGGTGCCATAATAATCATCTAGTCACAATTACTTCATAATACAAGACACAGAATTCCTTCAAGTGATTCTCACGTAAAGTCTATAATTTCTGCTTGAGTTGTTACATATCTTTCAGGAACACATAATTTTCATTAAAAGTAGTCAGTGATGACGAACCAACAATTCGCCTAGGTAAATAGTCCAAATAGTTGATTAGATTCACTGATAAAAATATACACCTAGTCTAATATCAATCATCTAGCTTCCACCTTCAAATATTGGATCTCGTTATGCTTCATTTGTTAAATTAAAGGGCTATTTGCAATCAGAAATTTTCTCATTGTAGGTAATTGTAGGCTATAATCAAGTCACCTCTTACCCTTCCCCTGGATATACCAAAAACTTTGCAAACCACCTTTTTCAAATCTCAGGTTATTCATGTAGCGTTGTTTCTTTTCTGAATCTCTCTGTCTGTAGCTTTTTTAAGGTGTGGAGAACAGCAACAACAACAAAGACAAAAGATGAACCATTCCAAAAGATGATCTCTAATGCCAGGATATAGGAAAAAAACAAGTAGAGTAAGTATGGCAAATTTTCTTTAAAAACAGTATCCCTAAATGTATCTATTTCATATTAAAGACTGGAAAGAGTTAAACAAAACCTGTCTGTTAAGCTACAGTTATTTAAGACACTGTAAGAAAATATGCCTTTAGGACTCTGCTGATACAGTGGGCTACATACCCTTTGAGAATTTAAAGCTAGTAGCCAATATGCAGTTTCTGCATCACTTAAATCAGATGCAATAAGAGGAGCTTGGGGTACGATGATACAGAAGTGTCAGACAGTGGATTCTGTTGGTTTGATATAGTTGGTAGACAGAGGCACCATTTGAGGTTGGTCCTGAGTACCTCTTGGTCTGAGGTACCATCTCTTGGAGTAGCTGTAGGGACAGGAAGGGCATGTGTTACACACATGCAGCCAAAACGTTCTTAGGACCCATTAAAGGAGTCCTCTGTGCTTGTCCTCTGTGACCTTTGTGAAAAGTCTAGTCCTTTTCATTGGTTATTTCCTCCTTCATACATCTCTCTTTGTTCTCACAGCACTCTATATTATTGCACCATCAGTTGATTGAATCAGGACTGTTTATATATAATTTTACCAAAACTCTTTTCAGACTTCTGCTTTCCAAAATACAGGCTAAGCTAGTTGCTGAGTGTAATTTTCATTCTTATTTTTCAAACACAATTCTCTACATACTTGCACACAAATTCAGCTGAGGTTCAATTACCAGGTGAGGCATATTCAGTATAAACTCTGCTGAACTCTTTTGTCCTTAACATTATTTGTCACAGATCTGCAAAATTTACTGTCTGGGCAGTTCTACATCATATATCTAGATGTCAGCAGGTATTGGAACAAAAAAAAAAAAAAAAAAAAGAGAGATTTTCCTTTTTTGACAGGCTCCCTATTCTGCTCTTCATCCTTGGAACTACTTATTCCTGTTCCTTTTTTTTTTTTTTTTTTCCTGTTTCCTTACTCACTGGTGGGACTATATGACTATATCTGTAATGTCAGTTAAAATATAAGGCATCCTCATGACTGTATTACACTTTTGGCTCATTCTCTGATCAGCCATGTTGATTTCCATTTTGGTCGTCTCCCTATGTGAGCACCATCTCTGTCAATCTTAATCACTCTTTTAAAGAAATAAAGCTCAAACACCTTTCACCCTCATTTATCTGCAGAATCATGGTCAGGAACCTTCTGTGAGGAGTTGCTGTGGGAGAGAGAGTACAGATGTAAATGGCGTTACACTGCAAAATGGAGAAAAGGTAAAAAGGAGATGGGAAAAAAAGCCTATATAATATCAATAATTTATGGAGCAGATATTCTGTTTTTATCTGAGGTTGTTCAGACTGGAATTAAACTCATATATTGAAGATGTCTCCCAGCTTTCTGAATACATAATAATAAAATTGTATATCTGAGCTGAAATGCTATTATAGGTAGAAATCCTACATGCTCAGTAGGTGCTCTCACCCACAGGCTCCCTAGCCCTTCTGAAGTTCTTTGTAACGATGTATAAATGATCAAGCCTCTTGTTGGATCCTGCTCCTGACACAGCTAACTATCTCTGAAACATTAAGTCCAAGTCAAACTAATAATGTCTTTTGCAGTTGTTGTTCAAACAGGATCTACTTTATTATTAATGCTCTATCTTAGCTGCATGATCTCAATCTCCTTTTGCATCAATCCCTTTATACTTTTCAGAACATAAATGACTGTAATATTTCTTCCAGAACTGCACAGGAAGATTAATAAGCATCAAGCCTAGGTTTGAGTGCATATGCATTGGTGGCACTGAGGCAGGAAAGATTTGGACAGAATGCTGAAAAGCTGGCATGCCTACAAGATCAGAGCTAGTGGTAGAGTTACAGTGCTTTTTTTTCTGAAGTGGTTAATTCTAACTGCAAGGGTATATAGTCTGGGTGTAGAAAATCAAATATTATAAAATGTTTACCTCTTACTGCCACACTGTTGTGCCACCCTGTGTTGCTAAGGTACTATTAGGTGTACATTAAATTTAACTGTTGCACATTATAGTGTATGTATATGCAACAAGATAAAACATATTTAGTAAGGACATTGAGATAATAGAGGAATTTAGTAGATTTAAACTTATATCTTATGAACATTTCAACCAAAATGATTTTATAAGGAGAAACATGTTAGATGTTTTTCTGGAATTCTCTGGATTGATGGCTAGTGATAGGAGTAGAGAAAATGGCCTCAAGTTGCACCAGGAGAGGTTCAGATTGGAAATGAGGAGACATTTCTTCTCAAAAAGAGTAGTCAGACATTGGAAAGGGTTGCCCAGGGAGGTGGTGGAGTCACTGTCCCTGGGGGTGATCAAAGAAAGGTTAGATAAGGTGCTTAGGGACATGGTTTAGTGGGTGACATTGGTAGGTAGGGTGATGGTTGGACCAGATGATCTTGGAGGCATTTTTCAACCTTAATGATTCTATGATTCTATGACTTGATGCTAGAAGATAACAGAGACTGAATATTTATAATACGAGCTCCATTACAAGCTTTTATATACTGCTGGGAGTTTTATGTGTCTTTGTTTTTAGTTTTCTGTGTCAGACAATCATGGATTTGCTCAATTGGAAAAGGGACTTTAGGAGGCTGACTCTGTGTCTTGTGCTGAAAGCCAGGTCAAAACTGAATTTACTCCAAATTGATCAGGGCTTTGTACACTTAGGTCAACCTCCAAGGATGGAGTCTGCACAGCCTCTATGAGTGGTGGCCTGTTCTGCTGCCTTACTCTCCACATGGAGAATGTTTTGTCCTTGTTATCCAGTCAAACCCACATACATTTCCTGTATACAGAAACTGTGTTTACTTCATCTCAATGCATTTTTCTGTGAACGTGGCAGATTGGTACTCATACTGGAGACCTAAAACACTCCATGTACTTATCTGTAACTGGAGACCTCTGCTTGTCAGTGTTCAAGAGGCATTTGGATAATGTCCTCATTCACATTCTTTAACGTTTGGTCAGGCTGTTGGACTAGGTGATCTTTGAAGGTCCCTTCTAAATGAACTATTCTATTCTAATTTCAAGAAAACTGAACATTTCAAATGCATTATTATCATTATTATTATTTCTAAAATGTTTATTAAATGGAAAATGCAGACTGGATTTTTTTTTCTTCTCGAAAAAAAAAATATATGTGAAGTCTGATTTTTTTTTTTTTTCGCCAGTGCTATTTCTCTGTTTGTCTTTTCCTTCCTGTTTTGATATCCTTGCTAAAAAATGAGAGTTTCTGCCATAATAAATTATTTTGTAAATTTTTCAAGTCTAAATGTGGCTTGTTAAGATATAGTAAAGATATGCCTTAGTTAGGGAGGCAGAGTAGGGTTGTTTCAACAAGTTCCTGAAGGAAAATGAGTACTTGAATGGGTGTAATGTTCCAAAACCATTGCTAGAAAGTAACATGGAATGAAATAAGGTTATATAATAAGGTTAATATCTTGAGCATGTCTGCTGAATTCACGTTTAATTCAAGGTAATGGTAAGATCAGAATCATCCCATACAGCTGCACTGTCCCTTTAACACCATACTACATTTCTACCCCCCAGAATGAAAGAAAAAGGAAGACAAGTGCTAGCCAGCTCATGATGTGAAAATGCAGAAAGACTCATTGGGGTCACTAAAGCCTGTGGGACTATTCCCATACCCACAATGCAGCACATGCAGAATCAGTAAAAGCAAGACTGATTTTTATGTGGACCACCATCAATATTTTTGAGTGAGAATATCAAATAGCTTCATTCCACATAATTACTATAGTACCAGCAATACAGGAATGAGTGAGGACAGGCTTTGAAATGAAAGTCAATCTTTTACTCAGACATACATCCGCTAACATGGATTGTTGCCAACATGCTCACTTTTATATTTGTTCTGTCGTATTTGATTATACTCAAATTCCCCTAAGTCCTTTAGCTGAATTACAAATTATAGCTTTGTTTGGAAACAAATATGCCCACAAAGGCATTGTGTATCTTGTGTGCAGAGTATAGTGTTCCTGACTACAGAGATTCATTAAAATATTTTGGATATTTCTCCTGTCAGTCAAATAATTGCAAGTGATATATTCAATACAGTTGCCTTTGGAAAACAATGAAATTCACAGAGTGTACTTTAGATCACCGTAAAGAAATACAAGTCAAATTGCTTTTGGGAGAAGAAGGAGAGCTTATGTATGTTTATATATACACTATGTACGCTATATATAGCATTTAAACATATCCCGTCTATAGTTAGTGCAGATATATTTCTGGACTTTTTTTCCTCAAATTTCCCTTTGTAAAATTTGTGCTAGAAGCTTAAGTTCATTCACCCTCTTTTTCTTTTATTTAATATATACATATATTTTTATTTTTTTTTTTCTATTTGAAGGAAGATAGTTGAAATAATAGTCAGCTGAAGTACATGAGCAGTTTTGTTGTGACTATGGGACACCTGCTGATTTACAAGGTACTGAATGGTTTCTCAAAAGAACTGTGAGATGGGAAAAAATGTGCTCAACCTCACCAATATTTGTGTAACAGGGATCTAGGTTATAAGATGTAAGTGATCATCATCACTGAGAAGTTTGTACAGTGAGACCGAAAAAATCCTGTGAAGTGATGGCTCATTCATTGAGTATCTCACATGTTCATCGTTGTCATGATTGGGGCATTATAATTTTAAAGGAAAGTAATTGATCTGTACTGTTTTGTATTGTTTTGACCATTGCCTTTTATTTGCTGACTAGCTGTTTTCTGGTATTTTTTACTGACATTTTATAAAAATGATAGGTGAGAATTCATGGTTTCTTCAAACACATCTATCTGAACGTATTCGCTGCAAAAATATCTAATGAAATAAAAAACAAATTCCATTATATGATGATTTGATTTGGTTAACCCTTTTGTCAAGGTCTACATATTTCCTCAATAAACTTCTTGCAGTCCCTCCCCTGTTCACCCCATGGCAAATTCTCATTACAAGACCAAAGGGAAAACTGTCTTTAGAGTCATCACTAACTTCTTTCCTTAATTTCAGAAAGTTACAGTTTGAGAGTTGGTGTTACCATATATCACTGCCAAGACTGCATTTGAAAGCAAGAATAGTGAATATCTGTGCTTTGAAACTATGAAGCATACCCAACACATTTTTGAAAGAGGCAGATGCACCACAAATAGCAGAAATGCCGGTCTCTTTGGCAGCTAACATTTCCTGCAAATCCTCAGCAGCTAACTATTTTTTCTAAACAGGGAGCAATTATTTCAGTCTGTTCTGCCTTTATATCATGCTCCTGTGACTTCATCTTGCATCAGGCACAATATGCAGCCCTCTGGAATGCTTTTGACACATTATTCTTCCTCTCGCTAAATGAAAATAATCTGCCTTCTAATCACTTGCAAGCGATCACTCACAAACCTGATATACTTGGCAGATTTCCCTTTTAGAGCTGGCAGGTGTATGAACAACAGGAATTTGTCATGTTCTGCTGCTAGGTCATGTAGGGAGTCACTAGCCAGGATATGGTTAAGCTGCAGGTTATGTATGTGTTCACTGAAATTACTTTAGAGTCAGTACCAGGTCCTTCTTTCTGGATGTCCAGAGGGTAATTATAGCAAACGGTTGCAAACAAGGTAGATCACAGAGGAAAATCCTCTACCTAGTCTCTCTAACAGTTACGATCATTTTATGCACATTATCAGTCATTATTAAAGCTACATATTTCTCTGTGCTGCCACATGCGTATTTAAATTGCACATGCTGAAACTGAGTGAAAGTAACTACTCTGACATCTGTAGTTTCAGCCCTTTGTCTGGTGATTTACTGACAGTTCTATCTAAATTCAGAACAGGAAGTATGCTCCTCTTTTTCCCCCTTGCTCTTTCTCTCTAAATAATAACAATAACATTCTAGAAGTGTTCAGAGAGTTCAGCTGAGATCACCTTCATCTTGTAGTGGATGCACCATCCCTCCAAAAGCTGTAACACAAAAAGTTTTATGGATATGTTATCCCATTGATGATCCATTTCTGTCTTACCCTGTCTTACAATTCATAAGAAAATTGTGATCTTTAAAAAAGTTCTTGCTTTGATTTAGACTGTTATTTCTGAAAACAATAAATAAATCCTCTCCAATCAATAGAGTTTTATTGTATGTCTGGTTTATTAATCATATACATAACACTAAGATAGTATCAGGTACTAAGTATACATGGTATCAAACAGTATCTTAATGTATGCACACTTAGTTATTATCTCTGTTGCTTCACCTCATAGGGTAAACAGCTCATTTCTTTATTTATTCCTCACTGCTGGAAGGCTTATTTTCTCACACAGGAAAGGCTTGTGTTTTTATTAATGAAGATCTTGGAGCTGATCTCTGCTGCTGTGCTGTTTGAATGTTTATTCACCACAGTGTGTTATAACAATGTTAGAATAGACATATTATGTATCCATAGGGAACAGGATATACAACCAAAACCTGTGGTAGGAAATTAATTAATGTGATGTGACTGCAATACTACATCTCTATTACAATATAACTGTATGTGTTTGCATTACCACACGTCAAAGCAGCTTAAATATGCCAGGACTTTTATACTAGGTCTTAATGTTGACTGTACTGTGAGACAAACCAATATATTCTTAGAGACAACTCTTTTGATTCAGACTTAAGAGTAGGTGGTGGTTTTTTTTTTTTCTTTTTTCTCCTTTATCTATTTATTTTTCCCTAAATATATAATTGGAAAGACTGCTTACAGGACAAGTAGTTGTGTACATTTTTGAATTATATATGATTTAAACTGTAACAGACTACTGCCATTCACACAGGCATGAGTGAATAGATTTCAGAAGAAAGATTGCTGACCTGTATTGCTACAGCCTGGCCACTTACTGTTGGACTATGACAGACATAGTTGCTAGAGGGAAAGATCACCTATGGGGTCCTCATATTTAAAGCTGTGTTTTCCAAGGAGGTGCTTCCACATGATGGTATCAGGTGCTACCCTAGCTCTGGACTTTGCTGCTGGTGTTTTTGCAGAAATTTATATATGAAAGGAGTATAGAAATTCCCATTTCACAGGTTTGAAAGGTTTTCCAGACATCCTAATCTCCTCTGTTCTGTATAGGAAATGGAAAAACAAAACAACAACAACAACAAAATCTTACCTTACTCAGTCAGTATTTTAGAAAATACATTGCAGGATATTTTTATGGAAGCTAGAATAATCCCTTCTTAAGATTGATCTAAATCCTTACTCACATAAATAGCTCATCTGATTTCAGGGTGCTGTGTATAAGTTTGAGATAAGCAAGAAATTGACTCAAGTCACTTTATTTTGGCTGTTTCCTTTGTTTGTTTGTTTTTCTTTGCATTTGTTTGTCTCTGTTTTGTTTTCTCTTCCTTGGATCTGTGCTCAGACTCCAATTACTACCATTTCAGTTGAAGAATGCACATGGCTAGTTCTGCAATGTTAGTCAGATAAGAAAAGAATCACAGGCTGGGCATGAAAGCTAATAATTTCTTGGCAAGCTTCTCATGAATTAAGCCCATTTTCACACTGTGAAGAGTAAATTAAATTCCTATTTAAGTATTTTCTGATAATTTGCATAATATAAACCAATTTTCAGAATGAAATCTCTAATTTTAAACTCACTTTTATTTTCTACTTCTTTCCCTAAGAAATCAAAGAGAAAACAAAAACAAAAACAAACAAACAAACAGGAAATGGTAAGACAGACCAATAAAGGAGACCCTTCTTTCACATAAACCTGATCAAGAAATGAAAGCAACGGAGCTCCTGCCAGTATATGAAAGGTTGATTTACATAGATTTTTCATCTCAAGCAAATTATATTACATTTGCTAATTAAGATTTTATTACATACATTTGTTGCTTCCTAATTAGATAAGTGGAACTCTTTGTTTACAGTTATATAAATTTAGTGGGAGGGTAAACTGCAGCTAGTGTATAAAATTTAGCATCATCTTTCAAGCCTTGCTCTCCTGAAATTATCACCTTTTCCTTCTCTTTCTATATCTCATACATGCAAGCATGCTATATAACCATTAAATCACTATATTTGAAAGGAAATAGACAGGCTCCATTTTCCCTCAGAACAGATTCATTTGTTAATTTCTAAACTTTTCCTGACTAATTTTCAGACATAATGTATATTGCCAATCTCCCAGTGCCTTCTGCACTTATGTTTCTTGCTTGTTATGGTGGTTCACTCTCTAGTTGCCCAAAGTACTATAGTCTTTGTTTAAATGCATGTTTCTATTATGTTGGTGGTGGTGGTTGGTTGGCTTTTTTTTTTTTTTAATAGCTGCTATATCTCATGGAAAAGGATTTTTTTTTTCTATATAATATTAATCCCTACAAGATGAGAGAAGGATTAGGAAACACAGTCCTTTGCTTATTTATACCTAATTGTATATATTATGTGCAAATATATGTCTGGATTGAATTTTAGCAAACAGAAATGCCAATCTCAAAAGTTACCTTAAACACAGTTGTCGTTTTATATTGAAGTCATTCTTGTATCTGGCCAAGCAGGGTAACAGAGAGACTTGTTTTAGAAAATTGCCTATATGGACAAATATTTTTATTTTCTTTTTTAATCTGAAAATTTATCTTCAAATATTTATCTGGCTTCTGTTAGCATTATATCTGAGCACCAAGATCTTCACTACTTTTACTATTTTGAGTCTGCAATATGGGGAACTATTATTATACTTTGTAAATAGTTCATAAAGGATAAATGATTCCTGCTACACTTTGTCCCCGTCCCCGTCCCCCCCCCCTTATGTGAAAGCTAGATGTTTAATTTAAGCCAGATCTAGGGAATGTCTCCAAAGCTAATGCAGATAGCCTTGCATTCCTGGAGTCATATATCTCCCCTACTTTAGGCATGATCTACAATATGATCTATGATTTAAAACAGGTAGGGTATTTAAATCATATTCATATACTTCTCTCCATTTCTTACTGAAGAAGTTTCAATTACTTCAAAGACAATACAACTAAATGTACATATTAAAATTTAGAGGATGTCAGTGCTTCCCTGGGAAACTGATAGCCACATTTATAAAGAGTACAGAAATACCCAAGTCTTATTACTCACATTAGGCTTGCAAATGCAAAACTTCTGATTTTTCAACTCATTTCTCCCATGTAGCTGGCTCCTAGCTTTAGAGACTTGTAAGGCCTTAGATATTTCTCATTTTCATGTTATTTTTTGTATGTAATTAGAGGTTTGTGTTTGAGAAAGCTTGATGTGCCTTAATATTTTTGATCATTCTGAATGTAAACCACATTTAAGAAAGAGTAGCTTTTGCAAAATGATAAAGCCAGCAAATTCCTACTACTAAGATTATTGTGACAATACCAACACATTAATGTTTTAAATTTTTTCTCACCCTTCTCAGAAATGAACTAAAAGAGGATGTCTTGTTATTTATGCAAATAGAGTTACATGAAATACAAACAGTAGGTACTCTGTATGTTAAGTCTATTTATTTAAGCTAGTTTATAACCTTGATACACACATAGCAGTACATTTATTTTTTTTTTAAATGATACATATGTATACAAAAGAAAAATATTAGACATGTTTTTGTAATATGTTCGTAATTTCTGACTTGGATACTCAACTGAGCTTTTGAAAAAAAAAAAAAAGCCACTATAGGACAACACAGCTTCCACAGATATCCACAGCTTCCACAGTGATATGTTTGCTGCTTCTATTCTTTTTCAGAAGAAAGACTGAATTGTTATGTGTCCATTAACCTGCATTTTCCCATCAATTCTTCCTTTATCCTGTAGACCTGGAACACCCAAATTGTCCTGTTTTTTTTTAATTTCACTTTTGGTGAATTTGAAACATGGAAGGTTATCTTTAATCACTATGTTTGCTGTTTAGTAGATTGCTTAGTTTCAACAGAATAATATGTTTATTATCACAATATATGTTTAAGCATGTTGTAAGGTCTGCCTCAGTGTAAATAGAACTGTAAATAATAATAGAAGGTAAATATAATACCTTCTCACCAGTACTGTAGTAAATATTTGTCATCCAGAATCTTAGCATGTTTGGTTAAATGCATTTTTACATCGAATAACATCATACGTTAGAATATAACATATGAAGGATGTTGTATAGCACCAGATGTAGTGATCCTTACAAGACCTCCTTTTGCACTGCACTAAACTACTCCGCAGAAAGTAATTGCAGTGACTAACAGATGTTAGAGGCTATGACTTCTTGTGAAAACCCAAAATTATATTTGTAATGTACTTAGAACAAGGTTCTGTAGCACAAGTGACAGAAGGAAGAATATCAGATTAAAGAGAGAATGATACAAACCCAAGGTTATCGTATTAGGTATAAACTTCACCGTTGTCTCCTTATCAACTTTCCAAGTAATAAAACCTAAAAAAGCAGTACAAGTTTTAGAGTTCATGAAAATACACTGTAGCAAAGACAGATATAACAATGAGATATCATAAGACTCTTTTTTTAATACCTCTCTCAAGGATCTCCTTTAATTCAGGAAAGACTGTTTTCGACTATTGGTTTTTATACCAACTCCAAAGGATATCATAATTTAAAAATTATCAGATCACAAGCAAAAACATCTGCCATTTCTGTGCTGTTGACCAGCACATTCGTATAACAAATGGTATATTTCAAGATTCTTCAGATTTCAATTTTCTTTTTTATCCCCACATCAAACTGTGACTGGTCTTTAACTTTTCTTATTTTTCCTTCTCAACTTCACATTCTTTACTCTTCTTCAGGGCTAAGATCACCTATTTTTTTTCATGCTTTTAGATAATTGCCTTCAATATGTTCACGTGTGGAAATACACAATTGTACGTACAAATCTATGGAAATCCTTAACTTTCTAAAATTAACACTTTAAAAAAAAAAGGCAAAAAAAAGAGAAAAAAGTTTGATTTGGGCACATTACAGATGTTATTAGCTCTCTTTTCTTCAGCATTTTCTGTACTTTAGGAGTAGAGCTGTAAGTGACTACTCTTTTATAACTTTCAGAGTTGACATTTCTTGTTGACAGATTTTGTCCTTCAAGTGTATATTCCAGAAAGTAAGACACCACATATTCTGGAGTAATTCTGAGGTAAGTACTGATTAATTCTGCAGTAACACACATTAGGAAAGAAGCTGGTTATGCATGGGAAAGACCCCTTTCTTTAGACTACAGAAGATGACAAGATATGAGACTTTCAATAAAAGGTACTATATCAATTTGAAAATATCACTAAGTGAGAAACTGCTATTTATTGGTTCATAGTACCATTTTGTGTGTTTGCTTATCCTGAGCATCTACAGTAGAACATGAATCAACAGTGTGCCCAGGTGGCTGAGAAGGCCAATGACTTCCTGGCCTACGTTAGAAATAGTGTGGCCAGCAGGACTAGAGAAGTGATTGTCTCCTTGTACATGGTACTGGTGAGACTGCACCTTGAACGTTGTGTTCAGTTTTGGGCCCCTTGCTATACTGAGTTGCTTGAGCATGTGCTGGAAGGAGTGACAAAGCTGGTGAAGGGACTAGAAAACAAGAGTTATGAGGAGCAACTAAGGGAACTCGGTATGTCAGGTTGATGGTTGGACTATATGATTTTGAAGTTCTTTTCCAGCCTAAATGATTTTATTTTTCTATGATTCTATTTCCTTAGCTTGAATGACAATGTCAGATCCTGTTTCAGCAAAGGCGTAACAACAGCTTTAGAGTTTGGCATCTATATATGTAAGGGTATCTAACAGCTCTCAACTTTAGATCCTACTGTTGCCTATATGTAACTTTATCAACAGGTACAGAGGCAAGTCCAGTCTTAACTATGCAACATATATACACACGGTGCAGTGTGTGTGCAGCTTGCCTTTAGTGAAAGCTTCTATACTTGTGTAGGCAAGAACAGCTACAGATTTATTACAAATATTTACTGTTTTCATCTACCCCTGCAATTTAATTTCTTCTGTGCAACTTGTTGGAGAAATTTATAATATACATAAAGATTCATGGTATAACAAAAATATTTTTCTTGAAGGAGATATCTGTGAAAAAGCTTATTTAACACAGAAAATAGCAGTGTTGACCTCTTTTTTTGTTTTTTCGATTAAAATTCCCGCTACCAATAACCTTTTTAATCAGATGTAACTTCCTTAAAGATTCCAGCATTTGAGACTTTTTTTCTGAAGCAGAGCTTGTAGGCATCATTAACCACTTTTAAGAATGTAGACAGGCAAATAAAGCAGCCAATGAGTGTTGTATTTTATATTCTTTATGTGTTACATAGTTAATTGTAAGCTCTTCAGGGACCTAGAACAAAGGGACTCAGTTCCTGTTTGGATCCTTTGGCGATAACAGAATATAAACAGAAATAATTAGAGAGAAGACAAACAGTGAAAATTGGACTAGTTTTCTCTAAAGTTAAACATTTTATCTTTACTTTAATACACATTCTTCTTCTTATACAGGATATATATTTCACGTTTCCTTATCATATTTCAGTGAAACAGTAATGAATTCATTTAAACATTGCTCTGGTTAGAAAACAGGAAGAAGAGGCAAGCAAATAGAAAAGAAGGCAAGCAAATAGAAAACAGTTGTTAAAAGGATATAAATTGTGAATTTAAAAACTTCTAATTCCATAGGGTACAATTTCTTTTTCATACACACAATTTATCTGGATATGTATAAATTTTAAAACCCAGAATGGATCATGTGAACCTCTGCATAAGATAGAATGGAGAACTTCAGATTTTCTGAAGTTCATAGTTTAAGTTATAAAAAGACATTTGATCTTGATCCAGTAATTTCAAATTGTGAAAAATCTAATAATTTGTGTAGGCATTTTTCTAACAGTTTATTATTTGTACAATTAAGAATATGTACTTTGTTTCTAGTTTGTCTGTGTTTAGCCTCCAGCTATTGTGCTTGGTTACATCCTTTTCCTGCAGCCAAATTGAAGAGTCATCTACTTTAAGAAATGTGTTCCCTGAGATGGTTCTTGAAGGCTGAGATAAAATCACATCTCAGACTTTTCATGGGTAAACTAAGCAAATAGAATTTTCCAAGTTTTTCACTCGAAGGCATTTTTCTCTCTCAAGTTACTCTTCTGCCATTTTCTTCTAAATTCCAGTTATTCAGCACCCCCCCCCCCCCTTTTTTTTTGTGATTGATGTCAAACCTGAAATAATTTAATCAGTGCTGGTTTTGTCACAGCTTTTTCCACAGAAAGTAACTCCTCTTTCTTATTTGGCACTACTCTACTCAGTATCTATGCATTTCATTCATCCTTTAATCTGAAGCATAATGCCATCAGCTGGCAATTGGTTTTGAAAGTCTTTTCACTGATGCTTTGTGATGCTGTCTTCCACATTTATCTACAGAAGCTGGATTTCTTTTTCTAGATATTTGAGTTCACTTTGGAAGTATTAAAATTCTAGTATTATTCTACAAATTTTTCCTTAAACTGTAGATAAATATAACATGAAGCAAGGAATAGATTTCTTTGGAACCATTTTAACATTATCTTTGTTTCTCATTAAAATTACCATTGAGATTTAACATTGAACTGCTTTTAAAATGATTAATAACATTTCTACTGATACTGTATGATGCTAATTTCATTCAGGCTGTTATGGGGGATTAAGTCAAATGTCCCACAGAAGCCTATTATACTAAAGAGTTGCCTTTATATATCAACCCTGCAAAAACAATTATGTTTGAGTTTTATTTTAAAATGTTTTCAGTAACTATACTGAATCACATATTTCAATCCTCTAAATCTTTACCAGTTACATCTCATATCTGTCTGTCCGTGAATTAGCCTAAGAAATATGTATGGGAAATTGATGCTTGACTACCTGTTCTTTTAGATATTAGTATATGAGGACAAGCGATTATTCACTTAGTAGACCTAAAGAAACTCAGGTTGGCGACAGGTGAGTTATTGATTATGGTGCTCAACTTCTTGAAGACAGCAAATATGCCACCAATTTTTGAAAGCATTCTAGGGCAGATCCTGACAGCTTCCACTTACATAACAGAACAGTCATGTCACCTTGGTTTCTTCTGTGAAAACTGGTAGAAATTACTAACTATAAAGAATCAGTGGCTTCTTTAGAGTCAGAAATCACATATCTATGGGAGTTCTTTGAAAGAAGCAATGAGTATGTATGCAGTGGTTGATATGTCATTCTTTGATTTCCAAAGGCAATCTACATGATCCCTCAGCAAGAGCTCTTAAAGAAACTAAGCTGACATAAAGATAAGAGACCAAGCCTACACATTGATAAATAACTTAATAAAAGATAATAAACAAAGCATTAAAATAGATAACATTTGTTTGTTTTGAAGTGGAGACAAAAGTAGTATGTCCTGAATATACACATGACAAAGCTTTTTGGTACTAACTACTACAGGGTGGTAAACTTGAAAGCCAATTGCAAAGCCTGGGTGAGAAAACAGCAATTGAAATTCAGTATGAACAAATGTAAACCATGCATATGGAAATATGCAGTCAACTTCAATGTGCTTGGATGGGTTCTGCACTGTCTGATAGCAGTCACGACTGTTATCTTAGGTTTAAGATAGATCATTCTGTTAAAATGTCAGTTCATTCCTCACCAACAGTAGAAAGACAAAAGTTAGTGCTAGAAATTAAAGGAAAAGAGTACTTATTTTGTTCTCTGAAAGCTGGTGTGTAAACAGGCTGAAGTAGATTTGGATCCAGGATATAGGAGGTTTTGTTTTGTTTTGTTTGTTTGTTTTTTTCTTTTTGTTTTTTTTTTGTTTTTTTGTACGTAGATATGATCTTGAGGTGCGGTAAGCATGTTTCTGCATCATGTTGCCCGCATATAAAGTTTTGCTTTTGATCTTTCAGTGGGATAAATAAGCCATAAACACAGCAGAAGGACAGAGCTGTATACAGAGATACAGAAAAAAATAAAAATCATCTCTAGCTGGTGCACAAAGTGAAGGAACACCTTTAGCTAGCATAAATAATGACTAAACAAACAAATAACCTAATAAAAAATGTCTCTTGTGATTTGGTATTTGTGTTGCAAAATAAGGTGTGTAAATAGCATGGAGATTAAATCGTGAAACACAGAAAATGAAACATTCGTTTTTTATCTGGCATATTTGTGCCGTTCCCTGAAATGGGATTTGGAAATTTCTTGCAAATACCAAACTGTTTAAGAGAACAGAAAATACACTGGTAAGAATACAAATTTATATTGGTCAAAGACAGATGACACATTCAAAGAATAAAAAGATCTCAATTTTTTTATTCTATAATATGTTCAACAGTATTTCTTAACATCAGTTAACATCTTAGCACTGTCATCAAGGCTCCTGAAAAAAATAAAATAATAACAGTTTTCCAAATTCATCTCTGACATGGACATACTTCTCAACTCTATGTAAAAATAATTTTCTTATATATTTTCCAAGTTGTCAAAAATGATGGAGATAAAAACAAAAAAACACAAGCAATAGAATGTAATGGGGTGTGTTTCAATTTTGTTAAGATCTGTAAATGCTGTGTTGTACTTTTGTTATATGTCAATAGCTTCTATGGGGACTCCTGTCTAATACTGCTAAGAAAACATCATGTAATGTCAAATGCCTGCACAGTCATTAGATTGCATTTATTTTGAACATTTCCTGCGCAAGTTCTTAGAAAATCTTTGCATATCTTAATTCCATAAGCAGATCTTAAAACACCCAAACCAAATCAGAAAAATAAAAAACACATCAAACTGATTATTTATTCCTTATTTTTATTTTTTCCTAGTAAATATTTAAATAGTAAAGAAAACAGTAGAAATGATACTTCACCATGTCAGCCTGTTACTGAATCAGCCCTAATGAGTAGCTATGAACTGCTGCCCAATGTGTACATGATCTGGAGAACACTTTCACATTATTTTAAATATGTAGGCAATCATTCTAAAACAACAACAAACAAAACTCTCTTGCCTTCTTGGTTTTGTTTGATTCAATATACCACACACTCAGAAAGGGACTAACCTGAAAACCTGCAACTGAAGTGTGAGCAACAGAAGTCTGTGATCTTTGTCAGATGAAAAAGATGACTGTGCCACACTGAAACTCATGCGAGGTGGCTGTGTTTGCATCAAACAAATTAGAAAGAAACATCCTTTCATAAATTACTGTTGTAATGCCTGTTTTCTTTCTCTCCTTTAAGTTATTAATACATCCTCTGGGTATGGAATTAAATTAGCCAATCTATGGTACCTTAATAGTGTCCTTAATTCTAAGATGGTAGAAGTTACTTAAATAATTATTAATCAGAAAATGTACATTAGTAAAACATGATAGATTTAAGCTGTATATAAAATTGACTACAGGTCAGAAAGAAAAAGCTCAAGAGCTCACGAATAAAAGAGTTTTAAATTTGCCTTTTTTTTTAATATACATATATATATGAAAATACTTGATGATGCTTACTGTTTGTATTGCCAATGTTTTGTCCTATTTAGAGTCTATTCACTCATGTAAGCTTCTGTAATGATGGAAAGTCTCCCATTAGAAAAGGTTTTTTTCACCTCAGCTTTAACCTCAATAAAAAGATATTCTATTTATTTGCAAATACCCTTCTATTCTTCTGATTTAATGTATAAGGTAGAAAAGATTGGAACCATCATCTTGTCTTATAATGTACAAAGTTAACTTCACAACTATCAGTCAAGCCTAGTACTATCAATTTCCATACTGCAATATGACAAAGTATTTTTTCACTAATTACATCTCCCATAAACATTCACCACCAGGATTGTTGCATTTTTCTCCTTGTGCTCTTGGTAGAAGAGGTCAGTCCTACGTTAACATGAACTCTTGGATTTTTTATTTATTTATTTATTTTTCCTTTCTGGGGAGTGGAGCAGTTGGGAGATTTTTGTTTAGAGAGAGAACCAGTCATCTTGATTATTGCAGCAGAGTCTTTGAAGTGAAAATCAGAAACTGTCTTGATTACAGTCATCCCACATTTTTCAGACTTTCTATGCACTCTTCTACTGGGTGTTTAGATATAGGTAATTATCTCATGCCTACTCTAGTCAAGCCAGGTAATATTACTAACATGCAAATTACGTCCTTAAAGTAAAGAATCAGTGTTATAGTTCCTAACGAGAACATCTTTCTGTCTATAAAGCTTCAGTGTGTTGTTCCTGCATTCACTCCACATGCTGCATGTTACAGATTCACAGATTCACAGATTTTTCTAGGTTGGAAGAGACCTCAAGATCATCGAGTCCAACCTCCGACCTAACACTAAGTACTCCACTAAACCATATCCCCAAGCTCTACATCTAAACGTCTTTTAAAGACCTCCAGGGATGGTGACTCCACCACCTCCCTGGGCAGCCCGTTCCAATGCTTAATAACCCTTTCGGTAAAGAAGTACTTCCTAACATCCAACCTAAAACTCCCCTGTCGCAACTTTAGCCCATTCCCCCTCGTCCTGTCACCAGGCACGTGGGAGAATAGACCAACCCCCACCTCTCTACAGCCTCCTTTCAGGTAACTGTAGAGAGCGATGAGGTCGCCCCTGAGCCTCCTCTTCTCCAGGCTGAACAAGCCCAGCTCCCTCAGCCGCTCCTCGTAAGACTTGTTCTCCAGACCCCTCACCAGCTTGGTCGCCCTTCTCTGGACTCGCTCGAGCACGTCCATGTCCTTCCTGTAGCGAGGGGCCCAAAACTGAACACAGTACTCGAGGTGCGGCCTCACCAGAGCCGAGTACAGGGGCACAATCACTTCCCTCGACCTGCTGGCCACACTGCTTCTTATACAGGCCAGGATGCCGTTGGCCTTCTTGGCCACCTGGGCACACTGCTGGCTCATATTCAGCCGACTATCCACCAATACTCCCAGGTCCTTCTCGGCCAGGCAGCTTTCCAGCCACTCATCTCCCAGCCTGTAGCTCTGCTTGGGGTTGTTGCAGCCCAGGTGCAGGACCCGGCACTTGGCCTTGTTGAACTTCATGCAGTTGACCTCAGCCCATCGCTCCAGCCTATGCAGATCCTCCTGCAGAGCCTTCCTGCCCTCGAGCAGATCGACACACGCACTTAGCTTGGTGTCGTCTGCAAACTTACTGAGGGTGCACTGGACGCCCTCATCCAGATCATCAATAAAGATATTAAAGAGGACCGGCCCCAGTACCGAGCCCTGGGGGACTCCACTAGTGACCGGCCTCCAGCCAGATTTGACTCCATTCACCACAACTCTCTGGGCCCGGCCATCCAGCCAGTTTCTAACCCAGCGAAGCGTACGCCAGTCCAAGCCCCGAGCAGCCAGTTTCTCGAGGAGAATGTTGTGGGGAACGGTGTCAAAAGCCTTACTGAGGTCAAGGTAGACCACGTCCACAGCCTTTCCCTCATCCACCAAGCGCGTCACTTGGTCATAGAAGGAGATCAGGTTCGTCAAGCAGGACCTGCCTTTCATAAACCCATGCTGACTGGGCCTGATCGCCTGCTTGCCCTGCAAGTGCCGCGTGATGACCCTCAAGATAATCTGCTCCATGAGCTTCCCCGGCACTGAGGTCAAACTGACAGGCCTATAGTTCCCCGGGTCTGCCCTGCGGCCCTTCTTATAGATAGGCGTCACATTGGCTAGCCGCCAGTCAACCGGGACCTCCCCCGATAGCCAGGACTGCCGATAAATGATTACCAGCTGTGGTCTTGCTCTTCATAGGTGAGACACCACTGAGGTTAATCACTCTTGTGTTCTCTGACAAGGCAAACCTGGGAGTGTGGTCATGATCCAGTGCATCTCTTGGCCCTGTGTCTCCTCTGGAAGCTGCCAGGATTCAGATTGATTTAGGCCACCTACAAATCCCATCTGCTCCAGTAGCAGATGATATATCATTGTCCTGGTGGGAAGGACATGTTCCTGTCCTGGTTGCCCTTTTTTGCTCATGAGGCGACTTCAAGGACAGGTAGGGTAGGGCAGATTGACAAGCAGAGACCAGAGCCCTTTTATTCAGTTTTTATTTGTACATGAGTGGTGCAATTGCCTAAACTAGGAAAATAAAACTATTATTCACGTTTTAAAGAAAATGTACAGCATTGAAGAGGCTTTCAGGGTAGGGCGTAGCTGCATTACCTGAGTGTTCCCTAGGCTTCCAACCTTAGATGCTATCACACTAGTGGAACCTGGTGTGCTGACTCTAAGGAACAGTATGGAGCGTAGAGTGGAGTGGAGACACCGCGGCTAGGCTCTGTGACCAGGTGGGGACTTGATTGTTCTTGTGCACATCAAGACCAATAAGCTGCACTTCTGCTACCCTGAGCCAATGACTTGTCATGTTTTTGACAAAATGCTGTACTCTAGTGTAATTTTGCTCATTATAATATCATTATAATACCAAAACACACCTCCATCCCGAAAGCTACCTGCCTCCAAGGTGTGACCACCCCTCACTGAGCATGCACTCTGAATTTCTCAGAGCCTATACCTTTAAACAGAGACGGGAAAACTTTTCACCAATCATAACTAAGATATGCTTGACTAGAGTCACTCAAGCTCCACCTAAAAGATAGAAAATAATATAAATTGGCCTAAGAGAGAGGGGAAGTTATGGGAGATACCATTGTCAGGGGAGATACCATCACAAGGGAATACACCATCCTGAGGACCTCCTGACTCCTGGGATCAGTTGACAGGCTGAGCCTCTCTTCCCTCCCCATTGGGATGCCTTTGGGTGAGATTTGAACACTTGGTTATACCAGGTGTCTCCACGAAAACTTAGAAATCTCTAGAGTCTTTGTGCCTTTTAATGTATTAATAGCCAGGCTGTTTACCTGTGTATTTCATGCATGCTAGCTTGCTTTTGCAGACAGTAAATTATCACCGACAATCCAAATAACCTATGTACCTGTTGTTGTAATAAATTGTACCTAATTGCATTGATCCTAGCTGTGATAATTCTCATTGAACACAACTAGAGTAAGGGCGTGTTAAGTTGTTGGAGACTTCATGATCGTGATAGTTCAGTACCCTGAATCCGACTGGACCTGTAACGGTTAATCAACTACACCTCTTAACGCAACGTTCGAAAGTGCAGATTACACAAGAAGGCAGTCCCAAAGGATAGAGTAGAAAAACTAAGTGGACAGGCAGTAAATATGAATAGAAACTGGTCTTTGAGGCTGTTCCTGTGTGCTCTGGCACACCTAGTAAGATTTTATGAGAATATAGCCAGTGCTGATTTTGAGATGTGCTCTGCTTCAGCTTTTGACATGCTTTGGATAGAAGGTTGTGATCTACAGGGAGAGCTAGTTTTCGTGTGACATACTAATGGACAGTAGTTGAAAAAGCTATGTAGAAGTTTCTGAGTGCTTACAAGCCTCAGAAGTGCTGTTAGTTACTCACCTTTAGGCACATTAAAGAAAACTTTTTTTTTTTTTTTTTTTTTCCCTGAGATTAATTAAAAAATAGGGGGAAAAGGGTAAAGCATACTCTGCAACCTAGGAGCCAGGGATCATAACCTAATAAGTAATGGATGCATTTAATGAGCAATCTGTAAGTAGTTTATTTATGAATAAATATAAGGGTTTTAGCTACGGTTATGGATTTGTCTTCACCTTTGCTTAAAGTGGAGGTGAGGAAAGATTCAAATACTGGGTTCTCTTTGCAAGAAAAATATTGGAATTTAAGCTATTAGAAAGTTGTTTATTTTTATTTATTTATTTTTTACCATTCTGTTTCTGGATTAATGCTCTAAGTACAGTTCACTGTCTGGGCCAACTTGCACTATTATAGATCCCAGTAAGAAATCTTTGCAACCAATAATCTGTCCATAACTATAGAATCATAGAATCATAGAATCATACAATATCCCGACTTGAAGGGACCCATAAGGATCATCAAGTACAACTCCTGGCACTGCACAGGTCTACCCAAAAGTTTAGACCATGTGACTAAGTGCACAGTCCAATTACTTCTTAAATTCAGACAGGCTTGGAGCAGTGACTACTTCACTGGGGAGCCTGTTCCAGTGTGCGACCATCCTCTCAGTGAAGAACCTCTTCCTGATGTCCAGCCTAAACTTCCCCTGCCTCAGCTTAACACCGTTCCCACGGGTCCTATGACTGGTGATAATGGAGAATAGGTCACCTGCCTCTCCACCCCCCTCGCGAGGAAGTTGTAGACTGCGATGAGGTCCCCCCTCAGCCTCCTCTTTTCCAGGCTGAACAGGCCAAGTGACTTCAGCCACTCCTCATATGTCTTCCCCTCTAGGCCCTTCACCATCTTCGTCGCCCTCCTCTGGACACTCTCCAACAGCTTCATGTCCTTTTTGTACTGTGGTGCCCAGAACTGCACACAGTACTCGAGGTGAGGCCGCACCAGAGCATAGTAGAGCGGGACAATCACTTCCCTTCACCGACTAGCGATGCCGTGCTTGATGCACCCCAGGATACGGTTAGCCCTTTTGGCTGCCAGGGCACACTGCTGGCTCATATTCCACTTGCTGTCAACCACAACCCCCAGATCCCTCTCTGCAGGGCTGCTCTCCAGCGTCTCGTCACCCAGTCTGTATGTATAGGCAGGGCTGCACCGTCCCAGGTGCAGGACCTGGCACTTGCTTTTGTTAAACTTCATGCGGTTGTTGATTGCTCAGCTCTCCGATCTGTCCAGATCTCTCTGCAAGGCCTTTCCACCCTCATCCGAATCCACAACTCCTCCAAGTTTGGTGTCGTCGGCAAATTTGCTCAAAACACTTTCTAGTCCTACATCCAAATCATTTATAAAGACATTGAAGAGGACTGGCCCTAAAATGGAGCCTTGGGGGACCCCACAAGTGACCATCCGCCAGCCAGATGTGGCCCCATTTACCACAACCCTTTGAGCCCTGCCCATCAGCCAATTACTCACCCATCATATTATGGTTTTGTTTAGCTGTATGCTGGACATTTTGTCCAGTAGGATCCTATGGGAAACCATGTCAAAAGCTTTACTGAAATCCAAAAAGATCATATCAGCTGGTTTCCCTTGATCGACTAGTTGGGTGATCTTATCATAAAAAGAAATCAAATTTGTTAGGCAGGATGTACCCCTCATGAACCAACGTTGGCTGGGACCAATGACTGCATTGTCCCCCAGGTGCGCTTCAATAACTTCAAGGATCATCTTCTCCCTAATTTTACCAGGCACTGACATGAGACTGACAGGCCTATAATTGCTAGGGTCTTCTTTCTTAGCCTTCTTGAAAATTGGCACAACATTTGCCAGCTTCCAGACTACTGGGACCTCTCCAGATTCCCAAGATTGTTGAAAAATAATTGAGAGAGGTCCGGTGATGACGTCAGTAAAGTTTTGACTCACGGCATGTATAAACAGAAACAGCATTTTCTTGTAAAAACTGTTTGTTACCTGTGTTTATATAAGACGTAGGTAATCCATATGAGAAAACTGTATTTATAGCTATGGGATTTGTGTATGAATATTTATTTTCTAGAAACAGAAGAAACAAAGGCCAAACAGTGAAGGGCCATTCCTTATACTACAAAGGAAACTGTATATGATTGTTCTCTACTATGTAAACAGGGATCTCACCATTGGTGTTATTGTGCCAGGTTTTCAGAGACCAAGTCAGAAGAGTATGAGTGGGTACTTTGTACACTCTGTTACTTGTTTTTCATGTTTCATTCAGAGCAAAATAGATTCTCTGTTTTTCTTCCAGTAAAAGTTTTAAACTGAAAGATATCTGTCCCCAAATTGAAAGTGACTCTTTTTGCAAATAAAATAAAATAAAAAATCCTGCTTGAGAAATGACTTCATGGTATTTATATGAATTCTGTCTGGGTGGGTACTTAGTTTTTCCCTTATATTCTTCCTTTAAATTGTGCTTCCCTTCATGCTTCCCATTTTGCACTCTGAGAATAACTTTTATAGTAGAATGAGAGGGAGAATCCCCAAAGGATGATTGGATTCATATGTTTTGAGGGGAAATATAGTTTTCTCAATTATAAATAAATAAATAAATAGATTAATACTTTTCATTTTAAAATCCATTTTTGTTTCAAAGACAGATGAAAAGAAAATATTTGGGGGATGAATCCATAAATACTTCTATTGTTGCATACTGACAAAGTAAGAGGAAAACTTCTGGAAATTTATTTTTGGCGTAATGTTAGCCCTAATCCTACTCAAGCTATACTTATAAAATTTTCTCATTTTAAGAGAGTATTCTTGGAAACATGTCCAGACCTCAGTTTTGTATTACTGTTTAAAGTTCAACTGCAGTTTCTGTAGTTAGAGCAGAGCTGTAGTATTTTTACTTTCAGCTTTATGCTGAACTTCAGACAGGAACATACTCACATATTGTTTGCCACACTTGTATATAAATTGCCATGCTGACTTTTAGTTTAAAGTAGTACTTGCCTTATACACCATTAATTCCAAAACATCTAGGATGGCGATGTAGCTTTGTCCAAGAGAAGGGGAAACTAGGTGGGGAAAGAGGTTATAAATTAAAATTTATTTTTATTCTTGACAATAATTTTCTGTGTTAGTTCTCTGGAAAAGCTTAACATTAAAAGGCAAAAATGGAAAAAAAAATATTAAAATAATGAGGTCCCTCTCCCCTCCTTATCAGACTAGATGAATTAATAGTTGTGTGACCCTCAGTTGTAGCAACTAGAAACTGTGATTGACAGTGCAGAAGATCGAAATACATCCTGTTGTACAGATATGCTGAACTACCCAAATCAGAGAAGAGCAGCTGTTTAGCTAGCTTGCAGATAGAGTGGGTGTTTGACTACACTGATTTTGGCTGGGATTTGTTTGTAATAGTAGGAAAAAAAAAAAAAAAATTCTATCATTCTGTTGAGAAATATTTTCAATTATATTATGTATATGCAATATACATATTTACATGCAAAATTATATGCAAAATATATGTATGCAAAAAAAACACAATTATATATCAGCTATGTATTACTCAATACGGCAGTTTATGAGAAGTTTCACACTATGAATATAAACAAGGAGAGAAGGGAAGGGGGTTGGGTTATGCTTTTAGGGTTTGGTAAACTGAAAAGAAGATAAGGATAAGGATATGTGATAGGTATTTTCTCAGCTCATTCATTTCTGTCCTGAGGATAAGATGGAGACATGATAAGTGAAAATATTAGCCACCAAAATGGTTAAAATCAAAATAATGGATAAAATGGCTAGAAATCAGAACCATTTTATCTATAGCTTGGGCCCAGCAGTTGGGAACTCAGAATCTCCACCAAATAAGATGTGCAGTCCACCGAACAACCTGGAGTGATTTGCAGCCTTACACCAGAGTGGGTCGTCTGCCTGATTCCACAATTTCCTTTACCTCCTTGATCTTGGATCTGAATAAATTTCATGGAGTACAAACTACCTTGTAAGAAGCTTCTGGAAAGAAAATCTTTTTCTTACACTGTCTGATAAAGCACAGAAAGTTTTATTTCCCTCTACTCCTTCAACATGAATTTCCAGTGCACTCCCACACTTAAAAAAAAAAAAATAAAAAAAAAAATTCAAAGATGGGTCATCAAAATGGACATATTAATCTTTTTTTTTTCTACCCCCCCCACCTTTTTTTTTTCTTGATAAGGATGATTATTTTATATTTTCATAGTGTGGTGTTTCAGCCTAAACAGTTTTTAATATGTTTGAGTAATCAACTGTGCTTTGGATTATAGACAAAATGGCTCACATGAACCATATATGTCTTTCAGTTATTTCACTTACCCCTTTCCTCCAATTTCAAGAGCCTCCTGAAGATATTTTAATCTCATCAGTGCAGTTTACAACACTATTTTTAATGACATCTATTCCGTCAATGCAGGCTGAATATTTGACATGCATAGACAAACACAATTGGTAACAACAGAGGAAAGAAAGAACATTGAGGGTCAGAATTGAAGATTGCAAGTTGCAAAAGGGGAGCAGCCAAGCTTATCTGAGTGGGAACTTGTTATAGAAGAATTAATAAATTAAATTCTAAATTATTGATTTTATTGTTGACAACCCCTCCAAATATTTCTATTAGCTTTTTCAAGAGTTAATCTAAGACATACAGATTCATTCATATAAATACAAAGATAATTATGCACATGCACTTTTTGATGAAACCCAAGAAATTCTTACCACACTTCATTCACATAATGAATAAAAATTAGTTTCGCAATGAACCTGTGGAACCTTGGAGGATCTTTGAATTGTCACAGTTGAACTGTGCCTTTGACATCACAGAATTAACTCCCAAGAGCTTTCAGAAATCAAAGGTTTCTGATATAACTAGAAATAATTTGAGGGGCTGTTGCACTTGTGTTACTGAATGGTCCATAAAACAAGAAAGACCTCAATTGCTTTTCTTTACAGCTATTAAGATTTGTTGTTTTTTGTTTATTTGTTTGTTTCATCACAGGCAAATAAATACTGAAGAAAAAGAGAGCTTCCTATGTATTTTTATATACTCTTTAACTTTTTTTTTTTTTTTTTTTTTTTTTTAGCTCACCTTCATTCTGGTGTTTCTTGTAGGTGATAATTCTAAGGAACTTTGTTGCCAAGTTTACTTTTTTAATAGGACAAAATTCAAGAAGATATGCAAATACTACTATCTGAATTTTTTCAACCTCTGCTAAAAAACACTGTGTCCTTTAGTCTTTTACAAATATTTACTCTTTAGACAAATGTTGGCAGAGTTGTACAGCTAAAAAAAGACAAACAAACAATCAAGAGAAGACAAACAAGCAGGTGAAGAGTTGTAGGCCACTAGATTTTATAGGACTCAAAAGTTAATTAAAAACATGCATGGTTTCAACGCATGATGAGGGTCAGTTCTATTGTGCTCTTTCTCTCTTATGTAGTTATTTATCGGTTAGCTGTGGCCAATTTTGCCAATATCATCTTCACTCTCATTTATGACACATTCCAATCAAACCAATGTTATGGTTTAAAATAACTCCTTCCCTATAATTATTTTGGGGAAAACTCCTATAGAAATATTTAGTGAAGTGCATTTAGATGCTATTGATTTTGTAGCAAAGATGTCCATTAAACAATCAAAAAAAAAAAAGGCAAAACAAAACAAAAACAACCAACCAAACAAAAATCCCAATACATATTGGGAGAAAAAAACAGTATTTATACTATCTTTTGCTAAAAAAGAAAAAAATGTTACCTCTGTTGTACAGTGAACAGAGAATTTCTCACTTTGCATAATACCGGATATCAGGCTCCATTGACATTTAGAGCATGTTAAAAGGCACACTCAGGCTTTTTCTGAAAAGGGCAAAGAAAGTAGAATTGTCTTGCCAGTTGTTCATTCCCTGATTGTCAGGAAAGCAGTTGCTGTTGTCCACTCTGTCTAATTGTATTTTCACTATCTGATGAAAGTGTCTCAACACTATGACTTTGTGATAGTATCCCATATCAAACAGATGTGTGGTATCCCAAATCAAACAGATGATAAACATGCTGAAACCCAGCTGTTATCAGGTTGAGGCTCAGACCAGGCTGTATTTTTTTTTTTTTTTATTTTTTCCCCACTGTGTGATATGGAGTGGAATGCAGCATGTTGAGAAAGGTCAAAGTTCTCTCTTATTAGAAGCACTCCTCCCAGCTCCTAGCCAGGCAGCTGAAGCAGGTGTTTTCATTAATTATCTGTCATGGAAATTGGTCCATGTGCAGAGAGTAAATTTACCTGGGAGAGACAGCAACCCATAGCCAATAAGCCTTGATCTGAAAAACACCAAACATTGACCATAACACTTCATAACACATAACATAGTGTACTTCCACTTGATCACAAAAGATTCTGGTCATAATATCTCATGCTTATATTATAATTTAAATTGCAACATCAATAAACAGAAAACTTTTGACTTTTAAAGCCTGATGATTACTCAACCAAATAGGAGACAGAGTATTAAAAAACAATGTGGTAGTGGGGCAGTCTGACCATCCCCTCTGACTGATGAGATCACAGAATGAATATATCATGCTTTACTTAAACCTAATTACTAAAGAAGAAAAATTATAAAATGCATGGGCAAACTTGCTCTGGCAAATTTCTTAAATATTTTCTCTCTTTCACATTCATAAAAGATATGAAGTTTTCTTAGAGTTTCAATAGGAGAGTGATTCTGGAAAAAAAAAAAATCATTGTCTTGCTCCATGTCCTAGGATAACTTTACCATCAGGATCCATAACAAAATTTTACAGAGATCATACTGTTTGTAGTATCAGAAACCCAATGCTTGTCAGAAAACTGAAGTTTGAAACTGATTTGATACATGGGGAGGCAATTATAGTGACTGAACACACTGACAGCATCAAAACACTATGAGAGGTGCTGCTGAATCTTCTGAAGATCAGAGACACTACTACCTGCTATTATTCAATTCTATCAATAAATAAAATAAAATGTAACTGACTGAGCTAAACTCAGCAGAACACAAACTGAAGAGAAACTCTTTTGGGGGAAGGGACCAGGACAAACTTTTACCCTCTTGACTTTTAACTGTGGAAAAAAAAAAAAAAGGGGGGGGGGGGTGGATTTTATGAGACAGGATGCTGTAAGTATCCTAGCAGTTTAGCAGTTTGGGTGATTGTTAGCAGAGCACAGCAGTCATTGTCGCTATGTAGAGAGCTGCCTGTATTCTATAATGCCCTCATTCTCTTAGCTAAAGCTGGCTGCAGGGTATCAGGATGCTGTCACTGGAATTACAGAGATGTGGTGGTAGAAGTCAGACAGGATGGATGTTGTAGTGGGTGGGTACAAGCCCTTCAGGAAAGACAGGCAGAAAAGGGGGCAGGAGTGATCCGTACAAAGAAATGGCTCATATTTGAAAAACACAGGTTTGAGTTTGATGACAGGCTTATGATTTAGGAGCTGACAAGGGAGACATTGCAGTGGGCAGAAGTGCCCAGCCAAGGAGAGGAAGTGTAAAAACAAACCTTTGAAAGATACTTCATGATCACAACATGGAGCACTTAACCCCTCCCCTAGAAGGGCAATTTTACAAGATGCAAAAAATCTTGGAAATTCTGGGAGGTGTTTCACTGTAGATGCTGTATGGACATACTGAATGAGGTGTCCTCCTGCATATGCTTCTCACAAATAAGGAAAAACTTGGTGTTGTGAAAGTCAGTGACAGGTCTGACGGCAGTAACTATGAAATAGTGCAGCTTAAGGTGTCGTAAATCCACACATAGGATTATTACAACATGTCTGGACCAATCCTGCAGAATGGAGCAAGATATGCTTTTTAAGGACAAACATTGTCAATTTCTGATATGCTATGCCATTCCTTTGTCTTCCTTTCTCTGATCAGTAATGACCAACATTAGTCTCTCTATCAGGCTGGCTTTCAACAGATCTAGTAATCTTTTCATCTTTCACTTTATTATTTCTTGCTGCTCGAATTTTTTCACATGACTTTGAAATTCATCATGGATTGTAATTAGTCTTAGATGAGTTTTCTAAAAAAAAAAAAAATTCTGACATTCAGGGTGTTTTTTGATTTTTTTTCTTTCACTTTGTAAGACAAATGTCATTTGTTATTACCAAGCCCCAAAAGTTCTTGTGTCTCCTTGACTATCTACACAGAACAATTAGTTTGAACACTGTTGTAATGATGGGAAGCCAACTCAGAAATTAGGCAGAAATGACCTTACCAGTCTTCCAAGTTATTATTCATTCAGGCCTTCTAATCTTGTCTCATTAAAGACTAGTATACACATCATGTGGATAACTTAGAGATCTTTCCTCATCACATGCAGAATAATGTTCCTGTTTTCCCTGCTTACAGATTTTACTTGGAAATAAAACAGATGACGAAGATGTCACTTAGACTAATTTCGTCCATGATGTATCTCTTTAGCATCTAAAAGGAAATAAAAGGCAAGTGAGCCTTAATAAAATGCACTACCCCCTAATCAGTGAATAAAGCTCAAAAATTCTGGTACTTTCTGAGGAGCATACCTGGGATAAAATAGATTTTCATTCTGATTTTGAAGTATTTAGAAATATATATCTTTACCACTGCTGTTTTCAGAATTTTTCTCTAGGAAATAATATTCATATGCTTTACCAATATAGAGATATAAAATTATTTCCCTCTTCCTAGCCTCTCTGAAAAAGATTTAAATATATATATATACTGTCCTTTAATTTGCCCATCAGTGGATTTTTAATGTTTCAGAATTATGATCTTGTCACGGTTATTCTCATATATGGCAAATGACATTATTGTGGTTTAACCTGTAAGACAGTTAAACACCACACAGCTGTTCACTCACTACCTGCCTCTCCAGTGGGATGGGTGAGAGAATCAAAAAAAAAAAAAAAAAAAAAGGTAAAAGACTCATGGGTTGAGACAAAGACAGTTTAATATGAAAGAAAAAGAAAGGAGGAGGATAATAATAATAATAAATAATAATAATAATAATAATAATTCAGAATATACAAAGCAAGTGATGAACAATGCAATTGCTCACTACCCACTGACTGATGCCCAGCAAGACCCAGAGCAGCCCCTCCCTCCTCGCCCCCCTTCAATTTTTATTGTTCAACATGTGACATCTCTTTGGCCAGTTTGGGCCAGCTGTCCTGGTTCTGTTCTGCAACACCAGTCTCCTTTCTGGCAGGGCAGCATGAAAAGCTGAAAAGCCCTCGACTTAGAGTAAGCACTGCTCAACAACCAAAACATCTGTGTTATCAGCATTATTCTCAACCTAAATCCAAAACACAGCCCCATGCCAGCTAGCAGGAGGAAAATTAACTCTATCTAAGCTGAAACCGGGGCAGATGTTAATTATGTGACTAACGTGTATGAAGGAATGGGATCTTTGATTTAAAGCAACACTACATGTAAACTGCAGAAACAGGGCACTTTTTCTGAAACTATCATATGAGTATTGGGGAAAAAAAAGAGCAAGAAGAAGCAAAAAAGCAATAAAATCCTCTTTAGCAATTTTTAATATCTTAACTAAAATGTTAGACATCAGGAGAGTACTGTGTGTGGGAGGAGAGAAAGATGGAATTTCCTGAGCCTCTCTTTGTCTTTGTCCACTTGGAGCCTCAAGGTGCCTTTTTTTTTTTTCTTTCTTTGCTTCTCCCCCTTCAAATAATTTTCAGAAACCCTTCATTTAGATATGCTTTTTTCCTTTTTCAAATAGGAATCAGAAACTTAGCTACTGCCAAACCAGTTTAGCCTTACATTAATGGCAAATTGATTCAGTTGCAAAGAAGAAACATTTTGTGATGTTGATATTTACATATATACAGAAATGTAAAAATCTGTCCAGTTTTAAAATGTTAAATATGCCACATCACTGTATAAACAATTGGACAATGAACTAAAATCTATGAAATTCTTATCTGTGGGTTTTTTTTTTTTTTTTTCATATTTGAACACACATGAGACTGTAAGTATTGTGACCAGGGGCAGCTTTTATCATAAAAATAATGTCATCCACATTCATCACACCTCTCTAATCCTTTGAGAAATCTGACCTTTATTTCTCTCACATGCTAAGCTGGGAGAGAGCACATGTTAGCAGTAAACCCAGCTCCACAACATACCAGCACTGAAGTATATAGCACCAGCAGAAGTGTACTGTGCCTGCCTGTGGAGATTCCCCACCAGCTAGAAAGTGTTAGAGGTGCAACAGATCACATCATACAGTTTTAAGCATCTCAAAAATGAAGTTCTGTGTCATACATTTAAAGACAGGCAAGTGTTTAATCATCTTTGAAAAACTGAATGGGATAGCTTGAAGCTGAAAAAAACGAAGGCTCTCTTTGCCTTTGATAAAGTACAGGGTCATTCCAGGCTGCTACAAAAGTCTAAAATTATTTTTATTGCTTCTAATTAATATTATTTCTGCAGAACTGACCATGGCTGACCTGTAATTTACCACAATTTCTGTTTCTGCAAGACTGAAACAGCAGATATGGGAGTAGACCCCAGCAGTTTTGTGTTCTGGCTTCTAGTCATTCCTCAACTTCATTATATACAAACAAGAACAGAAATATATCTGGCTGTTCCAGCCTCCAGTCATTCTGAACTGCATGTCAGAGCTTTCTGATGGAATATGTTTTTCTATTATATATTTGTTCTGCTTTGTTTCTTTCCCACCAGGATGCTTAGGTTAATAAATGTGTTCCTTTTAAAATGGGCTCTGTTGGTAAGCCAGAACTTTGGGTAACATTGTCTTTTGCATGTCACCTTTTAACACTTACATCATTTCCCACTGAGTTGTCTTTTCCATTCCTCTTATCACCTTACCAAATGCAAATGAAGTAATTATCTAGTTAAATTCTGAACAGGCATTATTCATTTGAGAAATCATTACTTTGTAGTGCAAAGAAAGCATTTTTTCCCCCACCTTTGGCACTTTACAATAAACTCATTCTCATCTAAATTGATTGCTGTGGGATTATCTTGGAGTCATTAAAATAATGCTGTATTGACATTCACTAATTTCTTTAATTAGCAGTTTCAAATTCCAACATTTCAAATTAAACATGCACAGGTATAAATTAGCTGTATATGATTTTATATGAATTTGAATCAACTCTTATTTTGAATATTATATAATTATAATTGGTCTCAGAACTGTTTTTTGCTGTACTAAAAACGATGGCAGCAAGGAGGGGATGAGCACCCCATAGCTAATGAGATAAGGAAACAAACTCCGCGAAGGGCAGAAAATGTCCAGTCTTCCAAGAGTTACTTGTGTACATAAGTGTCGTGAATTGTAAGTCCAAATTATTTATTAATTTCTCCTTCTTAAAGCATAGATTGCAGGTTGTGCACATAGCATAGCACAGAGCAGCTGAAGGCAAGAACACACTTTACCTGCAACCAGTAAGAAGATTTGATGTTTTACATGGAGATCACATAAATATTTACATGGAGGTCTGCTTTGGATTACATTTAGTATTAAAATTTCTGTGTGTGATTACACATTATTAAATTGATCTAGGAAGTATTTTATGATTTGAATCTTATTTTGTTAACTCAGTATATAAGAACAAATTTAAAATCTTTTTTGATGGCTTTCTTGTGTTCTTAAATTTGTACAGAGAATTAACCCTATCAGACTCAGATTTTCTCCTCCATATCTATTTCTATAGAACCTTAATTATTTAATCTTTGTGTAAGAATGTAAAGTATGCCACAGAAGTGTTAGACTTCATAAATTCTCCAGTGGCTGAAGAAAGATTTGAAGGTGACCTTGTTACTGGTAGATGTAATTAACATAGTTTTAGCTACTGTTTAATTTTATATATACATATACTTATTGTTTTATTTTTGTTTTGTTACTGGAATTTCTCCCATGTCGACAAATGAGTAAATAACAAGATATCTCCAGGAGATAGGGACATGCTGAGCTGGGACAGCTGTTTTATAGAGCTTTTCCTCAAGAAAGTGATTTGGTCATGTGACTATGAATGGTAGTTTTCTGCTTTCTTAGGTCAAGAGCAACATAAATTCCATCTAATAAATATGCATTTACTTAGTGAAAAATAGTTAACCAGATGTTCAGTAGATGTGAAAATGTATGCCTTGTTGTGTTTTTCCATATGACTACAGGATAAATAGCACTGAGGATGCGGTGGTCTCTCTGAATGGTAGTTGGAATGTCTTTTGGTATTAACCCAACTATATTCAAAATGCTCCGAGTAAAAAACGTTTATTTATTTATTTATTTATTTATTTATTTATTTATTTTATAATAATGCAATCAAGGAGATTACTTTTGAAAAGTAATGTGAAGAATGAAAAATCAAATACATTTCAAATAAATCATAGTTAATACAGATCAGTCAAAAAAAAAAAAAGTCTTTCCCTCAGATTATTGCTATTATTAAATGTAAAGAAGATTACCAAGTAAAATTCACTGAATGAGAAAATCTCCCTTTCCCCTCCACCCCCTTTTTAGAATGTAACTGCCTAATGGCTTCTGTATTTGTTAATAGTCTACTTTATGTTTAAACTACTAAAAAGTGGTTTGTAAGTGGGTATGCTGGAATAGTTAAATATCTAGTGCTATTAATTATTTGAATAAGCAGTATTTTAATATATGTACACACACACACACACATATATATATATATGCTCATATATATGTTATTCCCGCAGGAAACTGAATAATTGAGTGTTCTGAAATAATCAACTGGTAATCCCTTACTTGAGTTGTAAATATTTTCTAAATCCTACTGCACTTCCAATTAAAGTAAGCATAAAGATATGTAAGTCTGTTAAGCATAAGCCTTTTTATAACCTGGATGCATGCATTTGTGTAGTTCAAGAAGCTGAGTTTGAAGAGAAAGCATACATAAAGAGCAAGATATGTTTTTTCCTTATATTACACTGAAAATTTCTATGTCAAAGGCTTCTCAACCAGCTTGTTAATGGCTTTTCATGACTTCCTTATAGACTGTCATCTGAATTTGGAGAGACAATGAATTAGAAAATATCATGTTATCAAAGAAATGAGAAAGTGATAGAGGCCTACAAATTTTACTATTGCTGTGAAATTATAAAGCAGCAAATGCTCAGTATTTGAATGTTCAAACAAGATGCAAAAAAGTGGAGTAGAAGTGAGATCTGGAGGTAAGGGAAAGCCAGTCTGCCAATGTGTCAGGTCTTAGGGGGGCTGTTTGCTTGTTTTTTAAAAAGGGATGAGTGTAAGAAACTTCATTCTTTTCTTTGTGTTACCTTTATTCCTCCCCCTTGCTAGCATTGAGCAACGGAGTGGAAAATAAGTGGAGCTAGCTGTTTCATCAGATGTGTTTTCCATAGAACCAACTTTGAATTCTAGGGCCAGATTCTGTTTTCTTTCACATTTATTGTGTTCATAAAGGTGTATACACCTGAGAAGCAAAATTTTAAAGCAAGTAAGGGGATGTGAAATATAGCTGTGGCACAAATTGTATTAGTGTATCTCTATGGATACTAAGAATTTGCAGTGAAAAAGTGGGAAACAAAAGCATCTGAATTAACTGTTTTGAACAAAATTTAGTTATTTGAAATGAAAACCATTACTTGAAATGAAATAGGTGCCACTGACTCCAGTGACATCATGTTTTTATTCAGGTGCAGGCTGCCTAACACTTTTTGTTACATTTTTTCCATACTTTTTTTTTTTTTAATTGAAGTCAAAGAATGAAATCAAGCTTAATCCCAACCAGAACATTTCAATAGTCTTTTAAACACTCTAACAGTATGTTCTCCATTGCCTGTTCTCTTTCTCACTAATTTCTAAAGGAATGGTTACTTATTCAGCCCGTTTCTTTGTGTTGATTGCTAGCAGTGGTATTGATCTATACCAATATTTATGATGACTTTGATATTTTTAAAGATAAATTTTCAATGTAAAGGTAACATCAATTTATTGGATATAAATAACTAACCATCAAATAGAAACTGGATTTTGGAAACCAAAGCCGCATGAAAATTGTATCTTATGAATAATTTGTATTCCATCCAATCATCTTAAAAGTTTAAAACACAAATAAATGAATATGCATCAATGCTTTCTACATTAAATGATAAATTTAATTGATAGTCAAGTTCTGATGTCTAAATCACACAGTAAAATTTTTATTTCCTGCATATCTGATGACAAGAAACTCTAAAATCTACCTCAGATATTACAAGCAAAAGTGCCCATCATCTGAGCTCAGAAAAAAAAAAAAAAAAGAGAAAAAAAAAAGGCGTAACTCAGTGAATTCCACTGGAAGAGAACTGCATAAATTAAAATCAGTCCTCAAGTTGTAGTTAAACAAAGAAACAAAGAAACAAACAACAATAACAAAAATTCTGAAAAAAAAAAAAACACACAAGAGTTTACTGTTCTAGCAGAGAAAGATTCTTACCCCCCTCACTTCACTTCAGCCTCACATGATCATTTCCATCTCCAGAGAGCAGTGTTTATAATATACAACTCTAGGAGACAGTGATTCTCTAACACTTTAAAATCAGCCTGCAAAATAACAGTTTCTAAAGTTGATTTTTGCAAGAATGGCATCTAATCATAAACAGTCACCATCTAGCGTTAATGAGACACTGGATGTCACCAAGTATATGTAAGCAGTGAATATAAAAATATCTGTATATGTAAGCAGAGAATATAAAAATATCAGGCCTGAGCAGTGTTTCTTGATGATGAACTCTAAATCCATTGTTCTCCTTTAAATTTTCACTTCTCAGTCTCCTAGTGACCCCTTTACATTGTTAACTCATTTCTGTCTTTGAAATGATAAAAATAAATGGTTTTTAATATAAAAATTAAAATATACAATTTCTTGATTCTTTCATGATTAAATTAGTAAAACATACTGGTTCAAGCACTTCTCTGGTTTCCAATTCCCACAGCAGAAGCAGGAGCACTTATTATCCTGATAGCACATCTTTACTTTTCTCTTTCAGGAAACTGGATTATGACACATAGGAGTACTTGAAAAATCTGTTATAAATCATCTCTACACTCCTGATCAATCAGTGTTTTCAGTTCCCCAGTGCTCTGTAGTCCTCAGTGCTGCTCCAGAATACTCATAAGGTAAATGACCAGGTGCTACTGTGGTATTAAGACAGTAAAAAAGTTTTTTGATAAGGGGGAAAAAAAACACAAAGGCATTGTTAGTATGTGAGTGATCATCACAAGTCAGTTGCTAGGTGTTTCCACTTAAATTAAAGTAACAATGATGCTGAAGGTGAAAAATATTGAGTGAGTTTTATATTTTCACTTTTAGCTTTGAGTTATTTTCTTTCATGTCCGTGCTGATCTCGAGTGGTTTTATCATAAAAAGAAATTATTGTTTTCATAGATAGGTACAGTCTGTGAGGTCCATTACAGGGTTTTGCTGTTGATACACTGTTTTTATAGACAATATAGATATACAATGATATATTAAAATGTGGTTTCTCTCCCTTTCCCCTGCATTTTTTTTTAATCAAGAAGGGAATTGAATAGTTTATCTGTCCTTCCCCCCGAATGATTTCCTGGCACTTCAGGATGAGTTCCACACACAAAGCATCAAAGAATCACTTTGGTTGGCTATTGTTCATCTTTGTAAATTGAACACTTCAAAGATTTTTCTCACTTTGACCTGCATCTTAAAATCCCTGAAGGAAACTGCATCATACCAAAAAGCAGAGTGATCAGAGTGAATAATCTGGGACTTTACAAGGAATGGAAGATCTCAGAACTAATGTCCCATTGTTGCTGTTCTTATCCACACCTGCTAAGCTCATGTGTGGGCCCATTTCTCTAGAAGAAGTACCTTTTTGTCAGTTCTAATATAAGATCCAGGCCTCAAAATCCCTCATACTAAAACTTAAACACAAATTGATGTTTCATATGTGCCACCTCCATCAAAATCTGTATATTATAAATATACCTGCTATGAAGCAGATTGGTACCTACAGGTACGGGTATATGTATGTTTGCAACAACTGTGATGGAAGGAGCTGCTTGATGCAAAGTGATGAAGCTGTAGGGAAAACTGCAAGTTGGCTTAGTGTAACAGACATTTTGATCCCACATATGAGAGAAGTAAATGTAGCTATACATATTTTAATGATCTTACTCTATGAAAATTAAATACAGAAAGAGATTTTGAAGTTGTTTAGAATTAGTCATACTTGAAATATGTGTTTAAAAAGTCTCCTGTAAACTGCTAGTTTGACTAAAATTTTTAGAAGAACCAGTTTCATTTAAATGCATCTGTAAAATTACTGGAGTAACATCTGTGCAATAATACTCAGAACTATAAAGGTAAAAGTTAAATACTTGCATTAGCTTGAAATGGAATGTGTTCAAAATATTTTGTGCAACACAAAAACCTCTAAACACAACACAAAAACCTAAACAACACAAAACAAAACCCCTAAACACAACAAAACACAAAAATTCTAAATTTGACTATTCATTCAAATTCAACATGAAAGTAAAATTTAAGACCTCATTATTTTTCATGAGATGGAATTTCATTTTTTCAGTGTCCACTTATTATAAGGTCCTATGCTTCTTACAAACAGTTCTCTTGCTTACTTGCACCTGGCTAAAACCATTTCACTTTCTTTTTCTGAAGCTCAAATGGGGAGGATTGTATGTAATAGAGGAAATCAACTAAAATCTCCCAGACAAAGTCATCTGTAAAAATTATATTACTAAGATTATTCATGTAAAGAAAACTCCTTAAAGGTATCATTAGATTTTGTCCCTAAGCAGTACACACTGGCAACCCACCTGATTCTGGCTCAGTCCTGATGCAGAGTTCATGAAAATAAGCAGAAACTTTTCTCCAATTCTGCCTCTAAATGACAGTGTTTCTGGTCTATGTTTCAGGGCTTAGTCCACTGCACTGCTCCTTTTTAGTTTTAAGTTACACTCTTGATCCAATTATTTCAGCAGGAGAACTTGCTAAGCAGTGAGTGAATGACAGGCTTAGACAGAGAGAAGTAATGCTCTACAGTAAGTTTCACTTGAGCATTTTCATAGTGGTTTATTCCTTTTCATTAAAAAGCAGTTCCAGTACCAGTGGGCTCGATTTGAAGCATTCAGCCATCTTGACTTATTTGCTCCTTCAAATTTACCATAATTTCACTACAACATATTGTTGCAAATTGCAGACTTCCATTAGCACAGAATTAGTAGTACAGAATGTGGGATTCAGTAGTTTTTAGTGGAAAAAAAAAAAAGTGATTTTTATCGATACTGCTTTAATGAAACAACTTTGAAAAAAAAACATACTTGTTCATCTGTCAGTATATTTCTGGGTGTGTTTTACTTACTGATAAAAAAACAATGTAACTCACTAGGAGTGTGCATTATAAAGGGGAAAGATGCCATTCTGAGTTCTTGCTTTGAAAAAAGTCTTGTTTATCTGAACAGATTAAGAAAATCCCTGGCACCATCTAAAACACTTCTAGCAGTACTTGAACTATTCCATTTTAAATTTTAGGAAGAGTAATTTAAAGATTTTTTGACAAATATTACAGTCCGACCACCAGTTTGTCTGCCTATCTATTTAATCACCACAGTATATAAAAATATACAAAAAAATAATTGCTGTATAACCAGGGTTCTGGTGAAATGTACAGACCTGTATTTTCCCCTGCAGTAGATCTGTCAGAGGGTAGGGTAAGGGACAGGATAAAAGTTCTGTTTCTTTTGTCACTTGTTTTTCATTATTATTGTTTGGTTTTGATTCTCACCTGATTTGATTTAAGGGAAGAAAGAACATGGGTGAGGCAAATACAAGTGGGTGAGGGCTTGCACTGGAAAAGACCACTGGAGTCATGCAGTTACTTGGTGTTTTCTAAAATGGTCGGACACACTGGATTTGTTTAATAAGCTCTAGAAAAGCACTGCATAGCCATATGTTCTTGCTTACTGAGATTTCTTTTCCCAACTGTCAAGTTCTCCATCCTGAGTTTTATAATATTTGCTGTCCTAAAGGACTGCTACTGTCTTGCAGGTTCAAAGACTTCTATGCTATTTTTAATGTAGCTAGGTCTTAAACCACTAATTGAAAGCTCTTTAGGGCACTGCAAAAAACTACATGGGCAGAAACAGAAAAGTCACAATTACATTAGCTTTGAGGCTGCAAACTTGACAAATCACATAATTCACATTATTTCAGCTGAGATTTCAACTTTCCCTTCTGTGTGTATGAAATTCAATGCCTTCCGGTGTGTGTAAATCCTGATCACACAACTCTTGACTTGTTCTCAGAATCAGTGGCATGATTTGTGTGTGGTGATAACTCTTGGCATTTTACTCAGTAGGTTCTTTAGAGCAACAAATATCCTTTTCAAGTAAACTGTGTGGTTTTAAATATTATTTTGAAATTTGAGTCTTTTAATCTCCAAAGATTTGTTTTCCACAAAAAGGAACAAAACTGGGGTATTTGGCTGTAGTTTACACAGTTCTGGCAGGCATGAATTTGTCAATATTTTAAAATATGTAGTTCTTTACAATTGGAAATCTTTATGTCAGGTTCTGTCAAGAATTGCTCATAGTTGTCACTGTACAACTAGGTAAAAATCAACAGATTGTAGAGAAATGTATTCCTGACCTCACAATGGTTAAAGGACCAGAACATAAACAATCATTTATAAAACACAAGAAACTCAATAATGGGTACTGCACAATTCCTCTTTCTCTTTCTCTTTATCCCACTCCCCTTTCTATTTTTTTTTTTTTTCATACAAAGCCAGATAATTAGTCAGGATCATGAGTTTTATATCACAGGAACACATTTTTGTTTGGGGGTTGTATAGTGTCTTGTACAATGTCCAGCTCATGATGAGGGCTATCAAATGCCAGTGAGATATAGCCAAGCAAGCAATTGCATTCTGAGCAGAAGTAATGAAGCCTGGTGCCATAAATATTCATGTCCTGTGGCTACGTTCACTGTTTTGTATAATATAGTGAACTTCAATTGAAGTTTTCCTGTGGTTAGGGCATTTACAATAGCTTTCTCCTATGTTAGTCTCTATTGTTTAAAAAGACTTGATCTCATCCTTATTCCCTTCAGTGAAAGCTTTAATAAAGTCTCTCTCTACACAGCTTATTTTTAGGATGCTTATCAGATCTTTGCATCACTGAGACCTCTGTTAGACATGATTGAAACTGACCAGCAAGTTCACAGGATTTAAGGGAAGAACCAAAAGAAATAAGTCTTATTTTCTTGGGAGACCAAGCTGCATAATATATTATACACAGTATAATAAAGATACTAAAAATTAAAATAATTACAAATAAAAAAAAATCCTGTTTCCTGTGCTCAGATAAGCAGAGGGATAGACATTTTTCTCCTCATCACCAGGAAAATAAAACTTCTTTCAGTAAGAGAGGAAAACATTAATCTAGATCCTTCTTCACTGGACAGTAGTCAAGCCTGGAACATGAAAAGTGAACAAAAGGGAAACAATTCTGAAGCTAAGTGAGCCTATCCCTCTGCTAACAGCATTTTCTATTGTGAGGTTCACTGTATCCTATCCTGACAAAAAGCAGAATCTGAAGCTCAATAAGCTGGAGGGAATATCATGGCAACAGACACATGGATGTCTGCCCTTATCTGGTCTTTCATCAGCCCTGCCATTTCTAATTGACCTTGGTGCTAGTTGCCGACTTTTGGGACTATACAGACCTCCCTCTATACTCACTATCTATTAGCATAAATTTTCAGTTTGCCTATCACAGCAATGCAGAGTTGTTCACAGAAATTGATTGTGCTTTATATTTTCTCCCTGTTTCACAGGTGATAAACTCAGAAATAAGAAGTCTTAAACATAACTAATTTCACAGAGAATTAGGTGCATGAATATGTTTGAGAAGCTGTGTTCACATGGCAAACTTAAGCCAGTTCCTAGTAAAGTACCCTTTCTCTCTGACTATCATTAGTCCAGGTTTAAGTAGTGGGGAAGACCTTGTTGCCAGTTTATTCTGTTGCTAAGTTTTAGGAACCAGACTCCAAACAAAATCTAACACCCGCCTTTGTCTCCCTTGTTTCTCTTCTCTGTGACCCTCTGCTAATATACCCTTTATTCTGTGCAGTCATTCAGGCTGTGTTTCCTCCCTCCATTTGTACAAGATGTCATCTATAGCCTATAATTGTTTATCCTGCCATTACATACACCACAAGCTTTTACACACAGTGAAATGGCTGCTCTGGGTATAAAAGGAATTGTAAAAAGAAGTGTAAAAGCTTGCGATGTATGACAGTGGAGAGAGTGAAAGGCATATGGATTTTATGTTTCCAAGTGCTGATGAAAGGACGGGATGGTGTCTGATTTCTTTTTAGAGATGGATTAGGATGGCTAAGAAACTATCATCTTAAGCATGCAATTTGGTCAACCCAGGGTAAAATCTCAGTATTGAATTCAGTATGTCCATGAAGATTTCATTTGTATGAAAATTTTGATATGGAACCTTGTGTCAGATTTTATTTTATTGACGTCTGTAAAATTTTAATGAATGCTGATCATGACTGGTTTCAAGTCAGACTAACAGTGTGTGATCTCTGAGAAAACTAGAAGTAACTTAGGAGCCTGCCATCTACAAAGGTGATTACAGACAGAGGTACCATGCAGTCACAAGAGCAAAACTGCAATTGCAATCACAATAGTATGAGAGTAGCAAGTTTTAACACAGCTTAGTATCTACTTCTTTCTTTTATGTTTGTGCTGGTGGCACAACAGCTTATGCCATTGCAGAAGACTAATCCGTTTTTTTTTTCTGCCCTGCCCTGGTGATGGGTTCTGGCCATCCAACCCCATTCTTTAGTGTCACCACCATGCTGCTGTTAAGCCTCTGCATGAAGTGTGGTGGCCAGTGGTCATCGAGTATTTCCACCACAAGCGACTACTTTCCTCAGCCCCACAGGGTGGGCAGGGTGCAGTGGGAGCCCCTCCCTCATGGCTGTGGCTGAGGTGGCCTGTCCCAGGTCACATCCATCTTGTGCCTGTTTTTCTCGTGTGAGCATAGCGTGCAGTTATGCTGTCATTGCTTTCTGGCAGCACTGTGGCCATTACAGCAAGTAAATCATTGGCCATGGGTGCTTCTGGGCCCTCATAGGCCTCTCGTTTAACAGCTGCATGGAGGGGACACAGCTCACCTCCACCATGGGGACCTTTACTGCTACAGAGCTGGAGGATGACTGCCCCACACCCCTCAGAATGTGACTCTGCTTTTATTCAGGCCCAGCAAGAGGTTGTACGAGTCTTAGCCAACTCTACTTTCAGATCAATTGCATTTATTCAGTTCTCCTGAAAAAAAATAAGATCCCCTTCCCAAACATGAATGTATTTCAGGTGATCTACTGAGATTCTTTTCTTATCACTCTCAGTCCATCTACACACCGTGCATCAAAATGTAACAAAAATGCAAGCATTTAACCACACAAAATTATGAAGTTCTACTGTTGTTTTTCAAGTAAATCTTCTGCATTTCGTTTTTTGGTTGACCTATATTTTCTGAGGCTTTTGAATCTGTAGGCAGATAGGCAGGTGATATTTTGGGTGTGGTACTGCACAACTCTACAAGTAAAAAATGATGTTCCTGTCTCTCTCTGTTTTTTTTTTTTTTTCCCCCTGATAAATGTAACAATATTCTCCTGTATCCCTTCCAGATGCTGGAAAAAATAAAAAATAAATTATTGTGAGACTTCTCATAATATTACAAGAGTTGGCAATATGCAACATAGGGAGGATAACAACCTGGAGAACACATTAAGGGTGACACCTCCAAGAAATTATTTAGTCAATGGAAAAGTTTCCCTAGGAAACTCAGACAGGATTTCTCACTACTTATACAAAATTCACTGAAGAGTGTAGGTTACAACTAATTATTCAGCCTTAGGTTTTCATAAAATCATAGAATATCCTGAGTTGGAAGAGACTCACAAGGACCATCAAGTCCAATTTCTGACTCCACACAGGACCACCTAAAAATCAAACCATACATCTGAGAGCATACTGGAGCAAGGCCAGCAGAGGGTTACTATGAGGATTAGGGGACTGGAGCATCTGTCTTTTGAGGAGAGGCTGAGAGAGCTGAGCTGGTTTAGCTTGGAGAAAAGAAGACTGAGAGTGGAACTTATCAATGTGTATAAATATCTGAAGGGAGTGTCAAGAGGATGGGGATAGACTCTTCAGTGATGTTCAGCGACAGGACAAGAGGCAATGGGCACAAACTGAAACAGAGGATGTTCCACCTGAATATGAGAAAAAAAATAATCTTTACTGTGAGGTTGACAGAGCTCTGGGACAGGTTGCCCAGAGAGGCTGAGGAGTCTCCTTCTCTGGAGATATTCAAGACCTGCCTGGACGCAATCCTGTCCTCTAGGTGACCCTGCCTGGCACAGGATTTGGACTAGATGATTGCCAGAGGGCTTTTCCAACATCAGACATTCCTTGATTCAGTGATTTTTGAATTCCGACAGGTTTGGTGCTGTGACCACAACCCTGCTTGTTCCTGAGCCTGACTGCCCTCCCAGTGAACAAATGTTTTCCTTATGTCCAACCAACTCCTGAGTAGAACTTCATTTAGACTTTCTGTTGATACAAATACTAGAAACTCTGACTGACATTCACCTTATTATTTCTTGAGTTGGTTTTAATTTTAGTGGTAAGAATACATATGATTTGCAAAGAACCATGTTTTATACTTAAGTGTCCAAGGTGCTTTTTTTTTTTTTTCTCTCTCCTCTTTAGAGACCAGAAGGAACCAAACATTTCTAATAACAGCTATGTCCCTTACTTCTATCAAAGAAACATTGAGGTATTTTCTGGATGATGTCTAATTCATCCTTGCTGAACAAATGGAGGCTTGGTTATGCCATATGTGTCTAATTCTAGGAGCATTTGCTCTGTATCAATTAATTTTCATTTTCCGGATAATGCATGTAAAGTCCTTTCTCTTTAATATTAAATTATTTCATTATAAAGCTTTTTGCTTTTCACTGGAAGTGTATTGGCAAATTCTCCTGTGGTATGTACACCAATTTAAAAGGCAAAGAGTAACAGTTTTTTATTTAATTTTTAGGAGGGCTTTTTTTTTTCCCCTTTTTGTAATATGCCACTGAGTAAATTGATCTAGAACAAAATATTATTACACAAGTCTTGGAACATACAACATCTAATAAAATCTTTTACATTGTGTATGAAGCTACATTTTCATGAACATACTTTGCTCTGCAGTGTTTTGTTTTCTAGAAAGCAGTACACAATTCCAGCTGTACAATGTCACTTTTATGGACATATTATTCGCCAGCAACAAAAATACCACTTGTTAAAATAAATAAATATATAAATACAACAGAACTTGCATCTGTTTTATAGATGTTTCAGAGGTTTCTAGGTTTTGTGCATTTGTCTCATTAGTCTGTGGCTTGTATTTTTGGAGAGAAATAGTACTAATATCTTATCCCATGTGCTATTATAACTGAAAAATCAGACCAGGATTTAGAAATGAAGGATATGTTTACTGTAGTACTCTGGCCATACAGGAAGGGAAGGGACTGTTGTGTCGGGTATAGCTACAGAATGGATCACCATCAAGAGTAAAAAAATAAATTAAAAAAAAAAAAGTTTCACTCTCAGGCAAGTAGATTTGATAACAAACTTCAAACTTCTCAACATTTTAAGATAATTTTTAAATCTAATAATTAAAATGATGCATAATAAGATTTTGAAATAAAGTTACAGTTTGTTTAATTAATGGTTTATGTGACTGCATGAAAGACTAATATGAACTAATCTCTAGCAGTCTTTGCTTTCTAGTTACTCTTATTTCAGGAGAGTTGTCCAAGTCATTCATGTTTTCACAGATTTCAGCCTGAAAAAACAGTGACTTGCATCACTGGGGAAATTACATGTGCCTTTGTCATTACATGAAAAGTAAATGTGTTTAAAATTTATATACCAATGATATACATATAATTCAAGAATTACATTATTAACATTAGTTTATATGAGTGTCAATGGGGCTAAAGCAATGAGTGAATTTTAATAATTCATTAATATGATATATGCATTGAAGCAGTCAAATAAAAGCAAATAGTGATGTAGCAGTTTTTAGGAGGACTTTCAACAGGGTTTCACACATTCAGAAAAACCATTTACACCCACAAATGTAAATAGCACAGTTTTGCAATTCCTAATTTGTTTTCTGAATGACACACAGGTCCAGAGCAGGACCGAAGAATAAACTAAGTTATGTACCAGATACTCTATTTAAAATGCATTTGAAAGAGTAAATAAGAAGCAAGCAATTGAAGAATAAAACCATATAATTTCAGAAATATTACTGCATGATTTTTTTTGTTTGTTGTTCTTGGACTTTTTTTGTTGTTGTTGTTTTGTTTTGTTTTCAGAAGAGCTGTGGGAGGCTTGGTCAGATTTATTGTCTAAATAGAAAGAAAATGCCTGAACTATTTGTTTTGTTAAGAACCTCAGTAGGAGAAAAAACTTGTGTTTCCTCTACAGGCTTCCAGTTAAGATTACTCTACACAGAAAACATACATTACTATTTCAGCTTTCCATAGGTGGGAGAAGAGATTCCCCAGGGACTCTAAGCCTCCTGTAGTTTCTGTTGTGACTAAATTGTCTGAATAACACTGCAAATACAGATTGTGCTTTAGAACGTTTTTTTTTTTTTTTTTCTTCTCAGTATAGGTTTTTCACAGAAAGAAACATCTTTATATGTTGTAAAAACCTAAAACAAAGAGTTGGAGCTTGTAAAAAACATAAGTAAGCAGCTTCATGAATTTTAATCACTGCCCTGTTCTAGAAGGTGTAAAATGCTATTATTCTGAATTGGCATCACTTTTCTGTAATTTGACAATAGTGTAAATTTAACAGTAATGGTGTCTAGAAGTAAAGGAAAACCAGATCTGTATTGTTTTTTTTGATGCTTTTTGAACAGTAAACTAGAAGTTTATTTTATAATTACATATATGTTGTCTCCTAATTAAGACCTCTTTAGGGTTAATGAACCAAATTATGGCAAAAGTTTAAACTATTTGCTATATTTCAGCTATTTCAGCAAACGTGTTTTCTTTGGTTAAAAAAAAAAAAAAAAAAGATATACTTCACTGGCCTTTGCAAAATCTTGACCAGTTTACAGTCAGTACTTTCAGAACCTGGCAGTTGACTTGCTCACAGGAATGAGATACTGTGTACAGTTACATCTCTTAACATTCTTTTCTTCTATTCTGTTCTTTTCACTCTATTGATTTTTAATACCAACCAAGAACCAACGCATAAGTATAATTCAGTTTCATAAACTTGCATTTAGATGTCTGGTACCACTTCTACTATTTCCATCCCTGTTCTTAAAACAACTCATTATAGTTTACTGCTATATCATCCTTTATTTATTTGAATTACTTTCTGTGCAGCTAAGGGCAAGAAGGAGAGAGAGAACATTCTGCTGGACTTTCCTTCTCCTCTCTTTTAGCAAACTACTACATGAATTAAATAAATGATAGGTATTTTCTTTGAATTGCTGGATAGTCTAATAAATGAAAGCTGTTTTCTCATCTTCCTAATAATTGGATTTTTCTTCTTGTTTGATTTCATTTGATCTGAAAAGGTAACAACAGGATCTGTCTGATGGAATTCCTTATCTGTTAGTAATAACTGTTTCATATATTGCGAGTTTCCTGAGAAGATCTTAAAACAACTTATAAAAAACATAATAGCATTTTCTTAGTTTTACAGACAAAGAAGTCCAGGATAACAAAATGACTGCATTGGTTCCCCGCTTAGTTAATATTTCTTGGTAGGTCTCCTGAGACTCAGGTAGGTTCTCTGTTTATTTCTGCTAAGAAATCAGGAAGTTGTGGATGAGATATGTATAACTGACTGGAGTTTTGAAAGGTTGAAGCCCTAGTGTTATTGTTATGCTGTTTTTACTGCTATGTTGCTTAAAATGAGGCCTTCTACATGAGATTTTCAAAGTGTGCCTATTTTAGCTTTGTAAAGAAACTGATAAAGACTGGCAGACTTTATTCTAGGCATAAAGACATCTTTGTATAAAGCTATTAAAGTTAATATTTTATTACAAATGTAAGTAAATATATAATATAATAATTTTTAACTTTAGTACGTGTCAACTCATTATCTGTAGGCAAGAATTCTTTTAATAACTAATAAAAGCCCTTCTAATTTCTTTGGTAATATTTTCATTCATTTTGAAATAAATGCTGTGTTGCCACTACCAGATTAAATATATCAACCTTTGTTTACTTTAGAAGATGGGAGTATTTCAAAGAGATAAGCGTATCAAGTGCACTTAAGTCATGGTCCACTTCTGCTGTTAGGTAGTACCAAAAAAGGAATATTTATGTGACAATATACCCTCTTCTGATGATACTGCCTATTCATTTGGAATAAGAAAGCTGAGCTTTGAATATAAATTATGTGGGAAACTCTGTCTAACTGCCCAGTAAATTCCATCCTTTGTCATTCTCTGCTTAAGCCCACAAAATATTGAATGGCCCTGGAAATGCTGACAAAAAACGGAAATCCTTGCATGCTGATTACATAGGGAATACAACTTTTTTAATCTCCATCTTTAATTTAAACAACTCTTTGTAAATATTTTATAAAACTGGATCACAAAGCTTTGAGCCTTCTATTATATATTCTAAGAGATTATTTCCCTGGCAGACTAACTATATTTTCCCTCATGCTTTAAGAAGTATGGTGATGATTTTGATGCTGGTTAACTTTACATTTAAGTAGTGTAGAAAATCAGAGCTGAACTCAAATGATTTAGAATAGATAGAGACAGAGAAGGCCTGTGAAGGACTGCTCAGCATTATACTTTGACCAAATTTTGCTTTAGCAGGGGTATTAAAAAAAAAAAAAATTGAGTTAGTTTTTCCTCATCAAGGCAATTGAAACAAGACAATTTTTATAAGAAAACATACCAGGTCAACTTTTGAGGGTATTTGTGTGTACATAATATGTTTTCTGCCTGTACTAGAGGTCCTTGTTTAGCTTATTAAAAGCTGCACTTAAACTGATGTGGGTAATGACATAATTAGCTGTCAGTCACTAATTGTCGCTTCAGCTGTCAGTCACTAAATGTTAGTCATATGAGTGCTGACAGTCTTTCTGTGCCCTTTCCAAAGTATATACAAGATATGGACAATTTCTCTTTTCATTGATGCATATGTCTGGGAAAGAAACCTAAAATCCTCTGGAAATAGAAGATGTACCTATAGGCCTACCTGGGTAACCATATATAGAAAAAGGAGCCAAAATTTGACATGGTTAACACTACTATCGATGCCTAGACTTGAACAGTGATTTTGTAGATCAACTGAGCAGAATCTAAGAAGAGTTTATTTGAAAACCACCTCCTAGAGAAGTTATCTTTTCTAAAAACTGCTTGATGTTTTTCAGTGATTAATAATCACTTCCCTGGACTGTAGAGAACTGCTAGAAATTTTCCTTTCAGTAATTACGTTTCAAAATTAAATAGCTTGTAACTGGTAACTCAGTCACATGTGGGTTTGGATGTTTTCTGCTTCCTAATTGGATATCTCAGCTTAGCATAACTAAGCACAAGCAACAGTATTTCTGGTACATTTTAAGCAGTCAGAAATAGTTGAAATACAAAGAGAAAGACAGGAAATTAAGATTATATCAAGGCATTTAGAAAATGTGGAGCAAAAAAAAGGCTATATAAAAACCCATATATATATATTTGTATCACCTCCAGGCATATTAATTTTGATCATATAAAAAGATGCACCTCTTTTGTGGTACCTGGAGTATAGTTTGATATACTTTGGTGTTTTAGTACCAGAGATCTGGATGATTGCCTTTTCAGAAAGCTTCTATGTATTTATCTACAGGGTTTTCAGCTTTTGTATAGTTCTCCACAGGGTTTACAGTGACACATCTTCAAAATGTCTGGATTAAAATTCAGTATCTTCCATTCTGCTTTATGCTGTCATTGACCTACTACTCAAAAAGCACAAAAGGTATTCTCAGTGTTGATGATATTTGCAGAGTTCAGTCACATTCACTTGGCTATCAAAAATGTTGAATATGTTTAGCACTTGCCAAATCTTTGACCTGGGATTTTAAGAAAAAAAAAATGTTTTACTATTGTGCAAAGTCCAAATCTTATGCAGTCACATTTCAAACAACTGCCAACAAATAAATTACAAAATTATTCTCTATTTCTTTGTCATCCTTTCTCTTTGTAAAGTACTTGTCTTTGTCATTTAATCCACAGGTAGCTGTTTTATATTTTTATTATTTTTTTTTATTTTTTCAGTTATTTCCATTACAAATATGTGGGTGAGTGATCATACCCCCAAGTGTTTATAAGTCTTCTACCATTACTGGGCTTAAAAAGCAGCCACCAGAAAAATATTGCAGAAAAACAAATAGAAATCAACAGAAAACAACTGAACAACTTTGCGATATATTGTCTAGAATATGTTTTGTCACTAAAATAAATAAATAAACAAACAAAAATAATTTCCACCTAGATCTGCTAAATGATCAGAATTACTATATCTTTTTTTTGTTTTTCATTTGTTCAGAAGTGAATATTCAGGTTATGAATAGGTTGTTTATTTTTGTTTCTTAAACTTTACCTTATATGTAGAGACTGCACAACAGTTGCCAAGTCAAGCAACTCTAAATCTAAGTAGCTCCCAGGTTTTTTGTTTTGCGTCTGGTGTGCACTCTCTCTCCCCCTGAAAACTTTTTTTTTTTTTTTTGAGCTGAAACAGACAAAAAGTGACAGATCTTCAGGAATCATAAACTGTCTTGTCCTATATTCAGTACACCAACTTTTTTCTGCTCAGTCAGTTACTAGCTACTTAGGAACAGACAAGGAAGAAGAGTCATTTTTAGCTCCCAGTGAAAACATTTTTAGCTTCTATGTGTTTCTCGTCATCCCAGTAGTGACATCCAAGTTCAGTGCTCATTAGTTCAAGTTCTGTTACAAGCTCTTATTTACGTGGAAGTTTCACCTCAAAACAGTCCAAATCTGAAAGATGAAAGAACTGACACTTAAGTATCTGTTCAGTGGTCAAATTGTTTAATGAGAAAGATGGATAAATGCAGAAGAGCATAGCAACAAACTGCATTGGGCTGGTAAATGAAAAGGTGCAACCAGGTTTAGTGTTCACACATAACAAAATTAATCTTACAAAAATAAAAGAAAAAGAAAAAAATATTTAGGACACAAATCAGGCAATATATATATATATATATTGCTGTAAGATAGTATGATGATCCATGATTTGGGCTAACATGGACAATAAAAGTAAGTTCATCTTGCTGTTGTTGAAGATCCTAGTTTTGACTCTTGGCTAAGCAAATATCTTGAACAGTTACTCTTCCTACATTCAAATTAGAAGACATTAAGCATGCAAATGCTGTTAGCCATAATGATAACTCACCATACGGCCTGTTGGCAGGCTGGTGCTTGTCACTCCCCAGCTGAGATTTGTGCCCACGATCACAGTAATCTGTCTCTGCTGGCAAGCAGTGCGTCCCATCCAGAAGGCACTGGCCGCTGGTACCCTTCACCCTTCTTCCAGTACATCACGACAGGGTATGTTCTTGTCTAAGCCAACCTGCCAGTGTTCAGATGGTACTACTGGGTACAGTGTCAAGGGCTGTCACATAATCAAGACCTCGTCTCAGCTACCACTTCACATATGAGACTCACTACCAATCTCTGCCTGAGTTCAAGCTCCACCAGTGCAGTGTCCATTCCCTGTGTAACCAGGTTAATTTCAGTCAATGTTTGGACAATGAGAATGGAAGATATTTATTTCAACTAGCCCCTGCCATGACTTCAAGAGATGACTGAAGATCTGCCTCACATCTAACGGCATCTGGTTTTGTGGGCTCTTCCCATCCATTGTTTTGAATTAAAAATCAGATGAAGGTAATTACTTATTTTTATGCTTCAACAAGATGCAGAGGAAGCACTCTGTGTACACAGTTTTTCTCACTTGGGAAGTAGCAACTAAGCACCTCATCTCAGCTGTTAGTTACCAGACAGTTCACCATCCGTGACGGATATAAGAGTAAGATCAAGTTTCCCTGGGACTGAGTCTTCTTTGATATTTGATTTCTCCTAAAAGGTTTCTGGATCTGCTGAAAGGGATCCAGATCAAGTTCAGGAGATTCTTCTCTTTAAGTTGACTTAAGTTTAAGATCAGCCTCAAGTAAAATGTGAGTTTAGCAATATTAAAATACCAGCGCTGTCTTTTAAATATTTATTTCAAAATGCAATTCCTTCTTGTTTTAGTATGCTAAGACCACTGTGGATAGTTTATTCTCCTGTTACTCTGTGCAATCCAATATTCAGATTGTCAATCCCAATAAATTTAAAGCAGAATATATATACTTTCTTCCCATTTAAAGTGATAGATAGTCCTTGCATACACTGAGTTATAATTATGTCTTAATAACGACACCAGGTATATACCCTGTCTTTCTGTAGTAATTAAACACTGCGTGCTGATCTGACAAGAGTGCTTAAAATTCCTGAAAGGCTGTGAAGACTTGTATTTCAAATGCTACTTGAAGGAAGACAGGACTTTATATCAGCACACAGGACATGCACAGGACAATCCTTTTGATTGCCTACGACAATGACAGCTATTGCTTACATCAGAGGATAAAAAAAAATAAAAATAATAAAAAGAAAGTTTTTCAGTACAGCAATCTTCAGACTGACAAATAGATCAGGTTGAAAAGTGAAATTTTTGTAAGGGTCACATATGATTCTTAACTATCATCCTCTCCTAGGAGCAACATACATTCTGAAGAACAGCAATTTAATTTCTCCAAGCTCAAATGCTTCAAGTAAAGGTTAAAATGAGGAATTTTAATAGCTTCTATGTCTTCTTTTCCCATGTTCTGAAAACCAATAAATTTAACTCCCCACTCCCAAGAAATAAACCCTTTTTGGCAAGTCATTTCAATTAATTAACATTTTCTACCAAAAATAACTTGGTGAGAATTATCTCTGACATGAATGTTAATTGACAAGCCAGCTGTCTGATTTCTCGTTTTTCTTTCTCTCACAATGTTAGATTTCTGTTTTTAACATATGGGTGATTTTTTAAAGTCCTGTAGTTTTTTATTTTTTTTTAATAGAGCATGAAACTTAAAACTTATCAATACAGCCTGTTTCCACGATGTTTCACTAGTACGTGAGAACATTTCCAGCTCAAACCGATTTTTGTGTATCCCTTTTGATACAGATTTTTTAAAGCATCATATCAAGTAATCATGCTTCCTGTTGTTTTCCTTTTTCTTTCTTTTTTTTTTTTTTGACTTAAAGAAAATAATATTTCTGATCTTTCTCATTGTGGCAACAAATGAGTCTGGCTGATTAACCAACTAAAACAACTTAAAACATAATTTTTTTCATATATTGGTTGGTAGGTCTCAGGATTTTTGTAGCTGAAGCCATGGTATTCAAATACAGATGATTACTGAATAAATGAAGTATGAATCTAGTGGAGCTGTATTAAATAGCAAATATTGTGAGGAGACAATTTTACCTAAAACCACAGAACTGGAAGTGGCTGTGGAAGATCAGCCCCATGTCCAAAGTAAAACTTATACAAATTTATCCAAAGTAAAACAAAGTATACCTGTGTCAACACTGATTGATGTTTGTCTAGCTTGTTCTTAAAACATCCAATGATTGTTTATGAGAATATCTCTGAGACAGTGTCAAAAACCTTATTAAAGTCAAGATATATGACATCTTCCCTGTCTGAAAAACCTCTCATGTTATGGTATTATAATAAGAAGGTAGAATGGTATGACTTGATTTTTTTGTGACATCCATATTGATTTTGACTAGTCTCCTTTCTATCTAACAACTATTTACAGAAATAGTTTGTGCTTTTATTTTTCTGGGAATTTAAATTTGGTTCTGTGGACTATAATTCTTCAGAATCTTTCTTCCTCTCTTTGCAACTCCCTTCCCCATTTTAAAAGATGGGCATTACATTTTTAATTCTCTAGTCTTCCAGAAATTACTCATCCTCCATACATTCTCAGAAATAAATTACAACTGTTACGTTTTTTTTCACTCTATGTTCAGATGTTCCAATTTTGTCCTTACATGTTTATGACATTTTTTATGTATGCCATTAGTAACCTGAGTTAATTTTCCTCTACTTGTATGTCTACTTATGCTTAAAGTAAAAAAAAAAAAAAAAGAGTTCAAATTTCTCTAATTGATTGGGGACATTTCAAAGATTGTCACTTTGTGAATAACATACAGGAAAAGCTACTCCCAACATATTCCAGGAAATTGTTGTACATCCTTCTTGTTCATGTATTTGCCTTTCCTTTTATTTCAAATTTATGGGTGCTGGCTGTTTCTGCTAGTTACTTTTAAAAAGCTTTATCCACCTTTTTCACCCTGGTGTAGCAGTCATTTGTCAATCCCACTATGAAAACTCTCACATTTTCCCCCTTTACTGATTAAAACTGGAAGGTTTTAGATGTCAGTCACATAGTGCAAAATGTACTTCAAAATGTATCACGAAATGTGCTGTCTTTTTATTTTAAATGTTTTAAAGCTTTTCATGAAAGATATTTTATGAATCAAAATCAAAGTTAAAGGAGTTAAAGAATCAAAAAAAAACCAACACCCTATTTTGAAATTTATTATTATTATTATTATTATTATTATTATTATTATTATTATTAATTTTGGCTCAATTGCAATTATTTTGGCAGAGGCAAGAACAGTAGAATAATTGAAGAGTGACTCAAACAGCTCAAATAAAAAAAAGTAAATTTTTCTTTAGACTTTTTTTTTTTAATAAATGTTCTGCATTTGATCATAAAACTCTATGGTATTTATTACTCCTCCCTGAATTTCTGTTCAATGTGCAAGGTTATAGGCAAAATTAAGAAGGTAAAAGAGAATGGCTGACGGTTGTTTGTTCTTTTTTTTTTTTTTTTGTCATTTGGTTTAAATAAGGTAAATTAACAGACGATAATTCAGTGATCTTTATGGAATTTCAAGTGCAGTAACAAATTGAGGATTTGTTGTATTTCATTTGTGTTTTCTTTAAATCTTGATATAATGCAAAAATAAACGTTTACTATCCACTCATACCTGAAGAAAGTGATTGCCTGTGATCTTTGAACAAAATATGAAGCCATATTGCTCAACTACTGAATATAAGTGAGGTTTTGTAAGTGTTCGGTCTAATCATAAACAAGAACAGAAGAAAATGAAGTCAGTGAGGGTTCCAGCAGAAACCACTTACTTTGTGGTTACAGTATCAATCTGACATCTTGACTAAGAAGCATGCATCCTGTATAAGCGTTGTAAGGGACAAATACGGACTTACCGTCAGTCAAAGTATGAAATCAAAAGGACTCTGGATACTTTGATACATTCTAATCAGAGAAAAAATATAGAGTGTAATCTTGTCATCAAGTGCTGTAATTCTGTTAGATCTCACAAGTGAAGTGTAATTGGGCCATGATAGCACTGGATGATCTGTGTGAAGGAAAAAATAAGGTCAGGAGGAGTGTTTTTTCTAGTGACAGTCTTCCTTTGAATGTGAGGTAAGTAGTTGATCTATTTCTGAAATGCTTCTGAGGACTCAAATACGAATGTAGTAAATATACAAACACATATAAACACACACGAATATATAGATAAGAAATACTTTCACTATTTTGTCAAATCATATATAACTGGTTGTTTTCATTAAGTAATATGTTTTCTTTATCCACATAAGTGGAGACAATGAAAGCAGTGTAGAAACAGAATCTTATTGCATACATTTTAACCAATATTAAGTTCCATTGAATTAAAATTTCTTCATGAATAGAATCAGCTTAGGCAGACAGCATATCCTCCTGTTGCTTATAACAGCTATTTCAAAGAGAAAGCTAATTGCAAAACTGATGTAATACTTTAAAATCAACATCACTGCATTCCAGAAACAAGCAAAACAAAGTCTAAAAAGACTCTTATAGAGATGAGACCCTTAGTTGATTTCTTTGGGATGGAGCACAAGATTAAACAGGTGATCTATTGACCAGCATAATATCCTTTTCATGAAAATGACTCGCTTTTTATGCATTCCAGCAAATTTGAAAAACTATTTTCTACCTATATACAGTCCCTCCTAAAAAGACAATTAGATGAAGCACTTATTTTCCAAATTCTGTCTACAGATACTAGTTGTTACTCATTGTCTTTTGCTTTTCTTATTTCATAAATGATGACACATTTCACTGGGGAGGAAATAAGTGCTTAATGTTTTTCATACGGTCTTTGATTCAAGTGCAAAAAGTATAAAGTTTTTGTGTAAATTAAGTTCTTCTTTAATGTATTTATTAACATTTTCTCCGTATCACAGATTTCTGTACAGCACTGATTTTTTTTCCTCATCTGTCTTCAAAATGAAAGATTTAAAATTATGTTCTTTTGAAATACAGTGTTGTGAAAGATGTTCTTCTGTGATACATGTGGAAGAGATATAGATGAATCTGAAGATGTTTTGTCTTTTCTGAGCTGTATTTTAACAAGATCTTCACTGATTGACTTTAGTTTTATCAAAACACTTTATTCAACTTTAAGGTGATTGTGTTTCTCTCTATTCCTGATGTGAACCTGCACGGTAACTAGTGAAGCAAATTCTGTAACTAAAATTTGGTTAAAAATTTTTATAAAAACTATGTTATCATAAAATTAAATTTCTTTTTTTTTTCTCTTCTAAACTTGCAGTACTAAGAAAGAGTGAAAAAGTAAAAGTTTTATTTTGTTGTTATTAAAATGAGCAGATATAATCCCAGAGGTAATGCACTGAATAAAAAAGGTGTCATTTTTAAACAGTAATTTTTATGATTATAACATTTCTCATTATTACTATCTTTAAGGATAAGCACAGATTAAAAGACTGAACAAAGGAGAAAGCACTGAACACTATAAACATTTTATGCAATTTAATATTATCTAATCTCTACCCTTGGTCTCTAGAAATAAAAAGTGTGATATCTTTAAAATCATGCCCTTGTAATCTTCATTTCAACTAAATGATGTTTTCGGTTCACAAGACATTTTCTATTTTGTACTGAAAACAGATTATTTTCATGTTAATTAGGTTCTCAATGTGATTACTATGGACAGGGAAACTGATTTTTTTATAGTCTTCTTTTCAATTTAATTTAAGTAGACTTTCATTCCTCTCTTCAGACAATATGCCACAACTAGAAGACCAGGAATGTGACAGTAGTAAAAAGTCAAATCTAAGAAAGACCCTAAAAAAAAAAAACAACACAGGAAAAAAGTAAATAATTATGTTATGAATAATGAATAGACTGAGATAGTTTTATTCAGACTTTCTTTATTCAGGCACAACTTTATATGAACTTGAATCTCATAGCCAAACTCTTTTATTTTAGTTTAATAGTGTTTTAGAAATGTGCTTAAAACATCCACAACCTAAACAGTACTAATCAGGCTGACATCTACTTAAGTCTTGCACATCATTTGGATCCAAAAATAGTATTCTTTTAATTTTCTCTTATTTTTTGAGCCCAGTCTGTATTAGAGGTGTTCATAAATAAATAGACAAACAAATAAATATTATAAATAATAAATAATACTGTCAGACTCGTGGGAGTGAATTCTTCATCATAACATTTTAAATATGTCTTAACTTTCAGGGACTGTCCGAGAAGGATGTGATTTGGACCTTTTCTATAACAGCATAGTTATTAGATTTTTTTTTCTAGGAAATACGAGCAGTATTTAGTGAAAACTGAAATATTTTAGAAAATACAATTCCTTTAGTGTATTCAAACTGCATCCTTTAAACTCCAGGAGAGGACCATAAGCCTAGGCATCTATTGGAGAAGGAAAAGAAGTTTCTAGTAATGAATGTTTCCTTCCGCTGTGGAAAGAGGAGGATCAAAAAGCAAGGAAAATATGAATGTAAGTTAAAAATTCTGATATCATACTGAAAGAAAAATCAGCCTGGTAATTGCATTTAGCTACAGAAATAAAAATGTAATTGCCCATGCTGTGAAAGGGGTAAAGAATTTTTTTACTTTTCATACTTACTGAAAACCACCCTTTTGTTCCAACTTAAGTACAGCTATAATTTTTTTATTTTTTTATTTTTTTTTTAGTTTAAAGAGAAAAGCTCCCTAACTAGAGGCTTGAAGCAAGTCCAGATGAAAATCTTCTCAACTTAATTGGTCTTAGAAAGAGACTGCAAATGGATGATACCTAAAATTCACAAAGGTATTTAAACAAATGAGTTGTCTCAAATAAATCAATGTGATTTCAGCCATTTCAAAGTGTGCAAAGTGTGTATTTTAAATGTCAGGGCGTTCATCCACCAAAGAGATGGGCTAAATTCTCATTACTTCAGTATAACAGAAACGACAGTGTAGTAATGATATCTTCAGTTTAATATTTCAGATAATGTAATCAAACATTACTTTTTTAACCATTATTCTTATTTTTGTATTACACTTTAAAGAACAGCACTGGAGAATGGGTAAGGAATAATGATAACTATGTAAACTTGTATAAGGATCATATTTGCTCTCCATTGTCATATTAGCAATAGTAAACAATTTTAAGTGAACTAATCCAGGGGTCCCGAGGTCTTTTCTTAATGAATGTAAAGGAAAAGCTTATTAAGCACAGTCGCACATAAAAAATAATTGCTTCTTAAAATTTCTGTCAGATACACAGGCTGGCAGCTACACATGCATACATATTAGCTGTAGTGGAGACCTTAGTGCACATTGCTCTCTGTAATGAAGTTTTAAATGTCCCAAGGCTTTGTGCTTTTTTTTTTTTTTTTTTTTTTTTTTTTTGAGAAAGAGGGCTGAGCTGGTTAGTTTTTAAGTGATTAAAAGTCTTTTTTTTTTTTTCCCTAACTTTATGAAAGTGCATTTAATACAGTATCTTGCTATGTAGCACTCTGAAGAATTTATCTTACCACTTCATTCTTATATCCTTCATTTGCCTGACAATTTTGATAAAGGCCATTCATTCCCACTTTCAGACCCCTCAAGCCTGAGTCTTCCCTCTTTCATAACAGTGTATGTAAGGAGTAACTCAACTGAAATTAAGAGTTAGAGTACAGAAGAATTACAGAAGTAGAGTAGTAGTTAGAGCACAGAAGTAGACTTTCTGCTAATGACTATAGGGGCTGTGATTTCAGGTGAGATTAGGAAAGTAATTTAAACAATGGGAAGGATCCTTAAGTTTTCAGTTCAAATATAACACTCCTATATGGGAAAAGGATGAGTGAGGAGGATAGTTTTTTGAGATGGTAATGATTTTTGTACAAAAATACTGTCAATTCGGCTTTTTTTTTTTTTTTTAATTTGCTGAAATAAGTCAAATCATTTTGTCTAAAATTAGATTGGACAGCATTAGGCTTTAATAGTGTCTCATTGTCTCTAGGCCTTCACAGGAGCTGTTCATGTGCTTTACAGCTGCATTCGCTGAAATGCACTAAGGTTTTTGGATAGGTGATATTTTCTGTCTTCACTCAGGTTCAGTACTGTTGAAGAAAGCCTTGAACTCTTCTCTTAGCATAATTTCTAATACTTCTGGAAAGAACTCTCCAATTTAAGATTGCAATATACATTTGAGTTTCCCTGAAGTCACGGGACTACATCCAAAGAGCTTTAGGCCAAATGTTTACTCCAGCTGATGAAAAAATACCTGTTGTGGAAGTTCCTGAAAAATGTCAGTAGAACAAAACAGGCATTTTATGACAAATACTATGCATTTTTTACTGAATATTCTGACCAGGCATATTCTTCCTGGACTGGTAGCTAATTGCAGTTTTGGTTTTGACTGTTTTCAGCTGTGAAGGGTTGTTTGATTGCTCTAAGATATGCTATAATGGAGCAGTGAAACAGGGATTTAGCTCTCTTCTGAAGTTTGGACATTATCAGCAGTAGGTAATGAATCTTAACAATTAATCATACAATGTTTTTGTGTGTCTGTGAATATGTCTACTTCTTTATCTATTTATATAGAGAGAGGGAATATAATGCCTATTATACGGTAATAATAAAGTACATAGTGTTGCCTACAAGTACACCATTTGGATAAAAGATAAATTAAAAGATAATATCAAAAAGTGATAAGCATTTTTCATATAGTTATTTATTGAATACTGGAAATTTGAATACTGGCAAATGCAGTCTCTGTCCATGCAACTTCCTTTTTAAAAAATAAAAATTTTCTGACAGTGAAAAACTAGTCTTCTAATTCACTGCATAGGCGCAATGCTGGTATTTATGAAGGAAAGAAATAAGTCATCTTTGAGCTATTACCTCCACATATAATTCTGGACATTTTCCAGAAAGTTCATTGAAAATTGGTTGGCCAGAGGCACTCAAGCTTGACTATTTTCACCTGAAAAATTAGTGCACACTCAATATTTTATAAAAAAGCCATGGCCAGAGAGAGAGCTTTCTCACGTTAATATCTTCTTTTTTGACAAGGAGAATCACCTCTGAGATGGAAATAAATGATTCTTAGCCACACTGTGCTTTTGGTTTCGTTGATTTGAGTGAAACTAAGTTCAGAAAACTGCTGAGAGAAGTGTTCGGTCGACAGTCAGTACGAATCCCTGGAATATGATTTTATAGAGGTGATCAAGCACTCTTCATGTTCTACAGTAATGTGCTAAGATACATTTTAAGTGGGAGTACAGCTCTTCTAAAATATGTTCTTTGAATCAGCACAGTCTGTGAAGATTTCAATTTGGTGCACTGGGTATGTGCATGAGTTAGAAGAGTAATCTTAATGACAAATGGATGAATGAATTCTGTCATTTTTGAATTTATCCTTTTTTTTTTTTATCTGCCCAAACAGTAAGAAAAAAGTAAATAATTTCTCTTTATTATATCCCACAGAGGAGTCCAGTGTAACTATAGAAATCAACAGGTCAGAAGGTAGGATGCTATCATATTAACATTAATGAGATAAATCTACATAGTGGAAGAATTGAATGAAATCTTCTTAGTATGAAACCAAAAAGAAAAGAAAAAAAAAAAAACAACGTTTGGATGAGCGATATTTAACTGATATTGGAATGTCATATAAAACTTTAAAACACAACCTCTTTCTCAAAAGAAAAACCTTCTCACAAAAGAATATGCAACTTTAAAATATATTATTAAGAAAGAATACATCAACAACAGTGCACACTCACACCCCAAAGTATAAAAGTGCCCTTTTGTAACTTTTTATTTCTGATAATTTCCTTTATACTGCACAGTTAGAAATACATCAATGAAATATGATATCCTGGGAAAAAAAAAAAAAGAAAAAAGAAAGTGTGTGTTATTTTTTAATCTGTCCCAAATTCCTTCTATCCACTATTACCTTTTGTTCCAACCTTCTTAACTCAGCTCCATATTTTCTTCCCAGAAGTAGAAAAAGTAATAAAGTGAATTAGAAAAAGTTGTTAAAAGTAACAACAGAAGTATAATTTAACACAATACCAGAAGGAAAAGCGAAAGAGGTAAAGTTTTACACGTTCAGCTACTTTAAGATGTACATATACACTGTATCGTTGTTTATGAATTCATTGTGTTGTTATTTTACATAACAAATAAGATATTTGCGTGCTAAATAATAATGGCAGCCCTTGTTGAATTTATTAAAAAAATAAATAAAATAAAATAAACTAGCCATGGAAGTTTAAGATTCCAATGCCATTGGTTTCAAGATATGTTTGTAAATGCTGCGATAGCCTATTTGTTATTAAAACCAGTTATGATAACAAAACCTTCTAACATTAACATATGGGAAGGGACAAGTTGATAACAAATTTGTCATCTCAATTACTATTACACTGTGCGCAGACTCTAAAATACTCAAAGTGATCCAAAGATTGTATGTTTAGTTAAATGACTGCATAGTGAATACATCCTCAGTGTTGTAACATCATAAACCAATGTGCTCAGATTGGAAATATGCAAAAGCGGATGAGTGAGGGATAGAAAGGTGGTTCTACATATATTTACATTTGCATTTGCAAATGTACTTGCTCAGAAATCCTTAAGGCTGTGCTTGCCAAAGCTAGTTTTTTATTAGATAAAAAAGCCAGGATACAAGTTTTAAAAAGTGAGGTATATTTCATCTGGAACAAAAAGAGAAGGTACTGACATGGAAAGTACCTTCAGGCAAGCAGCTATGGCTTTTGGTGTTAAACTGCTACCTAGCTCCTCCATTATGTAGGAACATAGGTCAAGTTGAGAGGGCAAGTTGTTTTAAGTTGCCTTCAAAATTTCCCACAGCAAAGTTCACCCTCTAAGAGTTTGCTCAAGGATATCCTTTAAAAGACAGCACTTTGGAGGTGGGAACAGGCGATTTCTCCATGAAATCCAAAAAGATCCCTAAGTGATAGTGAGAAGGGGCTGATGTCAGCTATCCCCTTTTTCTTTATATGTTTTGCTTGATGGCTTTATTTTGTCACTTTGCTTTCAATTCTGTAAACAGCAGTTTAATCTCTGCTTTGCCAGAATAAAGTGACTACATTCATGTGTAAGCTGGTTTATCATTCAAAACCTTGTAAATGAAACTGACTAACTGGAGACAATTTGGTTTCTGCAGAGGTAAAAAATCCTTCCCCCCCCCCCCCCCTCCTTTTTTTTGCCTGTTGTCCCAAAATATTACTATAGAAACCATCAAATATTTTCTTTCTGCCAAGTACATAGGGATATTTAAGAAAATTAAAATCAAAATAATTATTTGCTAATCTATTTCCATGTCTATAAGAATTAAGGAAGTTTCCACTATAGAAGATCTTTTCACTTGGCATAAATGAAATTCAATCAACAGTGAACACTGGTAGCTAAGGGTGGTGAACAGATATATGCCGTAACCAATTGTCCTATGTTCAGTCTAACATATTTGGGTTAATAGGTTCCTTAATCACAGAGGAAAGAAACTATGAAAGCAAGAGAAGATTCTTGAATGGCTTCTCAAGACCTAGGAAATGTGAAATTCGGGGTGGGATCAGAACAAAAGCATAAACTTTTAAATTTTAAACATCCTTTTTTAGTTTTAAGCATTTTCAATCTTCGTATTTCCAAACCTGCTCTTTCATAGTTTCCCTCAGTTCAATACTTTGCTCTCCTCATTTCAAGAAATATCTTTGCAAGATATTGTTATAGATATTATATCTTTATTATATTTCTCCTACGTCTATTCTATCATATTCACCACATATTTACTAGCTATTTTTATTTTATGCCCTCTTTCAGAAGGTTTTTTATTATTATTATTAACATAAAGTACACCTTTTAGTGGAACTTCTTTAATGAAATAAGAGAAGTTATCTGGGAGATAAGCTTTGTTGAATTATAGAAACTGGTTTAAGGAGTTTTTCTTTTGTTTTTCTTCATATATCCCTTTTTAAAGTTTGCCATTTTTGCTGGAGGAGCCTATACCCAAAGTAGGGATGCTCTTCAACTGTTTCAGAGTGAAGTCTGTCATCCTGCTGTAAACCATCTCCACTTGCAGATTATGCTAAGACAGCTACTTTGTATTGTTGTAGAGAGACTTACACATATATATTACCTGCTGAAAAATTATTTGTGGGTATAGAGATGATCCTCTCAGGTGAAGTGGTATAAAATAATCCAGGACGACTATTTTCTTCATTTCCACAGCACAATTTGCTGAGCTGAGAGAGAAATAGAAATATATATATATTTATATGTTACAATTGATAATGTAAACTATAAACGGAATTAATTTTCAGATTCTTGAGATAGTTGCAAAACCTCTTATATCTGTTGAGACAGACTTGAAACTTCTCAACTGAAACCTGCAAAGTTTTTTTTTTTAACTTAATTTTAACTCTATAGTTTTCAGTCACTGGGAGATGACAAGACAGTATCTAAAAACTTAAATTCCATGAGAAAATATAAGAAAAAACAAACAAACAAACAAAAAACTGTAGTATCTTCTTTGAGCTGTCTTTATCCTAAGAACTATTGAGAAAGGATAAAAAAGTCTTCATTTCAAATTCAAGAATCTGACACCATGCAGATTATAAAGTCATCTTTATGATTACAGCCATACCTAAGTTACCATAATAACAGGTTTTGACTGAAATTTTTGAGAATAGTTCTATAGTTAAAATGGTAGTTCTTACACAAAATATTTTACCCTTTCCTCCTTTGGCACTCTTTTCAAATAACTGTCAACAGAAATGTTGTTGATTAATCCAATTTAGAGTTCGGAGCACACTAGGATAAACCTCTCTAGGATTCCAGTCCAAAATCCAGTGCAATGAGCAGAAGGATGGCTGAAGCTTTTAGGTTAGAATGCTGAGTTTGTAATAAGTGATGTCATGTTTACAGTGACAGAGCAGAAAGTAGTTTTTCCTTTTATTTTTATTTTTATTTTTTATTTCTGTAGGTGGCACCACACAGCATTTTTTATTTGGGGTGGAGATAGACTTCAGCAGTTTTATTATTACTGTGTACACAATTTTCCACAGAACTCCAATACCTTCACAGCAAAAGAAGATTGGATTTCCCACAACTGGTTAGAGCTGTATGAAACTCAGCACTTTCTGTTCAGAAAATAAAATGCCAAATCTTTTATATAGTTAAACAGATGACCATGGGTTTTTCATAGTATTTTAGGCTCTTGGATTAATGTAAATGAAAAACAAACAAACCCAAAACTATGGATTTCCTAGAACTTTATCACCAAACAATAAATCAGCTATTTAGTCATATTCTTAGCCAAAACTGGTCCACATTTGACATTAGCTAATAAAATCTTGCACTTCTGTTGATGGGTTGGTTCTTCAGCTGATTGAGTAACATTACTGCTTTGGCACTTCTACATCTAATTTCCCAGGAGCAAGAAACGCTACAGGTCTTGCTGGTAGTACACTAGATAAACGGAAAATAATCATTGGTGAAAGATGAAAAAACATATTCCTTAAGTGCAAATTTACAAATCTGATACACAGAGAATTAGGGAGGATTGTTTCTTTGAGAAATTGCTGCTTCTCATGGAGATTATAACTAGGCAGCATCACCCAGGTGGTGTGAATAGAGTAGCTTTTAATTTATAGGGAAAAAGGCACATATAGGAGAAGACACATAACTACCTTCAAATTACATCCTTCTGGAAATAAGAAAGAGTAGAAAAAGTCTCTGCTGGTAGTCGCTACCAAAATTTTAAAGGTGAGGAGAATGGTCTTGTGTTTATATCCTGGCTAGGTAACAAAGTCTCATCTCATAGGGATGCTTTCCTAAATGGTCCTGTTGAATTATGTGAAATATTTAATAGGGACCTTAAGGATCATTTACTTCCAACCTCCCTGCCATGGGCAGGGACACTGCCCACGAGATTAAGTTGCTCAAAGCCCCTGTCCAACCTGACCTTGAACACTTCTAGGGATGGGGCATTCACAACTTATCTGGCTATTCTCTTCCAGTGCATCACCACCCTCAAGGTGAAGAATTTCTTCCTAATATATAATCTAAATTTACCGTCTTTTAGTTTAAAGCCATTACCCCTTGTCCTGTCACTACACTCCCTGACAAATTGTACCTTTGTAAGACTGCTATAAGGTTTTCCTTGAGCCTTCTCTTCTCTAGGCTGAACAACATGATCTCTATGCCTGTCTTCATAGGAGAGGTGCTCCAGCCTTCTGATCATTTTCATGGCCCTCCTCTAGACTCACTCTAACAGGTCAATGTCTTTCTTATGCTGGGGGTCCCAGAGCTGAACACAGTATTCCAGGCATTTCTCTGCTCATGAGAGCAGAGTAGAGGGGAAAAATCACCTCCTTTGACCCATTAGCTACACTTCTTTTGATGCAGCCCAGGATATGAATGGCTTTCTGGGCTGCAAGTGCACATTGCTGGCTCACATTCTTTATTTTTTTTTTTTTTTGTCCATCAATATTTCCAGTCAAGTTGCTGTAGGATGTAAGCACCTTAGTTTAATCTTGAAGGAACTAGCTTCTGCCACCTGGGATTACTTGAGTGTAGGTGCTTTCACCCTTTTTTTACAAGAACTAAGTTGAGAGTATTTAAAAAATATATATTTATTTTTAAGGTAATCAGAGGAACACATCTACAATACATTGACATAATTTTACTCCTTCCAGAAAGGCTACAGAAGATCCCTTTTTAGACAGCAACCAAGTGGTGTTTTGCCTTAAAATCAGGTTTATTTTTCACTTATCAGAGGATATTCAATATTGTATTTTCCACTATGCAGAACTGTTGTCATTAGTCTCCTCGCAAGGAAGAGAGAGGTAGGGTTGTTTCTTGGAGGGAAAGTGAAAAAAAAGATGTCGCTGCCTTAGCTGTTGAAGCTGATACATGCACTACTTGTGAGAGAACATAGACATAATTTTCTAACCTAATAGCAAGGATATAGCTCTGGAGGTTTGAGATAGCTCTTGGAGGTAATTGATACTCATTTCTCGCAACAGAAATCCCTATTTCAGTTGTCTGTAATGTGTCCTGTGTATCACATTTACCTGCTTGCAACCCAGGGCAAAAGATTTCTAAGATGCCCAATTCATCTGGTAGAAACTATATATCTCCATATTCTGCATGATTACTGCAACTGGCCACTGCCTATCCAGCCACAATATTATTACCATCTTCGTATAAGTTAGATATATTGAGAACTGAAAGAAAGGAATATATAGTTTTTAGGTGTTGATTAAGTATTGTCATAAACAAAGTGCCGAGCTATGCTGTCAGTCTGTCAAAACTGAGAAACTCTGGAGAAATCTTTAAGTATCAGAGGAAACTAAGGCAAAAAAAGTGATATTCGATGAAAATTGGAAACAAGGTTTCAAAATCACCAGTTTCAATTGAAGAATATGAATTCTCCATAGGCCCTACATTATGTAGTGAGGTCCTTTTTTGATGCACCGTCTCTTATTATATATCTGCTGCTTCCAGTTTTTCTTCTGGGGGAGATGACAGAAAGTTTGATGAGGAAAGCACAGACATAAGTCCATTTCTACTCATCTGCACCACAGACCAGAGTCTATTTGGTCTGCTCTGAGGCATTCCATAACCTCATAAACTCCTGTCTGAATGAGATTCAGGATTCTCCTGTAAATTGCCAGAGAACTCACCATCCAAAGTTACATCCAACCAGTTTCCATACAGGGTTAGTATGGGATCAAGGCAATATAGGCATACATCCTCTGTATCCTAGTTCCTGATACACGGAAGTTACTAAGTGCAGTAACTGACCTCAGTCCAGTTACTGTAAATATAGTAAAGTTTTTTACATACTCAGATACTGTTTTGAAGTTATAGTGAGTAAATGTTGTACATAAACATATTCTTCCTCAGAACATCTCTTTCACACCTTCCAGTATACCAAGAGTTTCACATGGTCAGGAAGGCTTCCATACTGAATGTGTAGCTCTGCTCAAGCCTAGTGTGTCTGGATCTTAAGGGCCCAGTAGCCTTTTAGGTATTTTTAAGAAAATATTCCTAATGCAATCAGATTTTACAGTGTTAAATTAAACAGTTTTGTACTAGGGAATAATGTTGTGGAACAGTGCTTTACTATAAAGTTACATGAAGAATGGTAACATGTCAAACAAACATGCCATATAGGAAGGCTCAAGTTGTCATTGATGACAGCTGAAATATAGCTGTTGACGCATTTGCCTGCAGTGACTTAAGCAAACTTAAATTATATACATGTGCAGTTTGATTGATTTCCTGTTAAGGTAGGTCCTGTGAAAACTTCATCCAAGTTAAATCAGCTAAAATACTGATCATAAATCAGCTAAATTGCTGGTCATAATGCTGTTAACCTTTGAAAATCTATAGAAAAGCAGCAAAACTGTGAGCATACAAAATGGGATGCACCTTAAGTTTTAGTTTCATTCTGCAAGGCTAAAGGATTAATAACTTAAGTGTCTTGGAATTTGTCACCATATTTGATAAAACAAATTGATATTTTATGCTGATTCTTCCAGCATTTCTAATCATTCCCAGTCTTTCTTTCTTTTCAAGAGTATAAAATATAAATGCTTTAATATCAGTTTCATATGAAGACCTCTTAGCTTCCTTTCTCCCAAGATCTCTACTTTGCTTCTGCCAAATAGATATCACCACTAGCTTTTTGAAAGCTACCTTCTGTCTCACTCTACTGTGCATCCTGACTTATTTAATTTTTGCATTAACAGCAACTATCTTGGATTAAGTGTGATATTTTATGCTTTTTATGTTCCAAATCATTCTGCTTTCTGTGTATGTCCTGGCGGGAGTAGACACATTAGATGTTGTGTCTGCCAAGGAGTTAATAAGATTTGAATTCCATTTCTAAGTGGTTCTAATGGTTTGATGCTTTGATACTTAGAGTGGTGTCTAGTATAAAACAAATGTTTACCAGTTATTACTTTGATGCTTCATTAGATTCACTAATTCACTGCTGTGATCTGGAGGGATTTGTTGAGGTGTTAACTTCCTTTTGGCTCTTGTCTTGTCTTGTTTAGTCATGTAGTCAAAATATATTTTGAAATGGTGCACTTTTCTGAATTAAACAAACAAAAAAGATATAAATCAACATATATTACAAGACTAGTAAGAACCTTTGTGTATATTTCAGCATTGCTATAGTATTTAAATGAAAATGTGAAATGAAAATGAAAATGAAAAATTAATGCTGAGTGACAAGAAGAACAATTCATTATAAAAATGATTTTGCAGGAATATTTGGTTCACTTCTGAAAAGACAAAAAAAAAAGTTCTACTTGTATAGTTACACAACAACTGTATAGTTATACAACAATAAAATGTAGGGAAATTGACTTGTGGCTTAAAAGTAAGTATTTTTTAAAATAAGAGAGAGAGATCGATCTGTTTCCTTAAGCCAAATACAGTGAGGTGCTTAATCTCTTGAATAATTTTCAGCTCATGATTAGTCCTGTTGTAGTTTAAAGATCACAAAATCATATGATTGGACTGTAAAGATGTATATTTTTGGTGAATAAACATCTATATTTCTAGTTTTTCTTTTAAAATAATACTTAGTATAAAAGCATGTCTTTGATTAATCTTTGATTAAAGGTAACCATTCCTGAAGGTAAAACTGACTTTAATCCTACTCTTCTTTTGTACCAAGTTAGGAAGTTTGGTGATAAAGTTATGAATTTTATCCAGAAAAAAAAAATCTTAGAATTTAAACACTTCTAAAAGTAAATACTGTAAAATATATTCTATTTTCTCATGAACTTGTAAACCCCAAAATGACTTATTAGTCTTTCTGCCACTGTAATATATCATAGTGTTTTCTAATGTAAAGTTTGTGAGTAAACAGAGTGTGCAAATACTCAGATAACTTGCAGATCTGGTAGAGGACAGTTTTTCTTAAGTAGAAATATACCCTAAACGAACAGTCTTAATAAACTGTTTTAAACAGGTAAGTGCAAGAAATATGACATTTTGGAATTCCTTTTCCATAAAATATTCCATGAAAGAAAGAAAGTATACGTATAGTTTTATTACTATTGTTGCAAATATCTTGATATAGGGTCTAAAAAACAATCTCTTATTTTTAAAGAGGTAGCTTTCAAGCTGATAGTGTAATTCCTTCTGAAGTTTCTTTTCATTTGAGTAGAACTTAGAAATTAAATGCATATTTTTTCTTCACAAGAAACCCAGATTCTTCATGCTCTAATTATTTTAATGAAGATTTTTCCATTACTACCCGGCTTGCATTTTTGTTTTCCATTTTCATCCACTTTATCTTGTGACAGAGATTTCTTACCTGGTGTTGCACATACGCAAGCTAAGAAACTGTTCATTTGTAGCCTTTGGATTGATTTTCTCATTTACTGATTTTGTATAAAGGTGTAGGACTATATACGTATAGCTTAGATGGATAGAGCAGAAAGCTCCTCAGGCTTGGCTGTTTGTATTTTCCAGGCAAAGCCACCACCGCTGCAAAGCAAAGAGAACAAAGATAAAAAACTTCCTTTAAGATTAACATACCTCCAGAAAAAAAAAGGTCATGGTGGCTTTATTTTTAAAATGTGGGTAGAGAAAAATCAGGGCAAGTCGAGTCCTAATTCCATCACAGTTTATAAATTTTATATTAAACAGCAAAAAGATAGAAATTACCTTGAAAATAGGCCTGTGTTTCTCACTTCTTTAATACATGGTAAATTGAAAAATAGAAAATATGGCTGAAAGCAGGCTGAAACCAACATAGATCATATAAGTCCAGCTTCTAAAGTGTATTCAAAACCTCCAATCTATTACATTAAATTTAGGTGGTGTCGTGAACATTGATGTAATGGCTCTTTCGGCAGTCATAATTTGGAAGGCATAAAAAAAAAGTTATGTTCCATTCTTTGAGATCCTAAATTGCAAAAAACGCCCTCTCTGCAATCCTGAATGAGGTACCTAAACTCTAAGATAATTTCCTGTTAGCTGATTGTCTGCTCTCCACTCAGCATGAACGTGGTTTTGAGATTGCTATGCAATTCTTTTTCAATTCCAACTTTTTAAACACACTGTGCAGTGAGCCTAGGGATGTAGCTTCAGGCTTTGCATTGTTCTTTTAGGACCAAGCAGATGGTGAGGTGCTTGAAAGTGCCTAAGCCCTTTTTTTTTTTTTTTTTTTTGGCTCTAATTGCTGAGAACCATTTGAGGATAATATTTTGTACCAAAAAACATTTGATTGTGTCCCTTAGTATTTTGCAAGAAAATTTTCTCCAAAATTCAGGTCTCTTTCAATGAAAACTGTTTCCATAACTGGAGAACTGCAACAGTCTTAAAATTGAAATATCCTTATAGAATAAACAAATTTTAATATTGAGGTGCTGATTAACTACCTCCTAATCATTTATGTGATTACACGTTTTCTGCTGTGCACATTCACTTCCATTGTTATAGGCATATGGATGAATGTTATATATAAATAAATGTGATATATTTAATGTTAGTCTAATTTTTTAGGCTATTGTTCCTTAACTGGGCTAATTTTCTAAGATTATTACTGCAAGTGATCTTAAAGTAAGAAAAATGCATTGAAAAGAAGGATATTTTCAGGAGCTGTTATAAAGCCTGATTAAATGTGAGTACCTAGTAGTGTAAACTATTTTGTGCAGGCAGTTCTTATTTTACCTCCCAGCAAATATTCTTTTCTTGACTATCACTGTTCTTTTCTAACTCTTCCTAACAATACGTCTCTGTTTCTTTCCTCTTCCTTCATGTTTCTGCCTACTATCTAGTATTCAACTTTTGTGATCCTGTCATCACTTTTCAGTTGCTCATATTTACTCTCCCTTACTTTTAAATATTGTTGCATTCTTTCTTTTTCAAGGCATTTTATAACTTATGTACCTCAGTATTCAGAAAAGCAAGATAATTAAGCAGAAAATAAACATGATGGAAGCAGATTTACTTACTCTGAGGATTAACGAATTTCCTTTAACTAGTGCTATAGGAATGCAAACGTAATAACTAATTTTGAATTCTATATTCAATTGTCTTTTTTTTACAATGTCTTCCTCTTTTTCTTTTTTCTTTTTTCTTTTTTCTTTTTTTTCCTAGCTCAAAAACAACAGTATTTGTCAATGGATTTTCCTATGACAATTAATATATTCTACTATTTTTTTAAAAGGTTGTTTTCTTAGAAGGTATTTTGAGGAGACATTCTTTAAAATAACTTCTAGCTTCTTACTGTGTCCACATGGCTGTTGCATATTGTGTGGCTTTTTTGACTTGATCATCTCAAACGTTGAATCTTTTTGGACATGGCAAGATCTACGAAACACATTGTATTTCATTATAGGGTTTACACCGAAGTAAAACCTACCTGAAATATATATGGGGTTTATATTCTACTGATGAAAGGTATTTATACATAAGAAAGCTGTCCTTTACTTGTTCATTATCTCTGCTATTTTCTTAAACTTTCAACCAGGGAGGAATTAACTTTTAACTTTCTGGATATTGTTGAGTTTATAGACTAACAAATTGTGCTCCGTGACTCCCTTCTACACAAACACCAAAATGAATACCGTTAGGCATAGGCAAACAATGAAGTCTTCCTCAGAAACTTCAAAACGTCACAGCAATATATTGTTTGCAGCAAACCATTCTTTACACCAAATGTTCAGATATTTACATGGAGAACAATGATAATCTATTTTACTTTCACCAGTACCAAAAATGAAGGTCAAGGGTCTATATTTTGATCCTTTGGCTTAACTTTGCAAAGTGCAAGATGTCTAGTAATTAACTTAATTATGACTCAGCTGCAAATAACTTCTGGAATTTAATTGGGAATTAATTCTCCAACTTACTTAGCAACTTCTGAAAATCTCAGAAGGTGTTTATGTTCATATTTTAGCATCTAAATATCCCAAAAGCAGTCCTCATACACATTCTTAAAAGTCTGGACTCAAATTTTCTTTATGTTTTTGGTGAATAATGTATATTTAAATGGTTTGCTGAATATAGATTTTAGTAGGTGTTAAACTGCTTTTCTGAATTGGGGTCAACTTGAAGCATTTTAGTTATATGCTAAATTGAATGGGTTTATTCATTTAGCTTCTGCACTTAAAAAGGTGTAAAACTGCTGCTGCCGCCTATATGTAGGTCCAGAGAATTTCTTTTTTTATTATTATTTTTTTCCTGTGGATGTCAGTAAGTACCTTAAAAAAAAAAAAAAAAGTGATTTTTTACAGAGATTTTTTTTTAGCCTGATTTCAGTGTAAACATGCCTAGGTCCAAAGTCACTGAGCTCCCAGTAACGTTTCAGAGAAGCGCTGGAAATTAATTTGTTGGAAGTAAAATACTCTCATCTAAGTGAAACTTCCATTACTCAATCACTCAAACATACAAATTATCTCATGTTAAAGTGTATCTGCATTGGTATACGTATCTACTTTTTTTTTTTTTTTTTTCCAGTAGTTTTTTCCTTGGTATCATCTGAGCTATCCGTTATTTGTATACTTATTGAATAATCATTTCTAAGTTATTAGCTGGTTGTAAGCATTTTATTATTAAAGATTTCTTTATTATTCTACCTTAACATTGTCAGTAGCAAAAACACTATTTTGTGATATTGTACATCACTTGCATCCTAGTATCATAATTACAGTATAATGTAGAAGGTTTGCCACTCAGGTGTTCAGGTAACAAAAGCACTTTTATCTGCAGTGCAGAAGCTCAATTCTGTAGATAAAGTTCTGTATTTAAAAGAAAAATAATCCAGAAGCTTCATGTTCTTACTGTCTCTTCTGAATAACTGTTATTCATACTGTTATTTAAGGCGATTAATTATTTTTCTGAAAAGGTAGTATCTGTCTCTTTGGTCAACAGTAATAAATAACAGATAATGAAACGTGTTGTTTGCTGTCTTTTGGTGCTTGGTATACATGTAACTGAGGTTTTTAACAATCAGATAACAGAGTAAATAAAAAGAGCCCAAACCTCCCAAAGAAACCGTAATAGTAGTATTAATGTTGCACTTTCTAAATATTTCCAAACTACTGTGTTAACTTTCCCCATAGCATTTGGCATAAGGACTGAAACAGTCAGATCTTGTTTGCTGGAATCTAAGTGGGATTGTGTGTGGTATTGCTAATGCCAGTTTACCCTGTATCTAGCCCAGCAGCAGTGGCTTACGTCCTTTTGTTTGTTTGTTTCTAGAAGAATGTGGGAAACATTTCTAATAATTTTTCAGTGTTCAAATGCTATTTCTTGCTGCTAGGAAGGCTTTTAACATTTCTAATCACCAACTCGTCTAACTTGAGGTCAGAAATGGTAATTACATCTTACATGTAATTGCATGTAATTACATATGGTGAGACATTTAAAGTGCAGTCTAAGACAGGTCTACTTACATTATAAATGGATTGCAAAATCAGTCCATGAGTGCTACAGAAGCCCATGGAAATACTTCACAAAATTTGTGTGCAGTCCTGTGTGCTTCTGTATGTTGCCAGCATACCTCTCCTTCTCAACAGCTGTCCTCTCCAATTCCACATGGTTTCCAGAATTTGCAAATACTCATGCCGCTTCCTCTCCAAGGCCCTGAGCTAGGGAAATCAAGTAGAAACAGCTACAATGAATGATTTCTCTGAACTGAAGATAGAGAGAAGTCTTCCAGGCAAACAGACTCTTTTTTTTTTTTTTTTTTTTTCCATATCCTGAACTTATGTCAAGGTAAAACATGGGAAAACACCACAGACTATCTCTATTTCCTCTCTACTTCTTTACTGTGGCTTCCTTGAGAAGTAAATCGACATGTGCATATCAGCAGGTGTTTTAATTTCAGTGCAACTAGAATTTTGTGCAGCACTGAGACTGGGAGAACAAATTTCCTCTTGGATTTTCAGTAAGCAGAGAGACCAAAAAGACCGCTGCCTGAAATTTTGATTCCAAAGCACCATGTGAGAAGAGTAACTTTAGTACCCATTATCAATACTTCTATGGATTATTGGAAGAACACAACAGGTACTTAACTGGCATTTTAAATATAAACATTAAATTAAATCCCGTTGTCTCCGTTTCCTTTACTTTTCAGGCCAGGAGTTTGTGAGTGAAGAATTTATGTTTTGCTATGGTTCACCCACTGACTTGTGATTATTGACAATACTGTTAATTTTATGCATAAAACTTACAACATATTTAGTAATGGGTTCTCAGCGAACTTCCTATTTACATAATATTTGATTAATTGCAATTGTTTTAATTAAGGTCTATACAATGTGTCTAACTTGAACTTTTTTACTGTGTGTGCCTCTGTGTCTTCTAATATTTTTATTATGTGGCCAAGGTAAATGGGATAGAAATTAAAAGTGAGAATAAAATACCCACAAAAAATGTTCTACTTAAGCTCCCCTCCATTCAGCTATCTTTGTATTTACCTTCTGGAAATATGCCTTGAGTTTTTATGAATTTTAGTGAAAATGTTTTCTTAACAGAAAACCACTTGGAGAAGCCACACACAGTGATGATTCAGACAAGGGCTCAAACTCATTCTAAACGTGTTGTGTCCTGCAAGGAATGGCCTGTCTCCTCTCTCCCTGGTCTCCACCTGGCTTCCTTTCCACAGCAATAGTATGAGCAGCACTGAGTGTGGCTGCTCAGTCATAGATGCAATCTGACTGGACATATTGTTATTATTTGTATTGTATTGTATTGTATTTTACTTTACTCTTTGTTTTTCTTTTTTTCTTTCTTTTTTTTTGGGGGGGGGAGGAAGGTAGGGGATCTTTCATCAGCAACATAGATTTAGGTCAGCACAAGCTGTTTTACTCAAAAATATTCTTATGGGCAAAAAGGAACATGCTGTATATGTAAAGTTAAAGATTTAGTGTTTTTCTAATTATGTTTAGCATTTTAATAAAATATACAGGAACTTTATTGTCATTAGTTCAGTTCCAATAATTGCAACAGTCATATAATTCCAGAGGCTTCACTGTCTTACCGAAGTATTTACCCCTTTCCTCTGGTTTTGAGCTAACTCTTTGTCAAGTAGAAAGCTGGGGCTGATACAACAAGTCACCAGCCTTCCAGGCTCTCCAGCAAGAGTTCATTGCTTGTGGTGGCACTCTGGTTATTTTTATATCCTCATAGCAAAGTCTGCTTAATTTTCATTAGTCCCCAGCTAAAACTTGAGAGCTTTCTCCATCCCTTACTAACAGAACAGGCTACTGGTTGTTACACAGTGACTTACTGTTTGTTAGATTTTAACTACGTATGATATCCACAGAGTAAAGCTGAAAAAGGTTAAGCACTTGACTTGATGCTTAGACAGTTGTTATCACAGAGTACAAGAACTCATGCCAGGAAAAACTCAGATAAGTCCTGAGAATCTGCACTGTCAGGTTAATACAATTTCTGTGGACTTTTAATAGTAACAGCTAGAATCTTATTTATCAGGATAGAAAACTGATGTTGAAATCACATCCTAAATCTAAGATAACACTAAAGATATCCTTAGAGGAAAGAAAAAATTATTCTGAAATGCACACATCTACACAACATTCTAGATAATAGTTAATTAGGAGAAATTGAGCAGTTTATCCTGTCACAGCTAACCCATAATATTGCTTTAAATATTTTCAATCAAAAATGCATAAAACAGAATTACTCATTAGTAAACAAATAAAAAAACATCAGAAGAAATAGCATGCTGTAGTAGGCAGCACGCTAAATAGGATAAAGAAGCCATCTAAGAAAAAAAAAAAAAAAGTGCTTTGAAGACATTGGATAAATTAGAAGTGAAAGAGAATTTTTTATCCCTTATTGCAGTTACGAGCAAAGTTTATTAATTTTATTATAGTCAAGATAAGTCATTGCCATCTTTAGCTCTGGAGAAACTTGCACTTATTACAGTCTTTGCAACTATCGTTGCAGAAATAAGTAGTCTGCTTGGAGAGGACTTTTCAACATTTAGGGATTCAACCGAGAAGCCAATACCTTATTATTCATGACAAAGTAATATTTTGTGTATGTATCTATTTTTGTATGTACATATTTCCCTCCGTAGAGACATGGAAAGCTGTCTGGACACAGTCTTGAGCAAATTGCTCTATGTGACCCTGCTTGAGCAAGGGTCACATAGGGACCAGATGAACTCCAGAGGTTCCTATCAAACTCAACCATTCTGCAATTCTGTGAACACGATTATGCCAAAAAATCAAGGTAACACTTTTTGTCTCAAACACTAGTTCCATTTGAGGTCAACAATATCATTAATCTATATTGTGAGGCTGGTTATAATGAACAGAATTGCATGTTACTGCATTATAGCATTCCCTCAAGGAACAGGGGTGAAGAAGATGGTCTGAATGCGGCGAGCAGTGGGAAGACTAAATAAATGTGTCAGAGACTGAAATTATTAAGTTTTATAGTTGCCACTATCTGTGTTTATTAGAATGCATAGCCATCTGATTTATCATTTGCTTGCATACATGATTTATGCAGTAGTCCCATTTTCCTGAAGACGTTCACTTGTGTTTTTCCAGCAACAAGTTTCTTTGCTCACCTGAAGACTTTTTAAAGCACTGATCTTCAGGCTTATGTCTAAAGTCATTGGTCATTATCCATTTATCTAGCAATAGCTACACATGTGCTAAACATTCTGACAAATGACCAGATAAGATAACCAAAATTCTAATACTTTACAAGAATGTTTAAAGTCTGAAAATCCCCTACTTTGGATAAATGAAATCTTCTTTCAATTTCAATTAAGTGAGGTTGGAGAAATATTGAGGGTGGGATCAAAAGAAAAGTTGAGTATACACATTTCATTTGCAGCAACTTCCATGACACTTTTTATCATGACTTAAACTTCCAGACATTAATAAAATATATTCATTTAGAATCTATCTCTTCTGAATATGATCTTTATAGACAAAGATTTATGGAATTTAATATATTTTAAAGTTATCCCATAAAAAGTGATCCATCTTTCTAAAAAATATTTATGTAAAAATTAAAGTTAGATAAAAACTTTGCTATATTTTCAGTCCAGAGTCCTCTCTGCCTCGTTTTACAAAATCAGTCTATTTCTATGGACCAAAAAAATCTCAGGGGAACCTCTGAACTATATTTCTAATAAAAACATTAGTAAAAGAGAAAGAATTCAAGCAGCAATCAAAGAAAAACTACATAGTCATTAATAGAGTAGCTACTGGTGAAAATTAAATCTTTGCTTAACCAGGACTTTTAAAATCTATTAGACTGTTCAAAACAGTAAACAGATATTTTTATGAGACATAAGCTTATTGTCAGCTTGTCACCTGAATTTCTGTGATGCAGGAATACAAGTAATTTTGTCACGTGCTATATTCTCTTTGAGCAAGGAAGAAGAGGAATTCTGATGAAGGAAACTGCAACTATGGCAACATCTCTGCCCATTTTTTAGGTTCTTAAGAAACTTAACACAGCCAGGAAAGTACCGTGGCATGTCATGGGATCTCTTGAGTGTCAAGCAACCATGCACTGGCAAGGTAATCTCTTTCACATAAGCTTCATTTGTAGCTTCCACATCTGAGTTCCCGAAACACATTTGACAGCAATTTGACCTCCTCAACCTTCATATTCAATATCTGAGCACATGGCATTAATAACGTCAGTGTTAATCCCTGTAATTTGTGGTCCTCTTTGACTTTAGATGCTAAATTTATCCCTACATTCCTTGGAAACTAGCCACCCTTCCGTTAATTAGAAATTCATCCCAAACAGCGACCAGTAGGAGGCAGCAAATGCCCGGAGACCCTGAAAGGCTCCAAGTTTTCTACGGGCGGCAGATTTGAATTAGAATTGCAAAGTTCCTTCCGCCACTTGGAAGTCTTCTAAAATCTCCTGTTTCTGGGTGGAAACGATTCTGATGTCTTTTGGAAAAGGCTTTAATTCTGTCCTGTCAAAGCCCTTAAGGAAGAGCGGAGTTGCTTTGGACATTTGGAGTCACCTTTTTCTAGAAAAGGGAACAGGTGGGATGCTTTCTCCTGCATTGTGAGAGCTCTCAGATTTTATTTGTCTCTCTCTCTCTTTTTTTCTTTTTTCTTTTTTTTTTTTTTTCTGTCAATTCTCCATGCTCTAAGATGACAAAACAGAAGACTGGGCTGAAGGCAGTCACCTGTTAAATACTTCTTTTCCATTGAAAAGTCACAGTAGGCTGCCAGCATGATTTCCCTTCTATATCGGAAACTGCAGTGTAGAAGCACAGAATGAGAAGTGAAGAGGGCAGAAAGCTGCCAGACCTCTAGCTTTCTGTGCACTGGTGGAAAAAAAACAATTCTCTTCTGGTCACCTAAGTAAGCTTGTAATGTCTCTAGCATGGAACTTGATAATGTAATTTAAGCTTGAGATGGTTTGATTAACAGGTACATACAGGAGAAACTTTATTCATTCTCTGACTAGTGACCTAGTTCTGTTCTCAGCCTCTAGGTAAAGCAAACTGATAAGTACAAGGCAAAGCAGCATGACTGAGCATGACTGTACACAACTGTTTAAAGCCTTTCTTCATTCTATTACTCTCAGAAATTATTTCTGGATAATGCAAATATAAAAGCATCTTTTTTTTTTTTTTTTTTTTTTTTTTTTGCCCTCCAGGGAATACCCAAAAAACACTGAGTAAGTAGTGGCCTAGCAATACACTGACAATAAAGCTAAATTCAAAGCTTGATTTCTTAGGCTGACAGGGTCACCATTTTCCTGTTATCTCATTTCCCAAGAGTTTTTCTGGCTCAGAAAAGGCTTTAAATTAAAGGTTTTTATCTGAAAACATGTGCTGCTCATTAGCTCTGCTACAGACACACCTGTGCTGTTCTACAGTTTTTAATATGTCCTTGTCCAGACCAGCCCCCTGGAAAGCACTATATTTGCTGTTGCTGGGATGGCTGAAGGCTTTCTTTGCTGTTATTGGTACTTCACAGCTTTGGTTAAGAAAACTAGTTGGAAGGAGGGTAGTTTAAGGAGGCTAAAGGGGTCTGACTTGATAAGTACAAGAAAAGGTCTGTTGAACTAAAAGTTAGGAAAAATGATATGTTTGTGACTAAGTTAATGTTCAAGAACAGCTGTTCTTTTTAAAAAGCTATTTTCTGTGGGAACTTTGCATAAATTTAACTAGGAGTCATTTATTTTTTTCTTAAATTGCCCGGATTGAAGAGAGTACTAAGAGTCATTTATTTTTTCTTAAATTGCCTGGATTGTAGAGGGTAGATTGAATACATCTGCATTTTTTAGCTGGGCTTTTTGGCTTGAAATAGAGGTGCCTAATAATTTAGGCTTGCCTATGATCTGTTTATTCATGCTTTAAAAGCAGGTAGGTGTATTCATCTCTTCTGTCTTCAGTTTTCAAGTGTGAAGCCTGGGTATCCATGCTATACAGTCAACAGGCAAGCAGTTCTAGATGTTGACTTATCCTGTCCTGAGGAAGATGCCTGAGTCTGTCAGTTCTTGACTATGTGAAGTCTAGGTGATTAATGTGAGTGATATTCCTTACTTACTGACAATGAGGTCTGATGAACCTGGTATAAGACAGCTATATGCCACCTAGAACTGAAGAACTGAAATTAGCTGTAACAGGAACCAAGAGGAGAAATACTGCTTGTAGCTGGTGAAAGGATCAAGTGAATGACATCTTGGTCTTGTCCCTGTTCAATGAGGTAGTAGCGTGCTTGATTTTACTCCTCTCTTTTTAGACACGGTCCCTTTTAGAGAAATTTGGGAGGGAGGGGGAAGGAAGGATATTTTGATATAGAACTGTCTTTGGCTATTCTTTTTGAAGAATAAAATTACTTCTTTAATAACATCAATAAATGAAGGTTTCATGTTTTAGTTTTGCCTGCTGTTCAGCATCAGTGCTTAGTTTGTTCTGAATTATCATTATGCTATATTTATCTACCATTTTGTATGAACCCTCTTTTTGTGGGACTGGGGGGAAACACTTCAAATTAATAAAGTTCTTTTTATTTCTTGAAACACTTACAGAATATTTAAAAGTAAATTTTCTAAGACATTTAGGAAAAAATTTATCATCAGAAAAACTTGCTATCAGGACGGAACTCTTAGTGCTTGCAGGGTCTGTGGAAATAAGTGGCATGTGAAGTTTAGGATTGGAATAATAAAACCAGTGCTTCCAGTGAGAGGCTCTGCCATAAGGTCAGATATTAATCATTTAAGAACCCAAAGAGAAGATGTCTATAAGAATCAGACATGATCAGTTTCAGTGCAGTTACTTTACTGTACAGAAAGCCTGTTGGAATAATAAAGCTGGTCTTCATGTAATGGCAGGGTAGTTGCAAGGGCTGGAGGTAATACTGTTCAAAGAAACTGGAAGGAGTGCCAAGGGACAGTGTTCTCTGAAGTTATGAGTATTTAACTGAGAATATTTACTGTAAAAAATCTGGTTCTAGATGTCTGAAATCCTACATATCTTACTTTTCCTCAGTTCCATGTCTGTAGGAGGACATGAATAATTTTGCTTTGATCAAGTTTTCAGAGTTAATGTTATTGTTTGTGAAGCACTTGGATGCTGGAATAATGAGAGCTATAGAAAAACCTATTAAGGGAATTAATTATTCTGTCTTCATAGCAGAGTCTGAACAGGAGATAGTAAATAAATTTTGAGATCAAGTAATGAGCGATGAGTAGGAAACAAAATATTGAGTAGTCAACCAGGAAGCAATCACTATCCATTCTGAGTTTCTCATTTAAGCAAGGATCTTGTGGAAAATAAGTTCATAATTTAAAATAGTCATAATACATGTAGAGAAAGGAACCAAATTAGGACTGAAAGATGTCTGGCATTTTTGAAGTTCTGAAAACCTCTTTTTATGATCCTAATGTCCCATATGAGTGTGTGTGTGTGTGTTATCATATTATCAATATGATACTTGATTTCTGCATTTCTCTAATGTGCTGCAGTGGGAAAATAAAATTCCAAAAAATGTGTTAAAAAGAGTTGGGGCCGGGTGGGGGGTGAGGAGAAGGTAAAGATACAGCACATGACTTGAGATGCAGATCTGTTTACATTAACTAAATAATTTTGGCAAAAGTATACCCTCTTCACTACAGTTTCATATTGCCCTGCTACATAGCTCTTGGATCTGAAAGCAGTCAAGAGAGCATAGTTTGACAGAGTGAAACAATGCTGTGACAACAACGAGATCAGGAGCCTTTGTTCAAACTCATGGAAAGTGACTGATTGATAGGTAACATGGGTAATCTGCTGCTGGGAGCTCACTCACATCTGTTTGTGGCAACAAAAACACAACTGTTCAGCTCCAGTTAGGGTAGTGGCTCTTTGGCAAGGCTTTTTTTTTGTAATGGTGTAACAGCCTTTGAAGTATTTAAGATAGAATATTAAATTCACACTGAAATGCACATGTATTCAAATCTTTCTCATGTCAAATGCTCTCATAAACATGCATATTGGTTTCTATAACTGACCTTATTATAGGAAATGCATGGAACCAAAATTTAACTAGAGACCTTTGCTCTACCTCTATAGCTCTGTGCAAAGAGTTGCTTTGGGTTCTACATGTTATTACTATCCTTAATCTAATTATAACTCACAGATACATTATTTTCAGATATGTAGAAACAGAACAGAAGAATGAAGAGTTATTTAAAATAAGTGTTTCCATTTCTTCTCGTCTTTTCCTCAGTGTGCTGGTTTTGTACCTGTTCACCCTCTTTGTTACTGTGAAAACTTCCAGAACAACTTGTACAGTGGTTCGACTTTGTGACATTCAGCCTGCATATCTTCATACACAGGCTTCAATGCAAGAAACAAGCTGTGTTGGAAAGAAAGCCTGAGACAGCTCTGTGCCACAGCATGGCTTTAGATAGCTTTGCAAGTAGGTTAGGTGTAGATCTGTGTGTTTTGCCAAGACTGCCACCAGGTACTCTGTCTTGCAGAGATGGTGTTGTAGTTCAGGCAACTTGGCTGAATGATATTTTTAAAGGGTCTGATGTCATGAGCAGCAAAATCAAGGGTACCTGTGGTGCTCAAGTTCTAGCTGCTTGTAGATCTGTTGGTCATGCATCAGTGGAGCACAGATGATTTATGAGCAGAAGTGTAGGTAGAGTGGGACCTGGCAAACACTGTTCTTGAGCCTTCCTCTATGCCTATAGTCTATCTAACTGTACTGGTGTTGCATTGGGACTGAACAGGAAAAAATAATATGAAGAAGTGTAGAACTTATGTAATTTGTATAATCCAAATAGGTTGGAGATGAGAGGGTTTGAATTATAAAAACATGTTACTGAGGTGGATCTATCTGTGAACCTTCATCCGCTCTTCCCTTTATGCAGATGTTACTTTTCTGTACATACTGCTGGAAGCTCCCGAGTATCCAGTCTCTGTCCTATTCCCTGGCATTCAGGAGTGCTCCTAGCCTTGGTTCCCAATGAGGAGTTTTCAGTAATGCCTTTAGATTAAATGTATAATTCTTCTGCAGTAACTACACACCTGAAAATGTTACTGAGACTATAAAATGAAATATTAGAGCAATATGAAGAGAGAGACATATTTTATTTCAATGAATCATTTAATTGGGTATTTGTCCAGACATGATTTATCAGGAAAACTAGAATTTTTCAAGTAGCTTAAGTGTTATTTCCCATTTTATTCTTTGGGCAGGGGAATGAAATGAATTTGGGAAACTAACTGGTCGCTAAATCTCTTGCTTTTGCTTCTTGAAGTACCTAATCATTTCTCATCTGCCCTTTCAAAAATACATCTGATGCTCACTTTAACTATTATTCTGCTTCCTGCAGCTGTCTGAAATGGCAAATCATCTTTTCTTGTTAATTTTCATGTATGCCTCGCACAAAATGGAAGCATGTGATGTCTGAGAAACCTTTTTGTCTTTATAATGAGTCTTTCTGTGTCTTCAACTGCTCCAACTCACTGAATTCTAAATTTCTGAAACTGTGTTGACATTAGTAGTGCAACAGACTCTGAAGGCTATTATAGGCAGGCAGGTTGGTGTGTGGTTTTTTTTTTTTTTTTCTTCTTCATAGAATCATAGAATGGTATGTGTTGGAAGGGACCTTAAGGCTTAAGGATCATCATTCCAACCTCCCTGCCATGTTCAGGGATGCCTCCCACTAGACCAGGTTGCTCAAGGCCCCATCCAACCTGGCCTTTAACACTTCTAGGGATGGGGTATCACAACTTGTCTGGGAGACCTGTTCCAGTGCCTTACCAACATCATAGTAAAGATTTTCTTTCTAATGTGTAATCTAAATCTATCCTCTTAACTTAAAGCCATTACCCCTTGTCCTGTCACTACATTCCCTGACAAAAAGTCCCTCTCCAGGCTCCCCTTAGGTACTGGAAAGCTGCTATAAGGTCTCCCTGGAGCCTTCTCTTCTTCAGGCTGAACAACTCCAACTCCCTCAGCCTGTCTTCATAGGGAAGGTGCTCCAAAACTCTGATCATCTTCATGTCCCAGTTCTATGAGGTCCATGCCCTTCTTATGTTTGGGGTTTCAGAGCCAAATACAGCACTCCAGGTGGGAGTCTCACAACAGAAGAGTAGAGAGGAAGAATTGCCTCCCTTTACCTGCTGGTCATGCTTCTTTTGATTCAGCCCAGGATATGACTGTCTTTCTGGGCTGCAGATGCAGATTGCTGCATCAACCAGCACCTCCAAGTCTTTCTCCTTGGGGTTGCTCTCAATCCATTCTATACCCAGCCTACATTCATATTTGGGATTGCCCTGACATACATGCAGGACCTTGCACTTGGCCTTGATGAGCTTCATGCAGTTTAAACATGCCCTCCACTCAAGCCTGTCAGGTCCCTCTGGATGGCATCCTTTCCCTCCTGTATGTCAACTGCACCACATCGCTTGATGTTGTCAGCAAACTTGCTGCAGGTGCACTTGATCCCATTGTCCATGTCACTGACAAAGACGTCAAATGATGCTGGTCCCAATACCCACCCCTAAGGAGCACCACTAGTCACTGGTCTCCACTTGGACACTGAGCCATTAACCATAACTCTTATCCACTGAGAGATCTATCTGTCAGATCCATGTCTCTCCAATTCATAGACAAGGATGTCATGTGGAACAGTGTCAAATGCTTTACATATCTCAAGTCTTCAAAACCACAAGTAAATTTCAAGACTCAGGCTGAGACCTATTCAGTAGACTGGTTTTCAGATGGGACTTCTTGTGCTTCCACTGAAAATCCAAGCAATATCAGCTGAACACCAGCTCATTTTAAAATAGTTTTCATAAAGCATGATTATGTAAAATCTTCAAATGATATGCTCCCAGTTTCAGACATTTGGTGTATACATAGCTTAAAGTGGCCAGATAACAGTCACTTAATGGTTTGCGGATTTTTAATTTTATGTGCCTTAAAAGAAATAGAGACAAAGAGCCATAAAGCTGTGTACCTAGCTGAAGGAGGAAAAGACTGGCATGGGAGCATTGTGAATGCATTCATTCTGCATGTTTATACTGCTGTTGAGAGAAACGGGACTTTGAGTATGTGTCTGTAAATAAATGAATTACTCTGAAAATAACCCTGCTAATTTTTTTCCACAATTTCCAATCCACATGGAACCAACCCAAAAACCTAACATTTTCACAGCAAAGGGTAATTACTAGAAATAAACAATTTGCAAAAGAACAGTAAAGTTGCTAAGCCAAGCAGTAAACGGGCAGGAAATTCTAAAAAATGATGTTGCATTATGCAAATAACCATAATTCTCTACTGTTATGTGTATACATTATGATACAATCTATAATAATATCAGAGCTAGTGTTTTGTTCTTTTTATTTTTCTGTTGGATAGATTTTTATTTTCTGCACAGATGTGCAGAGATGCCAAAGACTATCAGCTGCACACTTGAACAGACTTTTTTCTAAAGTTATGAAAAAAGTTGCACCCATTTTCATTCTTAGACATGACTGACTGATTTTTGGCTTAAGGTTCCTAAAATACCTTGTCTGAGGCACATTGCCAACATGGAAAACTTCACCAGAACAATAGAAACATTAGCACAGTTAAAAGGCAACTGAAACTGTATATGAGTGTTGTCTACTGGACCTTGTTATGACACAAATAACATACTATCTATATTTGTTGGAGAAAGAAATGTAGATGCTGGCACCATAATGAAACTAATTGTAGAAGCCAAAAGTAGTGCAATAAGTAGTTTAAAATGGGATTAAAAACAACCAGTAATAAAAAGCAGATTATTCTAGTGAAGATTTTAAGTGATATTTCCTATCTAGTTTCATTGATCTAGCAATTTATCTGTAGATAAGATTATCCTAATCATGGGTATATACAGAATTCCTGGTTTCTTCTTCAGGTGTTCTGCTCTAAGAAGCTGCACTCCTTTTCTTTAGTTACATGTAGTTTTCTAAACTTAAATTCAAATCAATAGTGGTTTCAGCTCAAATATCCTTCCTGGACATCCAAATGAGATTAGCGAAGCATGGTATTTTATATGAAAACAACAAAGCAACTGAAATATGGAATTGAAATAAGAAGATGCCAGAAAATCCTGTAGCTAAGAAACAACCTATTACTATTTTCTTGATTAAGAGTTCCCTACCCTTTTGGATTACTGAATATACTTAGAGCTGAGGAAGAAAATAATTTTAATCTGATTTCAAATACAAACTTTAATTCTAAATATACTATGTAATCCATCATTGTTTGCACTTATATACATGAGAGAAAGAGGAGAGCTTGGAACGTGTAGTGTCAGCTGCTGCTTGCTGGATAGCAAAGGAGGATATATAGCATGTGTTGTCTCAGTTTTTCCTAGCCAAGGCCTTTTTCCTTTCCTAGAGCACTGAAGATTCTAGCATATTCAAAGCTCTTCCCTTGCCAGTGGTGTGAATATCCATTATGTCAACATAACTAAGTTTTTGGAACAGCTTTTATAAGATGGAACTTTGAGTCTGCCTCTGTTAGTTTTGAATCTTTTTTTTTTTTTTTTCTCCTCCGTTTATGCACCCAGTTGGACTTTTCCTTCTGTTAGGAAAATAGTTTTTTTTTTTTTTTCTTCCTATTATTATTTCCCTAATCCAAAGGTAAAATGATATACTATTCTGTATGTTAAGATGATATTTGCAGGGTTTTTGTTTTTTCTTCTTTTGTTCTTTCTCTGCTCAATAAAACCTTGACTTTGAAAACCAAACTCATATTCCAAATACCAGATGTCAAACAAAAACCACAGGAGACTTCGGCTCTACAGGAGTCATTGAAGAAACTGATTGAATTGTGGAGGGCACTTGTTTTGTTTTTTGTTGTTGTTTGTTTGTTTGAAAGGGTTTTGCAGGATTCTTCAGTTATTTTAAGAGCTGTAACATCTTGAGGTTGGGTTGAAGACCATCTTTAAAGGATGAAACTTAAAATTATCAGAACTCATGTTTATGAAAGTTACTTTGATACCAGGATATTACTCATGCTTCAGCAACAGAAGAGATTAGACGTGGCTAACCTTTTGGATATACTGTATAGGCTGGACTTGACTTTTAGCTTTGCTGATGTTTTATTTTTCAGTCCCTGAGCATTTTGGTGCCAGGGACTTGGGGCAGGCAATGGCTACTGCTTCAGTGGAGATTGATTTGACTCACAGGAATACCCTCTCCTGCTGTTTTATTTTCCTATTGGTTAGCTATTATTAAAGTTAACTAGGTAAGAATAGAAAACCAATAGGAAAACCTAGCTAGAAGTCAATTTTTCTTTGTCAGCTCAAATTCCTCTGGTTAGAGATTCAGACAGCAATTGTATGTCCCATACCCACTGCTATTTTTCCTTTGCCTGCTAATGAATCCCTGCAAAGAGGCAGTAGCAAATTAATTGATTTCCTGCATGTGTCCCAGGCTTTACTACTGAATTTAGAAGGAAAACATATAAAAAAGGATAGAGGGAAGGTTGGCTGTTTGCTTTTTTGGTTGTTTTGGATTATTTTTTGCTATATGTTTGATTTGTTGCAGGTTTAATTGCTCCTATTAGGTATTTCACTTTCAAATATACACATAGCATCTTTATTCAACTGAAGAGGGCAAAATGGGGGATGGTAGATATTCTTTAATTATTACCAAATATTCAAGGATAGGTCATTTGATAGCTGATAATGAAATTTTAATCACAGTAGTATGTAAGATTAAGATAAAATAATAAGCAGTAACATAAAATACATTGTGACTTTTTTATGTAATTACATCTTTGCAATAATTTACTTAGGATATAGTGTCCTGACACAAACATGCTTTGTTGATAGGATTTGTTTGCAGGCATGATCAAAATGGAAACAATGCTGTTGTCTTTTATGTCACTAGAATATGGCTTAGAGCACCAGATTGTGTTATGGCTTAATGAGAATGTAGTGTCAGCTGGTCAGAAAGGGAACAAAAAGTCTTGACTTGGGGGATTTTTGCCTTCCAGCTGTGTGCCTGATGAAGGCACAAAAACAAACAACAACAAAAACCAATATGTAGCGGATGCTTGTATGCTAATAGATGCTTGTCCTTCTGCTTAGCTGACCCACATCTTGTGCTCTATTCATTTCCCCTCTTCCCTGTTGAAATAAGACCTTCAATTTTAGGATGAGCTCTTTCCTAAAAGGGTATCTGGTAGCAACCTATGGACCACTGACAAATTCCATACTTGTAAGTACAGAATATTATATTTACAAGCATAGTATTATAATGTTATATATCATAATTTATTTATTAATAAAATATAGTATTATACTGTAATATATTATAGTATAATAATATAAGTGGCTTCCTGTTTAGAGAAAACTGCTTTTGTAGAATCTCTTCTAAGCTCTCTCATTCATTTAGTCTTTCATTCTCCAGGTAAAATTTGAAAATGCAGAGCAGCTATTGTTCTATTCTGCTTCAAAATGTTCCATTCAGACTCATTTCCATATTAGAATATGTTTATCAAAGGAGGTAATGCAGTTTGTGAGATACTGTGAATTTAAACATTTAGGATTTTATAAAGAGCTAATGTTACAGACAATACTTATAGGGATGTCTTAATTAAACCATATAATTTATCCTTTACATTACAAAACATATTTCTTTGTCCTTCTCACAAAGAAGGAAAATGAATGCATAGAAGTGTTCTAATTATACTGTAACTGAAAGAATTAATATAGGGACAAGATGAGTATGTTAATTGATATCTTTCAATCGTTCTGCCAATAACATAACAGATTTCCATAACCACACTGTCATTTTTTTCCTGCTTCTATTTAATAAATAAATAAATAAATAAATAAAACTGAATGAAGTAAAAGATGGCATTTACAGTTGCAGTTTGATGTCTTTAACATTCATGTCATAGCAACTGCTGTTCTGTTTGATTTAGTAGTTTTCACTTTCAGTGGAAAAAATGGTGGGAGACATGACCTCACTTAGAATGGAAAGGAATAGCAGAGAAACAGTCAAAGTGAGAAGAATAATGCAAGTTGTAGCAACCTACAATAGCCTTGTACAGGGGAAAAACCAAAGTGGTAAGTACAAAATATAGAAAGAAGATAAAGGTGGTTTTACAATGGTTTCTGGATACTGGCAACTGAGAAAATCAGGAGTGAGTAGTGCTCAGGAAATGAGGCCACAATGAACGGGGCAAAGACAAGCACTGTGATGGAATGGGAGAGAGGGCTTTCATTTCACCGTTCTTTTCTGCACTGGCTTTTTTAATAGCTTGTATGCAGGAACAAATGTTGGGAAGGGGTAGCAAATAGTAATGAAAAAAAAAAAGGGGGGGGGGAACATGGGGAAAAAAATAGATCGTTTGCATGAGTTTATTTTGTGCAGAAGATTTCTGGTTTAATTTCTGCTATAGTGCTCCATTTTTAGAGTGACAAGTTGTCTTCTTAGGGCTTTTGAGTGCAGATGCTGTGTAGGTTATTCCTGATATTCTGCAGTTGTGTGTCCAACAGTTATGCAGAGTCCTGATTTACCTCATAAGCGTCTTTCCAATAAAATCTATTTACTAAAGCAAAATTTAGTGTCAATTCCTTTTATTAAGTCAGGATGCAATGGAAAGATGCCCGTCTTTTAGAGTAAAACAAACAAACAAAACAACAACAACGACAACAAAAGAGATAATGTAATCAGTTCTGTTTTCATTTTGATTCTTTCTTGAAGTTTTAGAGCACTCAGGCTATTCAAATTGTCTTGCTTTATTTATTCCAGAAATGGCTGGTCTCAACAAGTAGAGATCATGAAACTTGTAGAAGCTATCATCATTCAATATTAGTAGCTCATAAAAGTGGGCATTTATAGTAATATACATATGTATAAGTATCTGTGTACTCTTTGGCTATTTAAAATTATTAGTTTTATGTTTGCCATGTGTTCTTACTGATTCACCTACAATTTGGCTTTTCACTCGTGTAAGCAGTGACAAATATAAAATGATCACTACTTTTAAAAATATATCTCTTTTTAAAGATATTTTTCTCAAAATAAACCCTTTTTTTAAAATTATTTTTCTGTAATGATTTTAAGTAAGTTAATAGAAGCACTACTTAATCTGATGGTTTGCTAAAAGCTTATTCTTAGTACTGAAGCCAGGCTTTTGTTGCAGAAAAGTTTTAACAAATTTGCTTCAAACAATTTTAATGATTTCTGAGTAGGTTTCTTTTCCTTTTTTAAGTCACCAAAGCAATGACATTAAATAGAAAATAGAAGAATAGAGTGGAGAGTACACTTGTTTCAAACTCATCAGTCGACTTTGAAATTTTTAATATTAATTAATTCCCCTCTATCTCCGCACTGTACTTCTATTTTAGCCAGCTCCCTCACAAGCTTTCTATAGAAAATTAGAACAGACTTCATCATATCTTCCTCAAACTTGATAAACTCTGTTCCAGGCTACTGAATTATTTCAGTATTTCCGAAAGCTACCTTTTGGAAATAATAGGCTAACTTAATCCATGGAGTTCTGGAGGCTAAAAACTATTTGTCTTTTTTGCTGAAAGAAAGCTGCAGGGCCTGACTTGTACTAATTATTGGATTTTCTGTAGGCATGTCTCTATGGTCAAATCACTACCTCACTGTACTGTTAAGCCAGTAAGTCTAGGCTGTGTTGAATTTCATTCTCCTGAAGAGCCTAAAAACAGAAAATTCTGTCCTCCTTAATGTATTTTTTTTTCTTCATTCTGGATGGTGTGCCATATAAAATGTTGGACTAAGATTGAAATGGATTCTTGGGTGCAGTAAGGAACATCTGAGCTTGACTAGCTTCTTGAATGCTCTCTCTGCTATAATTTGCAGCTAGTCCTTTCCCATAAAAATCACTGCTACAGAAGTTTTCAATGAATTGTAAGTAAATGGTTGCTGTAGTAGTAGACAAGCATTCACCCAGTCAGATACAACTGATGGATGACTGAACAAGCTGTTTCTTATTGCTACTGGGTTGTCAGTTGCCATTTCCAGCTGAGATGCTGTTTGTGGCTGCGTGATAATATGCACACTAAAGCAACAGGTAAGGATGCTCACAAGCTAAAGCTCTGGATCAGGCCCAGAAAAAAATGTGTTGTAGTGTGATTGTGTTGTTCTGTGTGATCTGATTACTGAAATAGCTAGACCTGCTCCAGATAACCTGTTGTGTGAATGTATACCTAAGCTGGTATGTACTAATAACCAGGGCTTTTGAGTTGACTTATGTGTTTTTCTCCAGTGTCTTTTAATACAGAACCTCAATGTGAACATCATGAGTTACAGGATGCTACGGCTATCTCAGTCAGCAGTCCAAGACAGTGGACTCAGTCCTCATAAACATTCAATACAAGGTGAGGTGGGCTGCTAAAGTCTTTATGCAAAATTTCATAGAATATCCTGAGTTGGAAGGGACCCACAAGGATCATCGAGTCCAACTCCTGGCTCCACACAAGTCTACCCAAAAATTCAGACCATATGACTAATTGCACAGTCCAAACGCTTCTTGAATTCTGACAGGCTTGGTGCCATGACTATGTCCCTGGGGAGCCTGTTTCAGCGCGTAACAACCCTCTTGGTGAAGAACCTCTTCCTGATATCCAGCCTGAACCTCCCCGTCACAGCTTGACATCATTCCCTCGGGTCCTATTGCTGGTCACTAAAGAGAACAGGTTGGCACCTGCCCCTCCACTCCCCCTTGTGAGGAAGCTGTAGATTGCGATGAGGTCTCCCCTCAGCCTCCTCTTTTCCAGGCTGAACAGGCCCAGTGACCTCAGCCATTTCTTGTACATCTTCCCCTCTAGGCCCTTCACCATCTTTGTAGCCCTCCTCTGGACACTCTCCAATAGTGTAATGTCCTTTTTGTACTGTGGTGCCCAGAACTGCACACAGTACTCGAGGTGAGGCCGCACCAGCGCAGAGTAGAGCAGGACAATCACTTCCCTCGACCGACTAGCAATGACGTGCTTGATGCACCCCAGGGTACAGTTGGCCCTCCTGGCTGCCAGGGCACACTTCTAGCTCATATTCAACTTGCTAGCAACCACAACCCCCAGATCCCTCTCTGTGGGGCTGCTCTCCAACATCTCATCACCCACTCTGTACGTATAGTCAGCGTTGCCCCATCCCAGGTACAGGACCCGGCACTTGCTCTTGTTAAACTTCATGCGGTTGTTGATTGCTCAGCTCTCCGATCTGTCCAGATCTCTCTGCAAGGCCTTTCCACCCTCATCCGAGTCCACAACTCCTCCAAGTCATCAGCAAATTTGCTCAAAACACTTTCTAGTCCTACGTCAAAATCATTTATAAAGACATTGAAGAGGACTGGCCCTAAAATGGAGCCTTGGGGGACCCCACAAGTGACCTTCTGCCATCCTGATGCAGCTCCATTTACCACAACCCTTTGAGCCCTGCCCATCAGCCAATTACTCACCCATCGTATTATGGTTTTGTTTAGCTGTATGCTGGACATTTTGTCCAGTAGGATCCTATGGGAAACCATGTCAAAAGCTTTACTGAAATCCAAAAAGATCACATCAGCTGGTTTCCCTTAATCGACTAGTTGGGTGATCTTATCATAAAAGGAAATCAAGTTAGTCAAACAGGACCTACTCCTCGTGAACCCATGTTCGCTGGAACCAATGACTGCATTGTCCCCCAGGTGCGCTTCAATAACTTCAAGGATCATCTTCTCCATAATTTTACCAGGAACTGACGTGAGACTGACAGGCCTGTAGTTGCCAGGGTCTTCTTTCTTGCCCTTCCTAAAAATTGGTACAACATTTGCCAGCTTCCAGTCTACTGGGACCTCTCCAGATTCCCAAGATCGTTGAAAAACAGTTGAGAGAGGTCCCATGATGATGTCAGCCAGTTCTCTAAGCACCCTGGGATGAATTCCATCCGGACCCATGGACTTGTATGGATCCAGGTGGAGCAGCAAATCCTGCACACCTTCCGGGTCGGTTGGGAGTTTATCATTCCCACAGTCACGGTCCTCCAGCTCAGGGTACCCGGGGTCCCGAAGCCCATCATCAGCATTGAAGACAAAGGCAAACAAGGCATTAAACGTCTCTGCTTTGCCTATGTTCTTGTCTGTGAGGTGACCTTCCCCATCAAGTAGCAGACCTATGTTTTCTTTGGTTCTCCTTTTTCAGTTCACATATTTAAAAAAAAAACAAAAAACAAAAAACTTTTTATTGTCACCCACAGACCTGGCCAGCTTCAATTCTAATTGGGCTTTGGCCACACGAATTTTCTCCTTACAAACACAAACAGCATCCCTGTATTCCTTCCATGTTGCCTGACCCATCTTCCAACAGCCATACACTTTCTTTTTCTGCCTAAGCTCCAGCAGAAGATCCCTGGTCAGCCAGGCCGGCCTTCTGCCCTGCCTGCTTGGCTTCCGATATTTTGGAATTGCCTGATCCTGTGCTTTTAGGAGGCAGTGCTTAAAGATTGACCAGCACTAATGGAAGCCAATGCCTTCAAAAGCAGTTTCCCAGGGAACCTTGCTAACTAACAAACCTGAGCAGCCTGAAGTCTGCTCTCCCCGTACCCAGGGCTGAAGTTTTGGTGGCGGTTTTCCTTCTGTCACCAAAAATTTTAAACTCAATTGCCTTATGGTCACTAAGACCAAGACGGCCGCCAATTGCCATGTCCCCCACAAGCCTTCTCTGTTCTCCAGCAACAGATCTAGGAGGGCACCTTTCCTAGTTGGCTCCCTTAGCACCTGCACCAAGAAGTTATTATCGAGGTGCTTTAGGAACCTCCTGGACATGCTCGTGTTGGCCGTGTGGTAATCCCAGTTGATGTCTGGCAAGTTGAATTCCCCCATAAGGACAAGGGCAGTTGATCTCAAGGTATCTCTTAGTTCCTCAAAGAATAATTAATCGGTGTCGTCATCCTGGCCGAGTGGTCTGTAATAGACTCCCACAACAACATCCCCTTTGTTTGTTCGTCCACTAATCCTTACTCTGAGGCTCTCAACTTTGCCATCACCATCTTCAAGTTCCACACAGTCCAGCCCCTCCTTCACGTACATTGCAACCCCCCCACCTCGCCTGCCCTGCCTGTCCCTCCTGAGAAGCCCGTAACCGTCTATTGCAACACACCAGTCACAGGACTCACCCCACCAGGCTTTGCTTATGCCAATGATGTTGTAGCTGTGGGACTGGGCCAAGACTTCTAGCTCATCCATTTTATTCCTCATACTGCGTGCGTTTGTGTAGAAGCACTTCAAATGCACCTCGTTGCATGCAGCACGTTGTGGAGCAGACCGAAGAACCACACTAACACACAGTCTCTCTGATTCTACCATGCCATCCCTTAGCTTATCACCGGCAGGCCTGGTTTTATCCCTTTCCCTCTTTGGCTCTAGTTTAAAGCCCTATCTATCAGCCCCACTAACTCCTGGGCAAAAATCCTTTTCCCCCTCTGAGAGAGGCACATCCCATCTGGTGCCAGCAGCCCCAGTGTCGCGTAGACCTTCCCATGAACAACAAACCCAAAGTTCTGCCGGTTGCACCAGTCCCGAAGCCACGTATTGATGAGTCTGCTTGTCAACATTGATCCCTCCTATCGGAAGGACAAAGGCAAACACAGCCTGTGCCCCTGATCCTTTAACCAGTTGCCCCAAAGTCTTAAAGTCCCTTTTGATCGCTCTCGGACTTCTCCTTGCTACTTCGTCATTACCAGCCTGAAAAAACAGTAGTGGGTAGTAGTCAGTGGGTCGTACCAGGCAAGTGACTTTCTTGGCAATGTCTCTTACCCGAGCCCCAGGGAGGCAGCGGACTTCCCTGTGGGTTGGGTCCAGACAGAATATCTGTCCCCTTCAGAAGGGAGTCCTCCATGATGATAAGTCTTCTTTCTTTCTTGACAGAAGATGTAGCAGTGCGGGGGTAGATTGCCTTGCCTTAGGCACCCCTTCCAACTGGGATGGGCTTTCGTCTACATCGTTATTTTGACTGTCATGTTCTAGAGCCTCATACCTGTCATGTAAGGGTAGATGGGAAGGTGAGGTGGGCAGGGAGATGGCTTGCCTACCACCCCGAGCAGAAACCTGCTTCCATTCCCCCCCTTGGCCTAGGTCCCCTCCTACTGCCTGGCAGGATGGGGGAACTTTTGTCTTCTGTGTAGCAGGAGACATTTGTGTTGTGGCAGGTTCGTGAGTTTGTCTCAGGGAGGGTAGAGTATGCTTCCACCAGTCAATTTCCCTCTCTGACTCCCCGATGCTCCTCAGCCTATTCAACTCCTCCAGAAGCTCCGCCACCAGGCTGAGCAATTCTTCAACCTGGGCACACCTCCCACAGGCATACCCACAGCTGCTGCTGTCAGACACCCAGAGAAGACTCGGGCACACCCTGCAGACCAGGACCTGGACATCCATGTGTTTCCCTGAGACCTCCGTCTGGGTAGACACATTGGTGACTGTGGCTGGAGAGGCCGCAAGAGATGCGGAGGCCACGGTTTTCTGCCTGGTGGATAACATGGCCAGGCTCTTCACGAGCAGGTTACAACCACCATTGGGAAAGACCGTTCGAAACAAGTGGCAAGGGGCCCTCCCTGCTCACCCTCCCTGCGTGCACTGCCGCGCAAACTGACATGCCATGCCCTGTTCGTCATGCTCCTGGTCACTTGCACTCCCTAGGGGCTGCCTCTGAACGGCCGGGGAGGGGGCGCTTCTGGCTCCGCCCATGCCTCGTCAGCCTCCCTCGTGAGGGCTGCCGGGCTCTGGCGGCTCCCTCAGCTGCCTCGAGTGGCCTCGATGCCAAAAAAAAGCCCTGCCCACCTCGATGCCCTGCTCCGCTGCAGAACGCATCTGCCATGGAGCCGATTGCCTTGGCAAGTGTCCTCATAAATATTCAATACAAGGTGAGGAGGGCCGCTCAAGTCTTTATGCAAAATTTCTTCTGTCTGGATATTCAGCTATGGTTAAAGTTCATAAAGCTGATCTTCCAAGACTTAAAGAAGAGAACCAAGTCTGCAGTTTTTAGCATTGAAACCTTGACGTGGTCCAGGGAGAAGCACTGTCATGATTTTGGCCAGGATACAGTTAACTTTCTTTATAGAGACTTACATAATGCTGTGTTTAGGGTTTTTGATGAAAATGGTGATAACACACCAATGTTTTTATTTGCTGCAGAGCAGTGCTTACACAGAGCCAAAACATTTCAGCTCCTCGTGCTGCCCTGCCAGTGTGGAGGCTGGGGGCGCACCAGGAGCTGGGAAGGGACACAGCCAGGACAGCTGCCCCAGGCTGGCCAAAGGGACATCCCACACCTTATTGTGTCATGCACAGCAAGAAAATGACAAGGAAAGGTCTGTGTGTGTGTGTTGGGGGGGTGGAGTGGGGAAAGAGGGAAGGGAGGGTTCTTTTGAGTGACAGTGATGGTGTTTGTCTTCCCAAGAAACTGCTATGTGTGGTGAGCCACACTTTCCTGCGTGTGGCTGAACATGGAAGTGTGCCTGCCAAAGGGAAGTAGCAAGTCAATTCCTTGTTTTGCTTTGCTTGTGCATGAGGTTTTTGCTTTACCTAGTAAACCATCTTTATCTCAACCCCTGAGTTCTCACACTTTTACCTTTCCAACTGAGTGAGCAAGCAGCTCTGTGGTGCTGACCTGCCTGCCAGGTTAAACCACAACAAGCACATTTTATTACCTTCTTTAATCTTGTTTTCTTTATTCTTTACACTCTTCCATATTGTTAATTCACCTTAACTCACCTATTGTTAATTATCTTAGAATAATCATAATCACCCAATCAAAAGAGAAACTAAAAGGTATTAGTCCACAAAAATTAAAGAAAATAATAAAAATACCTCAGGATGCAGGCAGGAGTCCCCCAGCAGAGTAGGAGACTTAGCCAGTTTGTTACAACGTGCAGCATGTATATTGACTGATCCAAGGGGCAGGTTCTGTGTTTCTAACATAGTGCAAGAATCGCCTGGTAGTGAATGAACAAGTTTGTGATCTTTAGTTGGGGATGTGCTGAATTTAAGCAACCTAAGTAAACAGAAAAGCTGCAGGGTAGTCTCATCTCTGTTGCGACAGCCTCTGTACTACAGAGAAGAATCAAGTCTCCAGGATGGAGAATGCTCTGCTAGCAAGGTGTGACACAGTCTTGCAGATGAGATTCATGCTCCAGCAGAGATCAATGTCCTCTCTTACTGAAGATACTCCTACAGCAGAGAGGTATCAGCAAGTAGGAAGAGGCAGGTGGTACTAGTGAGAGGTTCAGTGACATGTAGGTAAATAGACTTCTTAACACCAGTGGTATTCAGTGGTAACTTGTGTGCTAGGCACAAAGATAGTGGACGTGAAAAGATGTCTCTTTGGGAGTGTAGGGGTCCAGACAGTAATTATGGTCTGTGTTGGTATGAGAAACATATCATGCAAGTGTAGAAAGTGTGTTTAAAAGTCTAAATTTGGCTGCTAAGCAGAGACTAGAGTCCAGGACCTCAACAGAAACATCCGTGTTTGGATTCCAAGTGCCAGGCAGAGATTTGATGCCTCTGTATGTGGATGAGGCAAATAATGTAGGGATGACCAACTTAGTTGTATTAGGAGTTAAGGAAACTTTCTGGACAAGTGGAACTGTATAGGAAGCATAGGCTTCACCTTGGTCATAATGGAATCAGGTTGATGGCACTAAAAATTAAAAAGGTTAGAGAGGAATATACAAACTAGAAATCTGATGAAAAGTTGAGAGGCACAGAAGACCACCTCATTTAAACTGAAGAATGGCCAGTGCACTCCTGAAAAGCCTGATAGAAATAAACAGTACACAAGGAAGCAAATTATTTCACCTATAGTGCTGATTGATTCATATATGCAATATTAAGTGTTTGAGTGAAAAAAAAAAAAAAGTATTTTTACAACATCCTGGAACACTGAAAAGTAAGATAGGAGAATCAGAATAAATGACAGGAAGTGGCAACTGCAATATAGCAGGGAAGTGTTACCAAGGTACCAACTTCATGTGAATCAAAGTAGTTTACACCAATGGGAGGGCGAAAGGAGTGGCACTGTGTGTGTAACATTATGTGAAGTGTAACAGGACAAATATGAGAGGAAAAGAGAAGCATTATGTAATTCTTGTGTCCAGATTCCAATAATAATAAGATTGTACTGATTGTAATAAGATCATGCTGTTCAGAATGTAATTAGGAAATATAATTAACACAATGTTAAACCAAATCAGCAAAACTACAATTTTGAGGTGGATAGTAATAGTGGGAAACTTCAGCTACCACACACAGGTCAATTCCATTTTTAGATGTAATAACTGACTGCTTTTGAGGCCACCTCTTTTTGGAACCACAAGAAAATATGCTGTTCCAGTTTGGATTGAGCACTGCTCAACAGCCAGTTAAAGAGGTATTATGCAAGAGCTGTGCTGTAGTAGTTTCTGTAGTACAGTTAGGTTTATTGTTGTAGCAGGAGACAACAGGCAAAATAAATCTACTGTATGCATATTCAATTTTCAGAATTGAAACCATATGAAAATTAGAAACTGTCAAAAACAAACAACCTCCTTCCTCCCCCCTAAGTAAAACAAACAAACCCAGACCTGCAGTGGAGATATTCAAGCAGCCTGGAGGCTGTTAAAAATACAATTTATTGATTGTGTTGGGGAATTAAATCATCTCCCAGTGAGAATTATTGGAAAGCCCACAAAACGTGCCATGTGCTATGCTGGAGCTTACATTAAGAGCTTTTTTAAAAACTTCAAAATCAAGAAGTCAGGTAGGTAGTTGGTGGTATTGTTTGATGACAAAAGAGTCAGAGGCAGCAGAGAAGAGACATGAATTCTCTGCATTGGCCTTTGCTGAAGGCGTTGGTGAGATTGGCGCTGACCCATCCTGTTTAACAGGCAGAGTAGAGAAGCTAGCTCAATTTGAAGTAAATATACAGGTATATATTAGATCTGATAGACAAGTTGCATCAAGTAAGGCTAAGACAGTATTCACTAGAGGACTCTGAAGGAGTTCAGATGTGAAATTACAGATCTTGGTGTGCAGACCAACATTACAAATAGCTGCTGTACCAGAGGACTGGAATATTGCCACTGCAATCCTATTTGTGAAAGGGCTCTAGAGGACATCCTGTCAGCTACAGAGCAATGAGGTTGGCATATATCAATGGTAAGATGGCAGAATCTGTAATAACAAATATAAGCACATGAATAAATTCTGCCTGGGAGTCACTGTAGCTTATGTAGAGGGAGAACCTGCCTCAGTAACCAGTTTTGTAACACTTATGTGAATGTGGTAGAAAAAGGGTGGATAAATGAGATCCAGTTGATATGATGTAATTCTAACCAAAGAAATCAAATTACTAAGGCTTTGGGAGAATGTCTTTCTTGGACTGTAAGCTGGTTAAAGGTTAGGAAGGGTAGGCCTTAGTAATTTTTTCAAGATAGCGTCTGGGGTTGCTGGGGTGGGGGCAGCAGTGGAGTCATGCAGGGTTGATGATGGGATTGTTTTTATTAAATTTCAGTAATGATCTAGAGAAGAGAGTGAACAGTGAAACTTCCAACCTACAAGACAGCAGTCTCTGAAGTAAGTCAAAAGTGTGCTAATTGTAAGGAAGGTTGGAGAAAGAAATGAGGAAAAAGTGGCAGATGAGCTTCCATGTAGATAAAATGTAGGCAGTTATCCAGGGTAGAATAATTTAACCATGTCCAAATAATACCAAACTTAAAACTGGAAGTTGTAAAACAATAAGGAGATCTTGGAATGACATTTTTGTGAATTGTTCGGTTTGGTGTACTGTTACCCTTACACCAGTGCTCAGTATTGGGGTGGTTAGAGTGAATGGAGGGGAAGACAAAGTAGCCAAGCTTGCATGATCTACATAAAAAACATCTCCATTTGGAGAGAGAAACTGGGCTAGATGCTGTACTGGGTCTGGCTGGGATGGAGTTAACTTTACCTGCAGCAGCCCATACAGTGCTGTGCTCTGCACTTGTAGCTTGAACAACACTGGTATCACACCAGTATTGTGTCTACTGCTGAGCAGTGCTGGCACAGCATCAGGACTCCCCCTAACCTCCCCAGAGGCAGCAGGCTGGGGGTGGGCGAGAGGAGAGGAAGGAACATCACCAGGGCAGCTGTCTTAAACCAACCAAAGGGATATTCCATGCCATATGATGTCAAACTCAGCAATAAAAGGTGGAAAAAGGAAGAAGAGGGGAGGGGTGGGCTCTTGTGAAAACGTCTGTCCTCCCGAACCACAGCTATGTGTGTTGAGGCCCTGCTTCAAGGATGTGGTCAAGCATCACTCAGTGGGAAGTAGAGAGTAATTTCTTTCCTCTGCATTTCCATGCAGCCTTTGCTTGTGTTTTTTTTGTTGTTGTTGTTTCCTTTCCCTTTCCCTTTCCCTTTCCCTTTCCCTTTCCCTTTCCCTTTCCCTTTCCCTTTCCCTTTCCCTTTCCCTTTCCCTTTCCCTTTCCCTTTCCCTTTCCCTTTCCCTTTCCCTTTCCCTTTCCCTTTCCCTTTCCCTTTCCCTTTCCCTTTCCCCTTCCCTTTCCCTTTCCCTTTCCCTTTCCCTTTCCCTTTCCCTTTCCCTTTCCCTTTCCCTTTCCCTTTCCCTTTCCCTTTTCCCTTTAGTTAAATTGTTTAATTAATAATGATTTTCCCTAATAATTATTTTTCCTTTAATTAAATTATCCTTATCTCAACCTGTGATTTATTTCTTTCCTTTTCTTCTTCCCCTCCTCTTCTGAGGAGGGGGTGTGAGAGAGCGGTTGTGGTGGAGTTCAGCCACCTAGCAAGGTAAAACCACCACAGATGTTCACTAGGATGTGCCCTTGTTTACTAGGTTTTTGATGACATTCAGATTATGTAGTGTTATACAGTGACTGAAGGCAGTCTTCTTACAGCGTGACAGAAGTCCAAATTCTGCAATGCTGTTCTTTCACATGTTGGCTGATGAGGCAGTAGAACATGGTCATTACATCTGAACTGAATAGCCATGCAGGTAGTATGACATTTTCAGGCTTAGAAACACCAGCACAAAATGTGGGCTCACCCTGTCAATTGTGTTACCACAGCATAAGATGAGTTCCCATTTGTTATCTGAACCATAATGATTAGCCAAGTATTCCTAGTCTATTCCAAATGTAGTGATTTAAACCTGAATAAAAGATCACTTGTATACTTCCTTGGGCAAAGAGCTTGCATATTATCCAGTTATTGCAGTTGGCTTAATGAGTAGCTACTCAGTTGTGTTCTGAGCCCTCACTGTGACATGGCTTCTCTGGATTAATAATCTTTGTGATTTCATTATTATCAATGTTAATTAACACTTATGGAACAGAGAAGGAAATGTGCAGTCTAGCATATTTTTTTCCTAGTTCAAGCTTCATTAATTCAACTTCATGATTTTTCAATTTTTCATAAAATATTCTACCTATGAAGGACCATACATGTGATGATTCTCATAGTTGATAAACAGCCTGATAAAATTTTGTCACAACTTTTTAAACAACTGCATTGTAACACATCTTCAAGAGCTTCCTGTCTGTTATTCTGCTAAACTGTTATAAAGTATCGCTTTTCCTTTGCATTTCTGCATTTCCTTTATATTAATGTTGCTGTATTTGTCAAGATCTAAGGATATATTGGGTCAAAGTCTGGTGGGAAAGACTTTATCTTCTATTGCACAAGCTAATAGAAAAAAAAAAAATAAGCTTTCATATATACCAGCTCTTTGTCATATTAGCTTTTCATATCATATCAGCTTTTAGCTCATATTAGCTTTTATAACACTTTTCCACCAAAATTTGTCTATACCTGTGTGAAACACTCAACAGAGGAATGTAGAACTCCACCCCCCTGTAAAGTTCTTTGGAGATAAAAATGATTCTCTCTGCTGAGAGGATATCCTAAGTTATAATGCAGTATCTATCTTCAAATCTGTGGTGAAGACAAAGTCCCCAGTAAATTTCAGTGATGATGAGAAAACACAGGAGTTAAAACCTCCCTAGAAAATAACTGGTGGTGTGCTCTTTAAGGAGAAATTTATTTTTGTGCAAGGAACTGGCAAAGGACTTACCCATCATTTAGACTTATTTTAAAAAATATAGTTTTCAAAATCAATATTTTGGTAGTTCTCTGTAAAGATGTGTTTCATCCTTAAAGTAATGAAGAAAACATGCCTTCCTTAGGAAAAGCAAAATTAGCATAAATTTTGTTTGCTAGTTGAAATCTGGATAAAAAAAAATTGCACTACCTTTCTCTTGCACAAAAGGTCAGCTGTTGTTTTGGCTGACATTCTTAATACAGTAATATTTCACAGCTGGTAATTTGCAGCCAGTAACAGCCAGATGGTGCTTTTCTAAGGTGAATTTAGGGCATTTTGAGCAGTAGTAAATGTGAGACATAACAGGGGGTGAGATGGGGGGGGTGGGACACGACCAAAACAAACAAAATGCACAACAAAACAGCCAAATCTGTTTTTCTGGATTTGATAGCATACCTGATCTCATCCACGACTATGCATGTTTTACATGGTAACCTGCAATAAGGGAGCTATGATAATCAGGCATAACTAAATTGTTTCATTTCTGACCTCTGTCAAATTTAAACTTCAACTCCCAGAGCTCATTGCTTTACAGCTCTTCTGACAATGCTTATTTTGAGATTTTCTGCAATTTTATAACTATTTTGGCAGACTTTATCTTAAATCACTGCCTCATTATGCAAGGTTTTCCCTGGCGCCTGTGCAAAGGATATTATATTAAAAGACCCTAATGTTCTTAAATTTTGGAGAGCTGTAAGAGGAGTAATAAAGGCAAGGAACTCAAAACATATATATCTTTAAGAAAATGGTAAAAAAAAGAAAAAAAAAAGGACAAATGACTTCTGTGTTTACTTGCTTGCTACATTTACACAGCAAGATAATGCAATATTAATTTTTCAGTGAAGCTGCTTGCAAAGAATGAGAACTTGTTACAATACTCATTTCCAATCTTGAAGTGTTTATAATGGACAAGGGAATTGTAAAAAATGAGCTTCTGTTTTTTTTGTTGGTAGTCTTTTCTGAACATTACTTAAGAATGTGGCTTGACATAGTAAACTGTATCCAGAGTTTATCCTGGTTAGAGCCATTTTATAATGAAGCGGACATAAAACTAAGCAAACTTAAAATTATCCAAACAAAAATTATCCTTTAGGAATCTTGTCAATATGTGTATTTATTATTAAGAGCTGATGATGAAGAGAGGCAAGTTAAGTGACATTTTTTTTTACATTTTTTTTTTTAATGTATATATATTTGTCTGGTAAGCAACAAATTTACCAACAGTCACTTTTAAACTTTCCTTGCAGTTGAGCTAATGATATGTTATGTCTTCTTGCCACTGAACATTAGACTTACAGGGATCTGGTTTGTTATAGAGTCACATCACCCCCAGCTAGAGGTAAAAATAAACAAACAAACATGTTTTTTCTTGCTTAGTGGGAGAGTAGGAAGACCAAGGAGAGAAAGTATTTTCACTTCAGCTTACACAGAACAGAGGTGAATAGATGAATCAAAATATCTAAGTTTTATGAAAATGAATTAGAGTGAAAAAAAAAAAAAGACAAAAGAGTAAAACTGCATTGAAATTAATATTTAATGAGTAGACCGAGAAGCCTGGGAAATGAGGAAGGTTGGTTATAAATAAAGCTGTGTAGTACTCTTTATTGTTTGTTAGCTGAGATATATGCTTTATAGTTGAATCAGAAGATTTTCTGGGTTTAAAAATATTTCATTGTGTATATTTGTGTATATCACAGAATAGTTTGGGTTGGAAGGACCTTAAAGATCATATAATTCCAACCCCTCTGCCACAGGCAGGGACAACTCCTACTAAACCAGGTTGCTCAAAGCCCCATTCAACCTGACTTTGAACAGTTCAAGGAATGGGACATCCACTACTTCCATGGGCAACCAATTCCAGTGCCTCACCACACTCTGAAGAACTTCTCTCTAATATCTGAATATATCCATACAACTTCTTGTTGTTGTTCTTGGAACACCGGAGGAACAGCTATAGTTATATTTTTGGCTGAATAAATTAAAACTCTTACTGAGTAAGGATTATTATCTGTAGTAGTTCACAGATCCCCAGAGAAATATGAGTGCCAGGACCAGTTGCAGTTGGTGGTCAGTTCTGGCAAATCATGACCTGGAAGAATCATTTGTGTCTGGCAGAAGGCTAAACCTCTGACATTCTGTGGTGTTCTGCCTTTTGTCTTCTTGCAAGGTATTTCTTATTTTGTATGGTCCTGGAGAAATGGCTGGGTCCACAGGTGCTAGCTATCCATAGCCCCAGGCTGGAGTACCATTCTGGCGCTCTGTCTCAGTTGTTGAAATGATTAAAAAAAAAAAAAAAAAAGTGCAATTTAGAGAAACTCAGCCCGGAATACCCTTATTAGAAACACAGATAACTGTTTATTTAGAAAGAGGAGAAAGTAGATGAATGTTTGTATTTCAAGTGAATTCTATTACCATTGGTCTGTTATGTGAGAAGTACAGTTCTGGAACATGGAAAACAGCTGGGTGGTTAGTTCTCCTAACTGAATCTTTTTTATTATGAAGATGATTTTAGCTGTTATTATAGATTCTTTCTATAAGACCAAACCATTTTGCATTAACAGAAATTAAAAAAAAATGTTTCAATAAATAAGCAGTCACACTGAATCAAAATGAATCTAACATCATTAAAAAACATAAATAGTTGAACAAAAAGGCTAATAGAAAAGCTTTGGTTACATCCTCATGAGCAACTTTTGAGAGTTTATTTTATTTCTCTCTCTCCAAGCGGAATATTTTTATTAATAAAGAGTTTCAGGATGACTCCTTTCTATGTACTTTTTCATTCCTTAAAATTAATTGTAAAGGTATCTTGTTTTACATCTCCAGAATAGTTGGTTTCTGTTTTCATACATCTTCCACAGAAGGGAAAAAGCTCATTTATGTAATAGTGTATCTGAAAATTTGTCAAAAGTGCGGAAGTTTGTCTCTGTGCTTCATATTGATATAGAGGCCAGGTGACAGCTGCAAACCTTGTATCAGTGGTGAGCACCTTAAGCTTGGAAATTGTGTCAGGAATGTTTACATAACCATCCTAGAATTATGGAAAAACTTCTTAAGTATCTGTTTTTAAGCAACTTGGTGCTCGAGGTTTTTTCCATTCTGATTTTAAACTTCAATTAGTTATACCCAGAAGCTCTATTTTGTTTTTGTTTGTTTGTTTGTTTGTTTGTTTTGGTATCACAGGAATCTTCTGTTTGGAGCAGAAGGTAACCTCAGTAATGCAGTCAACTATTTCCAATCTATAAAGAGAAATTCCTGCATGGATATATAGTCACAAAGGGTGGCCGTTGCATGATTGGGATCTAGGGGGATTCTTTGTTTGTTCTTATGAGTGGGTCAATGGCCAACTAGTTGTACTTTTAGAGTGCACATAAATGAATAATGATATACTTCAGTTTTCTGAGTTTCTTTTGAAAACTTAAGTAGCTGTCAGAGTTCTTTTGTAATGTGTAAGAGTATTTTTCCCACAGAAAATAATTTTCCAGTAAATTACTAGGTTTTGAGTAAATGCATTCTTTCCTTACATAGAATTGCATAGGAGTCTTTTATATCCCCCTGTTTTAGCAATATAAAATTTCACTGTTTCACTTTGCAACTGATTGCTGGAAGAAGACACCAGTAAACCAAGTCACATCATTCCAATTACCCTCAGACGTTATGAGTAATCGAGGAAGAGAGATGAAAAAAATATAAGAAAACATGATATTTCAAAATACAAATACAATAGTGTTGTTTTGTATGACCCTTGTATTTTTCACACACACATATATATATATTCATTTATGTTTCGACACTGCTGAATGATAGATTCCCACCATACACAGTGAATGGGGAAATGCATGGTTGGAAGATAAAGATTTATGAGCCAAAAACTGCAGGGAACTTGGTGTTGTAAGGAAATGTCTAGCCTAGTGGCATCCTAGTGAGGGTCAGACCTTTGGGATGAAGTAGCCATCAGAATGGAGTTATTCTATGGGATAATGGGATATCTAGAACAGAGAGAGATTATCAGCAGGGAAGGAACAAAATCTATTTGTTCCTCCAAGACACTTTGTTATATATTTGATCCATTTATACTTCTAAAAGGTTGTTTAAAACCCTAATTAGCAACAGGAAACCAGAAGGACTTGAACTGCAATCTATTGTTTTGTTTAATGGGGAGCGTGGTGAATCTTGCCCAAAGCGTCAAAGACAGCAATAGGAAAGCTGCTTGTTCTGAGTATAATAAAGTGAAATGTGTGTAGCCCTTAACCATAGCTTTTCCCTCAAGCCTTTAACATAAAGAGCTAATTTGAACAAGGCAGAATTCATTCATTTTACCTAACTACAGCCTAGAAAGTTTGGTAAAATTGCTAATATCCATGTCTTCAGATGTAGAGTGACTATTTGTGCAAACACAGCCTAAGCAGAACTACTCTTAAGAACAGCATCTTCCATGACTTAAATTTATTAAGTAGAGAGCGTAAAATGCTCTGAGTGTATAATATGAGTTCGTATATGCTTTAATCTTAAGTTGCGGTAACTGTAATAACTGTAATAACTGTCTAATCAGCAAATATCAGAGGACTTTATACACCAATTTCTCACAAATTTTTGGTTAAGAAATGAGACAGACAAGGGAAAGAGCAAAGTACAAGATGTTGGTATAATGTATTTAAAATTTTATTGCTGCTTTACTGAACTGACCAGCTACTGAATCACTTTCAAATTTTTTTTCTTTGATTAATAGATACTTAAATGTTGGTTCTGGACATACCTGAGGGAAAAATCTTTGACTATGGAAAATTAGAGAAGCCAGCCCTTCACATTTATTTCATGCAGTTGTTGTGGATTTATTTTTGTTTGTTTTCATATCAAAATACATCCTTCTGGAGAAAATATATGCCCATATGTTCCTAAACCAGTGCAAGGAATACACAAGTGACAATGCTTTGGATGCTAGAAAAGATTTTGAAGTTTTAAGCTCTATCAACAGATGAAACATATTTTAACCATTGTAACACTTACACATGCTATTTGCATTAACGTTTCTTTTGTTCCCTACAATTTCTGTGTTGTTGTGATTCCAGCTTCGGTAGCACTGCCGTGTGCGAACAAGACATAAAAATAGCTTTTCTTTTAGGTGAAGTCAGCATGCTAAATTTCATTGTCCAACCTTTCTTGAAATTTAAAAAGATAATGACTGGTTGAGAGAGATTACACACACAATTTCTAACAGAAGTTTTTTTCTTTTTTTTTTTTTTAATTTCTATTTAAGCAGGTATGGGTAATAGTTTTAAAAATTAGTTAAAGATATTGGCCCGTATACTAAACTGACTTTAACTCAGTAGGGTTCACCATTTGAACTTTGTATTCATGCTGTGATATTTCTAGTGAAGATCTGTACGTGGGCAGTAATAATAAGTTTAAAGAATCATCACTAAGAAAGGATTATAAAAAATCTTATTCCCCCCTCCCCACCTCCCCCCAAAAAATAAAGCTTGTCTTATTTAATTGAAATACTGACATTAGAGGTGACAGAAAGACAGGATTAGTTCAGATCTTCTCAAAATTTTCATCTGGCGATATTTCTGCTAAAACAATTATCACTAACCTCTTTTCTCCCTTTCCCTTACTGTGGTCTCCTCGGCTTACTACTTGGCAGTCATGGTGTCATGCACCTGTTGAAAAAGGCATATTTATTTTATCAAAGCTTGTTTCGCAGCTTTAACTTATTTGCTGATGGAACCCTGATCCTGAACATATGCCTGCTACACAATATTAATATTTTCAACTGTCCAAAGCAAAGTGTTGTAACTGCACAGAAACTGCTTTTTCTTCTCTACGTTACTATTTTTCTTTGAAGTCTAGATTGTATTTAAAGGTAAATACCTATACTGGTAATCAGAATGGTATAGGATAAATACTGATGATAAATGACAAATTTGTTCAGTCTGGGAATAGGTCAAAACAAACCAAGCAGTCAGAAATGCTGTAGCTGGCACATCAAGAAGTGCCAGAGGAGTCATTTTCAGTACTCAATAGAGTCATCTTGTGTGTTGTTTTTTTTTTCAAAACCTAGGAATAATACTGTCTTTATTATTATTATTATTATTAACAACAACAACAATAATAATAATATAATAAATAAAAATAATATAAAAATAAAAATAGTAAACAATGAAACAATAATGAAACAATTATTACTATTATTATTATTATTATTATTATTATTATTATTATTATTATCAGTTTATTTAGTTCCAACCACTTATCTGTTCAAAGATACAGACAATAAAATAACATATAGTATTCCCTGAACCAAAAGCAGTCTCTGCAAAGTTGTCCTGTGCAAGCTGTCAAGCAATCTTTAAATTAGAAGAAATGTTTTTTTGCTGATGTATTTTGTCTGTTGTATCTGACCAGTATTTCCTCAGGGAAATGTGGAAGCAGTATTCATATACATATATATTTTCTATATTTTAACAGTCTGAGCATGTGCTACACAAGTGTTGTGGTTTAACCTGGCAGGTAGCTAAGCACCACACAGCTGTTCACTCAACCCACTACCTCAGTGGACAGAGGAGGGAATTGAGAAAAAAAAAAAAAAAAGTATAAGCTCATGGGTTGAGATAAAGGCAGTGAAGGAATACAGACAATAAAGGAATAATAATAATAAAAGACTATAGAAAGCAAGCTATGCACAATGCAATTGCTCACCACCCGCTGACCGATGCCCAGACAGACCCCAAGCAGTCCCCCCAACCCCCCAGCCAGTGACCCCATATTTATTGTTCAGCATGATGTCATATAGTATGGAATATATATATATATGTATATATATATATATGTATTAGCTACCAGGATATATACCAGAATTATATACCAGAACATATAGCTACCAGAATAACCAGCTACTAGGAAAAAAAATAACTGTATCCCAGTTGAAACCAGGACAACAAGGTAGTCAAGCTTCTCTCATATTTTGTTTCAGAAGAGAGTTATGATACCTTAAATTTGCGGTGGAAAATATGGTTCCTACCTTCTTTTTTTTTTTTTTTTTTCTTTTTTCTTTTTTCTTTTTTCTTGTGGAGGAAAAAGATCATGACAGTTTGCTACCAACACTGTTAAGGTATTTTCTGTCACTTTGTATGGCAAGGCTTTTTTCTTCTCCTGCACTTTTGTCTCTCTGAAGTTGGTTTAGTTTAAACTAACTCCATTAGATTTTTGCTAATTGATGCAGAAGTCAGTGTTCTGTGCATTTGCATGTATAGGTTTTTGAAGATGAAGATTAGGGTTTTTTTTGTTCTTTTAAAAATTAAGCTACTTTTTTATCATTGTTTGAGATATCACCTAATTTTCTTCGTATCATAGCATTTGTGGTCATCTAACATACTTGAGATATTCATCCATCAATACCTCCTTTCAGTTCGGACAATGAGACAACTCATACTTCATACTGGTTTTTATTTCCAAATGAGAAAATAAAGAAGAGTAAGAACTGTATTATACTGTGGTTTTTTTTTTCCTACTTTGCATTTCTTGTCCTCCTAATTTTTCATTTTTCATGGAGAAATATCCCTGCGTATAATAGTACCTAAAAAGACTGTAAAAGAGAACTGTTTATCCAAGGACTGTGAAAGAGATTCTCTGTAACACTGTTGCCTAGAAATCATAATTTGAAGTTCTGGTTCAATAGCATGGAAGTTGAGAAGGTACAGAAAGCCACGAGCTTCTTTAAATGGGGCTTAAAACCCTCCTCACTTTTTCCACCCTCTCACTTTATCTGCAGATATGCTGAATAATGGAAGCTGATTTTTAAATTTGTTTTGCCTTACATATCTCAAATTTGTGGTGTAGATATTTGCCTGCTTTAAAAAGTATTGTGTGTCTTTTAAAGAAGAAAACAAATTTTAATTAGCAAAAACTTGATGAATATTTGCTAGCTGCATATACCTTTGCATTACACAAGTACCAGTATAATCCAAATGCTGAGTCACTGCATAGAAGCAAATGTTTTATGTGAACTTTCAGTTAAGCTTTTAGAAGTTTCTCCAGTGGAGAAATAGTAAAAAATGTTTGGGGATTGTAGTGCTTATAATATTGGCTTTTTTCAATATGAAAAGGAATTGGTTCAAGGTTTCTAAATTTGAAACACTTCTTTTGAAAATTCAACAGATACCTTTGCTAGACTAAACTTTAAACACTCATATGTGCCATAAGTCACCATCCTACTCTATTTTTAATAGGCAACAACTTCAATTAATTTTCCCCAAATTGAGTTTGTTTTGACCTGGATAATAATTGGTAAGTTATTTCCCTGTCTTTATCTTGACCCATGTGCTTTTCTATTTTATTTTCCTCTGTGTTCTCTTCAGGAGGGGGAGCAAGACAGCTGCTGGGTTGGCATCTGGTAGCCGGCCAAGGTAACCCACTATACAAGGAATTAAATGAACATTCAGTCCTTAAGCCTGAATCTGACACACAGCCTTCATTCCACTAAAGAACTGCAGGCTAGGTAACCTCAGCTGGGCAAAGCATAATACACTGCTTGGGTTCACATATCCAACAGGAGCTGTGACAGTGAACCTTGAAGGTGGCCTGGTTATTTTGGAGATAAAAATATTTCGAAGGGGTATTTTGCAGTGTTGTAGTGACACCACAGTCAGGTTTAATGGCATTTCTTTCCTATCTTGTAGACCTAAAATAGACTAGAGGTATAATTTACGTCCTTCTGGTAGTTGATGATGCATAGTTAGGTCCAGGGCAAATTCTCCAAGGGTCAACAATATCTGCTACAGCATACCACATAATCTAAATATAAAATCCAGATGCACTGAGAGGCTTATATAATATTATTTCATGCATAATTTCCTATTTCCTGCTGTTTTATTTTCCCACTTTCCTTAGACCAGCTATCAGGCTTATTATGAATTATTGGTTTAATATCTACTGTGAACTTCATTTAAAAAAACAAACAAAACAAACAAACAAACAAAAAATAACTCCTTTTAATGTTACTTTCACATTTTTACCTTTACTAAAAACATGATAGAATTTTATGATTTTTTCCCAACACAATATTGCAGTATTTGAAGCCGTTTTTTTTTTTTCTTTTCATTTTTTTTGTTTATAAACAAGTGATTTTCTCAGCATCAGAATACTATACTTATTCTACTAAAGTTCCATTTTCAAATTCTGGATGAAATCTGAAAGTAAAGTTCAGATTTCTCTATGGTTTTAGTGCAGGAACTATTTCCTTCCTGATTTTCGACAGGAGGCTCTATTGTGACCTTAATTGTGAAATAACGACAAAATAATTAAATTCACCTAATCTGATACATATTGTAAACTGTTGTCAAAACCAAAACAAAACAAAAACAAAAACAAAACACCACCTCCACCACCACCACCAAAAACCAAACAAAACAAACAAAAAAACTGTTCAGAGCAATTTAGTATACGACTTCCATTATTTTGAAAAGATTTCCTCACATATGAGTTAAAATTCTACCTGCATTTGTTGAAGTTCAGACATAAGTATTTCTTGTTGTTGTGCATGACTAATGCACAATATTAATGTTAAGGCATTTCAGAAGCCTATCTGCATTCAAAGGTGATTAAGGAACCATTATTATGGTGAAAGTCTCTGAAGTATAGAGCTGAAGGAGTCTCTTATTGCAGTGGTAGGTTTGGCTTTCTTCCTTTCAAAAACTGTTTTGGTAGTTTCTTTACTGTTTGTGTTTACAAAAGTGAGTTACACAACTCAGTTTTGAAGACCTGTGTTTCTAAAAAGAATGGTGTGAGACATTCAGTGAGAGAAAATTTTGAAAAGTATTTTTTCAGATTTCAGTAGTTAAATGGGACTGGCTTTTTCCAAGTCGTATTTTTCCTCTAGTGATGTTCTAGTTTCCATGTTGTTCTATTTCTACAGTTCTCACTTTTTAAGGTGAACAATTAACGAAAAAAAGGCTGTTCTGACAAACTTTGTCAGTCTGTCTTTATACAACATGAAGATCATTGTAGTTGAAAATAGACTACAGAATCTTTGAAAGACGGTTGAAAGTATTAGACTTTTCCTCCTACTTATGTTACTTCAGCCCTTCATGTTACATTCTCTCTTTCCTATTTTTCTTTAGAATTGGACATCATCATATTGCCTGCAGTTGTCTCTTCCTCTCTGTTCAACACCTCATGTGTTCTGCCTGTAACTTTCCACCTTAACCACCATGAATTCTGTCATGATATGGAAGTCGTATTAACAAAGCTGTTTCCTTGATCTTGTGTCAACCATTGATTTTCAGAAGTAGACCGTGGGTTTTCTTTAAATCACCAAGATATCTCCAATGAATGGAGCAGAACTCTGTCAACTATAATGTTGCTGTTTTGTTTTTTTTTTTCCTTTTTTTTTCTTTTTATTTCTTTTATCTTAATATTTGATCTCCTGCTGTGAGGTTTTTGGAGGAGGCACCATCTTACTTGTTTGAAATGTGCTGTTGCCTGTAGGTCTGGCACAGATGCAGATGAGTGGTGAAATATTTGTGCTATTTAGAAGGCCATTTTAAAGTATTAGGATCCATTGTAACTCAGCATAAGGGAGAGCTGATTATATTCAAATGTTTTAACTGTGCAAAAATGTAAGTTGGGAAAATTTAAGCCCAAGCAGCTTGCTTGGCATAAGCAAATTGCATTGTTGACAACACAGAAACTAAATATGAGAGGTTATACTGACCTTGTTGGTTAGAAATGAACTTACAGATGGGACATTTCTGTTAATGTAGAGTCAGTCATAATCTGCAATTACTTTTTTGTTAACAATGAAGTGTAAGGGTAAGACAGATTGGTAACAATAACCATTATAACAAGTAATGGAATTTTCTGATGCAATTCTAACAATGTGATTTGAGGCCAATAACAATCATACTAAGGTATGGTAATGAATGTGGTTTAGTGAAGCTCTACAGTCAATATGTGCAATTGGTAAAATAAGTCATAAAGGCTTCTTTAAAAAGTACTTATGTTTCAGCATGTCACGCAACACTCCTCCTGCCATGCAGTGTACACTGTTTTTTGATTTCAATAAGAAATGTTAGCTCTATCTTTGGATTTCTGATTAACTAAACCTGCAACCTTTCCTTTCTATGAGTGTTAACATGACCAGAAAAGGCAAAAACAAATCAAAATAAGAAATGTTGTCTGCCCCTAACTGATATTAATCCACTCTGTTCACAGGTAAAGGAAAGAGAAAAGCAAAAAAGTTGCCTATGGTTAAGTTAATGTACTAATGAGAAAATTCTAAGCTGAACTGCTGATGGAATCATTCAGTCTGGACTCTAAGCCCTTCATTGGCAAAGATGGAAATTCCATATTTGTTGTCCTATGTTTGCCTGTAGTGACCTTCCTCTCTTATAGGTAGACTGTAAGACCAAATCACTTTGGATGTGCTGCTCTCATTAAATTTAAAGGAATTTTCTAGGGTATAGAAATACTATTTATTCATCCCTGAGCAAATCTAATAGTATAAATCATATTGTAAGGAAATATCTCATTTTCAGCGCCAGCAAATATAACCACAATCTCCATTCTTCTACTGTAGCTAAACAATCTATGCAATATTTTTCATAAGTTTTCACAAGATTAGTAAACGGTCATGTTATGGCCTGATTAAATTTAAAAGTTTGCATGGGAGAGGATGTTCCCATGGCTATCAGTCCCTTCTGTACTAAAGTAATAAGTTCCTGTATTGAACTATCTAGCAGGAAGAAAATGCTCATTCCCTTGATATTTACCCTTCCATCGTAGCTTCTGTGCAAAACATAATTTTTGAATTATATAAAGCTCATTCAAACATTTTTTTAAAAATGATCATAAAAGTAAAAAATAGATTTATTGGGTAATACAACTAATGTAAAAGTTTAGTGGTCATAATTGGTTTAATTCACAGTTTGTGTTTTCCATACAACTTTCCTTAAGGCTGGCATGATTATTTCTAAAAATGAATAAATAAAATAAAATAAAATAAAATAAAAGTTCATTTCTCTTTATCAGAATTGAAAATATTTTCTTTTAGATCTTCTAAGTAAGAAAATGTGTCTACAAAATTCCATCTGTAGGAACAAAAAATAGCCATATTAGTTTGAAGTCAAGCAGCCCACTCACCTGCTCATGAGAATGCCTAGCAGGAAAGACTAGAGGAAAATATGTAAAATAAAAATATATGTGTATACACTGATATTTCTATATACTGTTGGCTTTCATTAATTGTGAATTTTCAAAGTCAGAGATTATACCTTCCTTTGGTTTACAGTCCATGACAGATCACTTCTTCTGGCAAATTAATTAATATATATATATATATATATAAAAGAGTGTGTGTTATTTTTTTTTAAATACCTGATAATCTCTTTCTGCTTATTCTAGTTTGTATGTTGCAAGGAACAGTGAAAAAAATTACTCCTTAATCTTTTTTAATTGTTTCAGTCCTTTAAGAAATGTATTGGTGAGATTGACAGAACCAAATCAGACAACACAAGTAAATTGTTTTGAGTTTTGTGATTTTATTTTTTTATTTTTATTTTTTAAAGTCAGCCCCGGGTACCTTTTTCAATGAGTTGCACTTTTATTCTTTTGCTTACATCCCATTTTGAAAAGGAAAATGACACATAGTAATGGCAAAGAAAGAAAACACAATGACAATAGACAGTATTTTTATATTTTGTCAAATATTTCACTTTGCTGCCTTTTTGCCTTTTTTTTTTTTTTTTTTTTTTACAGGCCAGTAATTTTTTTATTTTGGTTAATTTTTTATTTTGTCAAAATAATTTTCCACTCACATCCTTTGAGTATACTTTTATTTTCTATTGTTATATTCTTTATATTCTACTATTATCCTCTATTGTAAGTGCACCAAGTATACTTTTTTTTTTTTTTTAATAAATTCAGGTTTTGTATTTTTCTCTAACCTAACAAAAACCTGAACATTACATGTTTTCTTGCTAGCAGTACATAGGTTTTTTGTTCTGTTATAAAGATTGATGTAGATCTTGATCTAGTGAGAGATAGGAAGGTAAAAGTAGTTTTACAGCAGAATAAGGTTGATGTACATAGTACAAATATTTTGAAAATCATAAGAATGGATGCTGGTTTACAATGGTTTCTAGATTTGAAATTGTAATAAGCCTCAAAGGTTCCTAAATGACTTTTCAATCCCTTCAAAAATTGCTTTTCACTTTTGTAATGTCTTCCATGACAGAATCATTTTTTTTTCAGTGACTTGAGTGTTACTCAGACAAGAGCTTTGCAAAGAAGTGAGAATTTGACTTTTTTTTTTTTATTTCTTTTTTAACATCATTTATATTTCATACTTCGGGGAGGGAGGAGGGGTGGAATAATTGGGAGGTCAAGGTGACAGTCTGGTTAGGGCTACAAGTATTTTTATGTTTATACCATCATCTCTTACTTATCAGTGATGATTGTGAGATATAAGCGCTACCATTTTTTTCAGTGCCCTGTAAAAATCATAAGCCATGAGATGAAGTGCTTACAGAGAACATAAACTCTTTCAAGAAATTGGCGGAGTTTATAAACTCCCCAAATCAGCTTATATTCTAATTTATATTGATGTTTCGTATGTAAATTTTAATATCTATTGGCATAAATGGGTTTTTGTAGTATTTAAACTCTCAGCCTTCTTAGAGGAATCAGTGAGCATAACAAGCTTATAGGAACTGGAAGCAGTGCATGTAGACTTTGTAGACTTTACATTTTTAATGTAATCAACACCCAAAAGATGGGTGAACAGGACCTTCTCAGGATCTGTAATCCATACAGGGATACCTAAATATTTACTGACAAAATATCAAAATACTTTCAATGTATCTGGTATTTCCTTTCTCTGTGTAAATTTCTAAATCCGCAAGAGAACTTGGGTGTTTTGAACTGAGTTTTAGATGTCTGGAGTTTAGGTCCAGAACTTGAATATTTAAATTTTCTGACCAATCACTGAAAACCCATTACAGCTGAAGTCATTTTTTATAATTCATGTTTCCCTTCTGTGCAGATCTAGAACTATCTTAGTTCTGATGCTTTCAAGTAACTTGGCTACAATTTCATCTCCAAATCCTGTGTTGTGAGTAAATACACTTTTCTAGCTTTTTCAGACTCCAATGTCTTTAGCTAGAAAGGAAGAAACAACTTTTCTGCTGTGCAGAAAGGCAGGCCGTAGGCTTCTACCTGCAACAGAGAAAGTTCAGAACTGATACTCTTACACAGAGCAAGGTGTCTAGAGGTACTACAAAATATGGGGAGCAAGCCTGGGAGAGGAGTATCACTTAAGATCTCCCTTTTTCCTGAGCATTTCTTTATGGCTGGATATGGTTGCAACTGGCCTCCTACCAGAGTTGGCGCTTTTCCAAGTGACTTCAAAAACCTATCACTTACCTGGGAGTTCCAATTTGGTCCCCAGTGCCTTAATGTTGGTTGCCCAGATTGCCATGAGACTAGGTTTATGCTGCAGCTCAATCCCTCTTTCTTTGCAGGACTGAATTTCTAATGGGAATTGCCACAATCACCAGTTCAGAATTGAATAGCTAACAGTTAACTGAGATTCTGGGACAGGATGAAATCAGCAGGGAATGGATGTAACCAGAAACATAACCTGCTTTCAGTGACCTGCTGGGGATAGGCTTTTTTAACTTCAGAGACTGCTCAACACCTGGGGTGCGGTAAGGGAGAGAGATGGTGCCAGAAACATTGCAAGTTGCAGAGTGTAGTAGTGAGCTGTTCAGCCACCAGGAAGTTTCCTGATGGGTTGGGATGCCATGTCTGCTGTGACACCTGCCAGCACGCAGCACAGGCCGGCACTGGGTGCACCAATGCCTGCCCTCGATAAGGCAGGGGCTGCCCCAGGCCTGCCTGTGAGGCCCAGCAGAGCAGGCCTGGCCTGGCCAAGGTCATTGGCTCCTCAGGACAACATCTGCCAATATAGAGAGTGAGTAACTCTATCCTAGCTGAAACCAGGACAGTATCTCAGGAGTGCTAAGATAACCTCAAAAATCTTTGCTTCACCTTATATATATATGCTTTTTATTTTTTGTTTAATATAATTGTTAATAGCAAGGACCTGCAAGGTCACTGATAGGTAGACAAAAATACAAGTGATACATACAAAAAATGCATACACACACATTTTTGTAAGGCAACTAACTTAGCATCATAAAAGAGTGAGAACTCTATCCATGTCACCTTTCACTATTCAATAATCTAATCTTCTTTAATATTTCTGTTTTTATCCTTCCTAATTTATTTTTATTTTCTTCCCCAAATCCATGAAATTATCTAATTGGGAGTTAGGTGAAACCTTTATTGATCTTTTTATTTCTTTTGCATTGCCAGTATAGCATATCAGATGAGATATTAAAAGTGTCGAATTTCAAGGGCAATTTTATGATGCTTAATAGTCTTTCCGGTGGTTAACCACAGCACTCTTTCATTAACAAACAAGCAATCATCGTTTTCTTTTTTTTTTTTTTTTCTTCAGCCATTAAGCTGGTAAATGAAATAAATAGCTTGTTAATGCTGGATTATGGAAGCTTCTTGAGACCTAGTGTGCTGAAAAGAACAGATTAATGCCCTTACCACTGTCTTTGTATGTAGCTCACAAATGATACACTTGAATCTGATTTTCTGTAAAGCAGTGCAGATTCATGTAAAATAACCCATACAGATAAGAGAAAAGCACAAAAAATAAAAATACATTTATAAAAAGGTTTTGTGTAGCAAGAGAATTTGCATTACCCATACTTTCCTGCTTGGAAAAAAAAAAAAAAGATAACTCCACGCTTAGACCATCAGTCAAAATCATTGAAAAGGCAAGAACCGTTTATCTGGGAAATGTATTTGACAATAAAATCCTAGAGCTGTAATTACAATTGGCGGATCCAGGTCTGCTATTGGTGGCAGCAGTCTTACTAAGGGAAAAAAGATACATAATTTTTGTAATGTTCTATCGTGCATCAGGCTGTGTCAATTTTGGACATGGAGTGCTTCACTGAAGATGGAAAGGAACTGCATAAAAATTGCTGTTGTAATTTGCTAAAATAATCAAATTCATGATTTGTTTTAAGGAGAATAAAAACAAAAGGCTCAGAGAAAGATTATTGTTGATTTGCATTATAGGAACCGCTTCAAGCAGACACAGGAAATCTTTCAAGGATCATGTGTTGGCTTGTATTTTCCTTTCTCAAAGGGAGGGTTAAGCATGCTGCTTGAAATTCCCTGGGAGCTGGAAATGCAAACCCTCAAAAAGGCAAGATGTTACTGCTAATATTTTTTCTTTCTTCTTGCGGATCTCCAAGCTTAAACTCAGCAGGTCCCTGACATTTCCCACATACTGTCCTCTAGATGCTGCATGCCTGTCTTTACTTTGCTCAGAATACATCCTGTACTCAAAATTGTTATCTCTGTTTTGGAACTTTTTAATGAAGAATGTGCTCTTGTTACTGTCGTAATATGAGATGAAATCATGGCCATCAAGAGTTTAGTCTATGTGTATGAGGCAGCATAAAATAGGAATGATAAGGCATTAAATCCTTTACACAAGGCTGTATGAGAGATGACAAGGGAACCCTGGTGAAGGCCTAATACCTCAAGATCTGGTCCAGCTCTGTGCTTCACCAGCTGCAACTGGATTTCCCCAGCTCACAAGCTGAGTAAGTGTCTGTCCTTGTTGATGTGTGCATGCTTCTTGTATCTGGTCTTATACACAGCTTGGGCAGCTCCACCTCAAATCTGCCCTTAGTCAATCCTGGGAGGTTGACTGACATATTTATAGTTCCTCTCCTCTATGCGCTCTCTCTTTGCATGTTTTTACTGAAAGAGTCAGCCCAGCAATAAACTTAAATTCAGAGGCCTCATTAGCTGCAATCTCAGTTATGCTCAACTGTACTTGAGCAATGTGAATCAAATCTATTTCTTTTTCTTTGCTTCTGCCTTTAGGAACTTGTAGTGGCTGATTTGATATAACTTGATTTTAATCAAAATAGTAGAAGGTAACAGATTTTTTTAAATTCAATTGAAAATTAAATATATATATATATATATATAGTGCTTTACTAAAGCAGATGCTTTGGGCTTGATATTTCTTGTCTTCTCATTGCCTGTGTTGTGAGTCTTCTCTTAGGCTGTTTGATGTATTTGTCTCTGTAGCTGTTTTCTTTTTTCCATTCTTTTGACTGCTTTTTTCTGTAAGTATCACATGCCTGGTCAAACTGCACATTTGCTGAGTTCACAAGTCACACCATCATTCAGGGCAATATTGCAGAAGACTGTACTCTCTTGAGGGCTTTTTGAAAAGACAAGAAAATCCACTTTCATGCTGTTGAGGGCCTTTATTAATAATTCAGTTGCTGTCTTTATTCACCATTTTGACACTAAATTAACCCAGAAAGAATACATATTTTTTGTTAGTTTTGATTCTTACTGAAAGTGGGGGTGGCACAATTATCAGTCTTTTGGTAAAAATATCTTTCTCTACTGCCTTTCTCCTTCTCCATCTCTCTTCCTGTTCTAATCTTTCAAATTATATTTTTCCTAAACAAAAAGACAAGAGTGTTGCATTTGAACTCAATCAATTCCCTTCCTCCCACTCAGGTCTCAATTTCAGCCAGTGTGCATCACAAAGCGCATTAGTCCTGTTGCTTTTATTAACTCATGTTTCAGTGGGTCTTGAATCTCATTCTAAGTCAGCTCTGATCATATCTAAGGCTTGTGGTATTTCACCTTCTTTTTTCTTCTTCTTTTTCTTTTTTTTTTTTTTTTAATCTCTCTTCAGCTTTTTTTTCCTGGCTTCCTATTCAACCCAAAACTATTTGTGACTTTGAAGTTTGTGCTGTAAAGTGAGCTGCATAAGCAAACATCATTAAACTTGTGACATTCTGGGCTTTATTCATAACAGTTTGAAATTCTGGCAAACATTCTTTTGCACGCTGCAATAAGTAATTATTAGTCATAGGTCTTTAAATTCAATGATGAAATAGCCTACTGATTTAGGAATGTGGATGGTTATGGATCATTTTTTGGATTGTGGTTAAGCTTTCTTATGTAAGGAACAACTGGAGGAAAAACAAACTGGAAACAATCTAGAAAGAAAGTGATCATCCCAATTTGGAAACTATAGCTTAAAGTGATAATGGGAAGTTGAGCGCTACTCTGGTCTAGAGGGATACACACAAACAGCCTTCATGTGGCATGAAAAATGGTATGTAATATTGAGGCATTCAAGGACTTGTACTCAGAAGTTTTTGGGTTACCTAATCCATGTTGTTCTGGGTTGATTTGTGCTGAGTTGTTTTTTCAATGTTTGTACTGGTTTGATCTTCAGCATAAAATGTTCAACAGTTTGACTCAGAACATGCCCAGAGAATGCTGCTTTCCAGTCAACCCATAATCACTTCCCAGTACAGCCTTGGAGAGTGTCTAAGAACTTACCAAGAAAGCGTGTACCTCACTTATGTTATTTTGAAATGTCATTATTTTTGTTTAATTTTTTAGTTATTTAATTGTTTGAATTTAATAAAATGTTATTATTATTATTAAAGAACATAGGAGACTTTAGTTCTCAAATTCTTGAAAATGTTTAAGTGCACAGGAAATCATGAGTAATGTTATTAAGTGAGTATTTCCTATTACCAGAATAGATGTCAGATTGACTGTCAGACTGTATAGTCTTCAGGAAAAAGTAGGTACAAAAGCTGCCTTTAATTTTTTTAGACCCCTAACATTATATGCTCAATTAGGACCTTTTCCTTGTCATCCAATAAAGTGTTAAATACCTTCTCATTAGAATCTCAACAGATATCACTACTGTTTAGTAAGTTAAATGTAATATCTAAGATGGGTAGCTAGAACTGTTTTCTGAGAGTCACTCCAATCTTACTGCATAAATAACGGCTAAATTAGTATCCTTGTTCAGCATAAAGCCCTCCACTGTTCCACAAAAATATTCAAGCTTAGCAAAAAAAAATAAATAAATAATCTGGCACCAGGCAGAAAATTAATGGTTTCTGATCTGAGAACTTTGCTGATGGCCACAGTTCAGGGCAGGTTGTGAGACTGTCTTCTAAAAATGTTTTGTCTCCTCAACTCCTGAAATGTTGGAAGTGATCAGTACTTGCCAGAGAAAATAATTGAATGAGGTGTGTACATCAGGGACACAGGGATGCAAAGGTAGATTTCTAATCTTAGACAGACTTTATTGAAGCAATTTATTTTACTCTTTATTTGAGTAGAGTAAGACACAGCTTTGCCATTTCCTAAAGTTTTTTATTTATTTATTTATTTATTTATTTATTTTTCTTTAAGATAAATGTTCTGTTATTCTTCCTTTTTGACTTTCTAGCACCTTTCCAAAGCAGCACTAGACAACTCAGTTGCACAGCTTGCTTTGGGCTATAGTATTAAATGGATAATAAACCTGAGCAGTTGGCTATCTAGGAACAAAAGACCTAGATTACAGAACCACATATATTTCTACTTCCTTGGTATCAGTTACTGAAATTCCTTCAAATCCTTTAAGATTCCAGAGACTTTTTAGGTCCATAGTTTCTTACTGAGACAAATGAATTGTTCGCAGGAAAGTTAATTTGGGATGCTCTCTGGGCTCCGAATGTGTATGTATATATGTGTATGTGAAAATGTTTTAGAGTGTGTAAGTAATTCTTTATGCAATTACATTTTCATTTTAAAAATGTTATAGATCACACAAGAAAAGCTGAAAGTTTTCAGAGTTTGAAAATACAGTTTGACACGTTTAATTCTGCAAACCCGTGCTAGCATAATAGATACTCAGGAGGGTCACAAGTAAGAGGTGGCAATAGCATAATATTTCATAGGTCAACTGGTCAATTACAGTGTCTACATCTGTATAGGGAATTTGCAGATGAGCATAGTTTTCTATTATCAGAATCTCAGTAGGGAGAATTAAAGTGATTTAGATATTGTGCTGATCTTTCATGACTTGGGTAAAGGAGGATTTAATGAGATCACTGGCATTGCTTTGCCCCTGTTCCGTAGCTCACTAATCAGGAGAGCTGTGAGAATTTCAGGGACCAAAAAATATACTGAAAGCCTGAAGGGTCTTGGTGGATGAAAAGGCAGTCAGTGATTTGGTTTTCTAGCTTATCCCATGTATCCTCTCTGTCATAAGGAGCAGTTGACGTCTGATACTGCATCATCTGTTAAAAGCAACGCTGGAAGTTATTATATAACTTATATATATATATATAAATGAAACATTTTATGTCATGATGCTATAATTTGAGTTCCTATCATTTCTCTCAGGTTCTTTTTACAGTATGGAATTCAAGATATCACATAAAAATAATTTTAAAAAGCTGAAAGCTGAGAGAAAACCAATTTCCTTTTTTCATTTGATTTTAATAAAAATGAAATAATTAAGCAATCTTCTCTTTTAACACTAAAGCTTAACGAATTTAATATGAATGCATTCCTTTATCTAAAAAAAATAATAATTTAAAAAAATGTATGATTCATTTCAGTAATTTGAACTAATTATATACTTTCTTGGCATCTGTTATACTAAGTGGTCCAACATTTGTTATGAACTGATGGAGAGGGGAAAAGAAGAAGATGGGGGGAAACCTTCCATACACACTTTTGAGTTGTGGCTCTGTTTCCCAGCTCACCCGCCAGCCCATTTGGTCATTCTGTCGAAGTGATATCACTGAGGTCTTTCTGTCTGCTCCTGTCTGGTTTCCAGGAGGGCTTCTACCACACTGCAGCGTGGTACTATACTGTACATAATTAGAGCACAACATTGCAGTCCCATCTGTTTTGAACTGTATTAAACTCAGATAGATGAAAAATCATACCTGTTCCAGAGAGATTTATGTTGGTATGAATCACGGTTTGGAATAAATTAGCAGTGATAATATAATAGCCGAAGGTGGGCCATTAAGAGTTACTATCTGTTCCTTTCCCATCTCCCCCTCTCTCTCTGTCTTCACAAGTGAAAATGCTGTTTGTTACCTTATGGCTAGTAAAAACTAATATTGCTACCTTGACTTATATTTGTACTTCTCTTTTTCTCTCTTTTTTTTTGTTCATTTTGTTTTTTGTTTTTCCTTTATCAGAAAATATACTACCACTTTAGTCTTGTGTTCACATGCATGGTATAACAGTAACCCAGGTATGGCCTGCCAAGGAAGTGGATTTTTTTTTTATTTTATTTTTATTTTTATTTTTGGCAGGGCAAATGAATTTGTCATTTTTCACAGATTTTTCCATTATTTTTTTTTTTCTTCAGAAAAATGATGACCAGAGCTTTCAGATAATCAGAATTATATATGTCACTGTACTAGGTTCATTTACTAGTTCAAAAGTACTTTTCATTTCATAATTTTAGAAAGCTTTTAAATAAAAGTTCTACATTCAATTAAAAGCAAGCACAAAGATTTAACCTTCAAAATATTTTTTTTTACATTATCAAAGCAAATGCTTGTGAAAAGCCAACATGATTTTGAATGTGTGTGTTTGGCTGGGGTGGGGGTTGTTACTTCCAAATGTTTTTCAGAATGTGACTTCATGATCTAGACTAAGTTCTCAAATGGTGGGGGAGCATGGTGTGAAAGGAGCTTCCTGATTAGTTTTAGTTCTCATCTATGTGGTAAAAATAACTGCTATCAAAAGAAAGTGAAATTAATAATATTTCTTCTAATTTATCTATTCATGTCATTAACTGGAAGTAACTCAAATGCTTATTGCTCTGGTGAAGGCAACTATTTCTCATCACTCTTAACTACATTGCTGTTTTCCTTGATTCAGAGGTATTTCTCTTTCATTCATAATTTACATGATGCATTTGCACTGGGGCACACATTCTCTGCATTAACAAGTATGTGTATTTTCTAGTTTGTAATATGCACTACTATCTCTAGATTCCGCCCTTCATTTTTTTCATGAAGAAATAGTCTTTTCTTTGAATAATTCCCAGTGGACTGTAGCAGCAGAATACGTTTCACTCGTACTGTTCCTACACCAGACTACTAGTCATACTGATATGCTAGACCTGTGCTGACTTAGAATTAGGAATCCCGATAATGGATTTCATCATTTATAATATATCATTTGAAAAAAAAATATGTATTTTTATATATAATTCCCTGTCTTTTCATGAAACTCTGTTTCAAATAGTTTGTCTCCACTGCACATTATTTGTGATTCATGGTTTAAAACTGTGACAAGTAATGATGTTCTAAAAGTATAAATCTACTTAACTAAATCTCTATTTAAGTATCTAAATTATAACTATTTTTGTGTGATTTTTTTTCTACCTATCTCCTTTTTGTGTCATTCTCTCAGCAGTTAACTCAGAAATGAAATAAGTTTTATTTATCTGCATCAAGAAACAATAAATGTAGCCTTATCATCTTATTATGAATGTCATTGAGAGGAGAATGCCATTCTCCAGGTTTAAAGGTACTTTCTAATTTTTGAAGTGCTCCTTTCACTTGTGTTCAACAGTTCAAAAAAAATTTTTGATGGGCTTCAACTAAATTTTACAAAAGATTTTCCTGAAAGAAGGGTAATTGCTAATTAACAGTTTCGTTTTCCCCTCTTTTCTGATTCCATAGACATTATGAAGGTATTTCCACTGTGGAGTATTATTCTCCAATTGTATTTTTTCTCTATTTCTTTATTTTCTTGAAATATCTTTTAATGGTTACTGCTAGGGCTGAGATTCTAGGTTGGACGGGAGCACAACTGGTCTGTGCGACAATTCTAAAAAAGTTTCATTATCAAGTTCTAATTTGAAAGTTAATTGTTTGACAGGACTGTGATTATGGAAGGGAATGAGGTGAGGAAATTATCTTACACTTCTTCAGATGAATTCTTTAACAAAAAAAAATTAATGAAGTAGATAATAAGGTTTGCTAATAATAGAAGTATGAATGCAACCTTGAACCTGGAGTAATTCCTAACACCTAAACAATTTTATGTTGTTCTAAACAAACTGGAATTGATTTTTTTTAATTATTATTATTTTTAATGACAAGAGGTCTATTATTAGGAGTAAAGTGATTTAGGTCAAGATTAAATCCCAAGCTAATCCTGAACACTAGCAACATGAAAAAGTTGTGTGTTAGAGCAATGTTTCTATTCAGTTTAAATTGACCTCAACATGAGTTTTTCTTGAGTAGAAGAATGACATTGTATGTTGTTTCCCCAGCAAGTTGGAGCATGCACTCTCTTCTTCTTAAGACAATTAAAATAGTGCTTTAATGTGTGTATATGTAAGTGTTCATTTTAAAAAATAAAACATACACAATTAAAACTGTGCTTTAATACAACAAATGTGGGTATATGTAAGAGTTCTTTAAAAAAAAAAAAGTGAATATAGCTATTTGGAAAAAAAAAATAGAAAAAAAAAAAAGCATCTACTGCATGATCTTGGGAGGCCTGCAACTTTAAAGCAGAATTATATTTAAAAGGTCAGTTTGCTACTTGTGTCAGGAGACTAAAATCACGCATTCTGGGCGTTGTCATGGCAAAGTGCCACACTATTATAGGTTTCCTGAACAGTGTTTGCTTGATTTTTGACCTACCGATTACAATTTCAGTTAACTTGCTAGTGATTTAGTTTACCTACAGAAAATAGTAGTTTTCTCACTAGATGGGACTAATTTCTGTGTGGAAGGCAATTTGAAATCTAATGGTAAAAATTTATTTGCCCAAAATGCAGAGCGAGACGGACACCTTCTCTTTTATTCTGTACCACAAGGCCTCTTTTCTTTTTTTTTTTTTCTTCTTAACATACAATTATTTATTTATTTTATTTTTGACACTGCTAGATGTGACACAATACTGTGAGAGACAGATATCAAAGCGAACCATTCACTTAGATCTTTCTTTTGTGCTGTGACAAGCATATTGGTAAGACATGAAAGTGCAAGCTCCTTATTTTTTTTTTTTATGTGAATGCTTCAGAGAGGGAAATACAGAAATGATCACTAAAACCATTGTAATACTAAAAGCACAAAAGAATGAATAGAAAATTATTATGCTATTTTTTTTCTGACTTTATTTCTCAAACATGGAGGAAATCTCCTGTATTGTATGTTGCTTAAATTGTCTATTTTAAGTAAAAATACCTTTATGTTGTGCCCTAAACAGATTTTTATTGAATGAATATTGTTGAATTTGAACAGTCATGACAGATGTAAGACAGAAGGAATTACTGGGCAAAACACTACAGCTTGGTATAAGAGCTTACAACTGCATTGATTTAAGCATAATTTATTGACAATAGCAGAGAATTTGACCACTGTTTCTCTGTATTGACTCCTTGGGGATATTGGATTCTCTCTTGGGTTAAATGATTATATATTTTAAAATAATAATTACCATTCCATGTATTCCATGTTCTTAAAGAGAAGTAAGATATCTGAAGTAGATACACTGTATTTAACTCAGCTGAGAATTTAGTCTTTATTATGAAAAGGAATTTAAACTAATTTGTTTATTGCCAATACTGTGATTTTTTTAGGGGGATTGTCAGTCTGGAAGTGAAGTTAAGGGATGGTGTTGGGGAAGGCAGAAAAGATTTCTTTTTCCCAGAAGTATGTTTTGCCTTTGAATAGCTACATACACGTCTCTTTGTACTGCAGGTATTCCAATGCCAATATTGTCAAGGATGGCTTTCCACACTTAAATGCCGTATACACTGGCATAAATGAAGGAGTAATCACATTTCCTTCTCAGTTTCTTTCAGCAGTTCACCTCGGTTAGATCTTTTCTCCTCAGGGAATGTTCACTGTAGTTGCTCTCTCTCTCCCTATATATATACATTTTTTTCTTAACCGCAGTGCTTATAGTTTACTGTAATTAAAGCTACTGTGTTCCTCACCTATGCCAAAGTGCAATGTTTTTAAGTCAGACCCTTAAAATACATATTAACTCCCCCCAGTTACTTTAAAGTCACAGAAGTGGCTTTATGGTTTACCTTACTTAGCTGTGCCTTTACTAACCAGCTTCAAGAATGGTATTACTTATGGTAGCAGGAAAAAAAAATAATGATAAAAATCCATTATTTGGCTGTGAGATGGTGGCATCTGCAATAAATTCTCTTACTATAGCTGTCTGACACAGAGACAAAACAAGTAGGCATATGCACTTCCAGGACTTGCAAAGTTCCTGTGTTTGCTCAAGAATCTGTGTGAGGAGAGCAGAGCTCTTTGGCTGTGGCCTGCCTGTGTTTGGAAATGCCTGGTCCTGATGAAGACACCTCCTCACCTCAGTTAAAGGCAAGGATAAGCACCCTAAACTTTTTGGCACTGACTATATGCATCCTGTGACTTCTGTATGAAATATGTTCCTTTAGTTTCCTCACCTCATATCTTGGTAAGGAAGATGCCAGACACCTCTTGCCATGACGCCTCAATTACAGGTTGTGGTTGCTAGGTCCCCTGGTTCTGTCCCCTGTTCTGCTGGGTCACTGATCCTGTGACATGTGCTGCTTCTCATCTTCACTGGCTGTTACAGGTTTTCCTTGCCTGCTCCATCTCTATATGTCCTTTGACAATGTGGCAGATGACCATAGGACCTTTGCAAAAGTTTCAGTCAGCTGTTTCAGTTCTTAGCAGCAGTATATATATTATGCAGGCTTTCTCAAGTGTTTTGATTACAAATTTTTCAAGCACTGTACAGTCTTCTTGTTTGGGGGTGGGGGGAAGAATTAAATATGTTTTAAAACAAATTAAAAATTTAAAAATATATATATTATTATTTTTAAAATTCCCTCCAGAGTAGTAATTCTTAAACCGTGAGGCTGCAATCTATTTCTTTTTGGGTGATTATTTACTCCTGGACTCACATAGTTCTATTACTTTTTACAGCAACACAGCCTTTTCCATGCTGCCAAAACGGTAAACTTTTTCTCCTCTTGTGACATATTTTGCAAACATGATAAAACACCCCAAATAATTTATCATGTTCTTGATTCTCCCCATAGTGCCATTAAGTCATAGCTGCTCCTGTCTACCATGTGTAAACAAAATTTTCCCTAGAGTTTGCTGGGGACAGGGAAGCTGAGCTGCTGCCACTTGTAGGGTTTGTAACCACTGAGAAGGGGGTTGCCTGTGACTGGTCCCCCCAGGGATATGGGGTAAGTGTGGGGCTTTCCCTATTGTCCAGTCCCCTTTAGAGGTGATGCTAGAATGGAGCTTATATGTTTCCTATTCAGAAAGCAGCAAAAGATTGTTAAGCTGAAAAAAAAAATAAATGCTGTGGTGATATCATTTATATATATATATATATATATATATATATATATATATATTTTTTCCTGAAAGAGAATGAGAGGCAAAAGGAGTTTTTAATAGGACCAATACATCAATATTTAACAATAATCTGTCTTTTGTGGTCAGAGCAAGTGAAAAAGGATTAACAAATTTTCTGTTTTCACCTGTTTATGAATTGTTATATGTCAGTGAGTTCAGGTAACTTTTGTGCTACTGAACACTAACTTCTGTGAGGGGAAAAAAAAGAAAAAAAAAAAAAGGAACAGAATCAGTTCTCTTCACAAGATTTTGGTTTTCTGCTTTCCCTGTCAGGTTATTTCTTTCTGTCATAATTACATCTTGTTTAGATTCATAGCATTATCTATCACCGGTATGTAGAAAAATGCAAAATCCCAAAGTTGAAGGAAGATGTCCAAACTGAAAACTTCTCAAGAAGTTGGAAACTTTTTTTTTTTCCCAGCTCCTATTCATTTTAAAATAAAGTGCATTGACCTCTGACATCAAGTTGAGATCACAGTTTCCATTTTCAACAAATGAATTGGTATTAAAAAATCAGAATCAAAAGCAGAGAGTAATTATAATGTCACTGGATGAATATCAGCTGTGAAAAAAAAAAGTCATAGTAAAATTGCAGAGAATAAATGCAATTTAAGAGATTTCTTTGGCAATGTGCGGATACCAAGTACAAACAAATACAAAAAGATGAAGTTTAATTTTAAACATGACAGAATATTCATGCTTAGTTTTTAAGATACAAATCTTTGGAAACCAGGGGTAATGTGTACCAGGGAAAGAAATGCTGGAAAAAAATGTGAGTAGTATATGCTTTTATCCTTTGTACCAATCATTTTCACAAACGTATGATCCAAAGACAGACTGCCAGTTCTATTTTGAAAATGCATATGAAATAGCGTGGATTTCACTGTCACCATCATTCATGTAGCAAAATACTGTGTTTTTTTTGTGTTTTTTTTTTTACTATCTTTCCTCTTCCAATCCGTAATTCAGCAATTAAACATTTACCAAATGGTTCAAATGATATGCTTAGTAATCTCATCCTGTTCCCTGCCTGAATATGCAACAAACCAAACATACATCATCAAAGATGCGTGTGCCAGACTTTGCTTTGTATAGTCTGTGGTTCTGGCAACTAGATGTCTTGGAGAACAGGACAGAGAGAAATTTGCACAAGCATTGATTGAAATCTGCCCCAACCCCCTTCTGCCAGTTGATGGAAGCTATTCCTGCTGTTTTCCTCACTTACAGGAGTTCAGCATGGATTCACTGGTTTAAAATAGCAAGCAAGTTTTGAATGTGGCTATTATCACTCTGTTTTGAAGCCACAGGACTGAACAGTTTGGAAAGAATTTGTGTGTATTAGATTAGATTCCTGATACTGCCAGTGGTAAAACCATCATGGATTCATTAATGCTGACAGCAGTAAAGCTTTTCCCACATTCACAGAATCACAGAAAGGTCAAGGTTGGAAGGGACCTCTGAAGATCTTCTAGTCCAACACCCCTGCCACTCAGGGTTACCCAGAGCACATTGTACAGGATGGCATCCAGGTGGGTTTTGAATATCTCCAGAGAAGAAGACTCCACAGCCTCTCTGGGCAACCTGTCCCTGTGCTCTGTCACCCTCACAGTAAAGAAGTGCCCCCTTGTATTGAGCCGGAACCTCCCGTGCTTCAGTTTGTGCCCGTTGCCTCCCGTCCTGTTGCTGGGCACAACTGAAAAGAGACTGGTTCCATTCTCTTGACACCCTCCCCTCAGATATTTATACACCTTGATGAGGTCTCCCTTCAGTCTTCTCTTTTCCAGGATAAACAGGCCCAGTTCTCTCAGCCTGTCCTCATACAACAGGTGCTCCAGTCCTCTCATCATCTTCGTAGCCCTCCTCTGAACTCGCTGATATGTTGATGTTTCCTTTCCTAGTAACATCCCAAAGTAATGAGTGATTTTTCTGGTTTAATAGAATTTAGTTGGTAGGTTATGTTGAGGAAAAATTGTGAACTAACCTGAAGTATTCTTTAAATTGAGTACCTATGTACTTCATTACTATTTACAAAATCAAATCTGAAAGAAAGTACAAGCTGTTCTATTGCTTGGTGTTCTCACAGGTGAGTCCTTTAGGATATTTTAATGTAAATTTTGTAATGCTTTAATTCAATTTTCTGACTGATTTAAATCCTAATGTTGCCATTTAAATACTAATAAACTATTTTTTTTCCAAAGTTTTGTATTATATTCTAATTTTGACATTTTTTCTTGGTCAAAGGTTATGAACTCTTCCATGGCTAACAATTCATTTATATATATTTAGTTGAGTACTTTTTCTTTTGTGAGTAAAATACCATTGTGGATTTATTTTCCATAAGAGATGACAGATGATTGTTCATATTAGAATCAGCACTAATGCTGATTTATTTTTTTTTAATTCATATAAGAGTTTTTTATCTTTTGCACCATTCTTGCATTTGCATTTGAAATGTACACATTGAAAGTGATCCTCAAGTAGGTAAATTTTGATCCAATTTGAATATCAATTCTCTCAAAGTTATTGGTTATGGTAAAAACATATTTATAATAACATTTAATAATGCATATATATAATGTATAAAATATGATAACATTAGAATACAAAATGGTTTGATTTAATATACGAAAACAATCTTAAATTGCATTTAGTTCTCAAATTTTAGATCTTGGTTAGAAAATCACTGGCATATATGTTTTACTAAGCTGAGAATAAGCATAATTAGCTGTTATGCTTATATCACTAATTCATTATTCTCTTAAAAACGAATCCAAGTTTATACTTTTCTGAATCCTCAGCAGCAATAAGAAACAACTTCAGTGTTTTAAGCAGTAATCATACCTTTCTTTGGGCAGGATAAAATCATAATGGGTATCTTATGGATATCCTTTGATGTAAATTTTACTGGTTACTTTTTGCTTCCTGGCAGGAAGTCATCTTATGTTCTGGAGATGCAGCTGTCTAACAGAATTTCAAGTTTTACAAAACATCTCTTAGGTGAAAATTTCAAAACATTTTATGCAGATGGACAAATATTCCTAACTCAGAGGCATAGCTTGATTTCAGAAGATGCCTGCAGTCACAGACTGATCTAGGCAATTGCTCTCCTAATACACACCACCATTTGCTCCCACCTGTTTTCATCTGTTGGTTCAATTAGATGATCACTTGGGTCAAGCTGTGAAGTCTGCACTGGAAGCCTGCCTCAGCCAATCTTGTGTCTCTTTTGAAACCACTTTATAGCTGAACTCTCTGCAGCTCCTCTTGCCACTTCTCTGCTGTGCTTCATTTTTGCATTGCTATTGCCAGCAGAAGTTGTCTTCAAAGGTATGAAGATGTGCAGTTAGAGTATACTTGGATTTAACTTTTCTTTCCAGCTTCTGGTCTTTTTCTTTCTCTGGAGGAGCATGAAATTTGTTTATATTGTTTGAGCCTAACACTTTGCTTTCCCCACAGATTTTTTTAACACAAGGGTTAAAAGTCCTTTGTGTTTCAAACCAAAGGAAGAGTGCAATGTTCTGTGAACCACTTGTTATACACAGATTTTTATTTTTACAAAGTATCAACTGCTAGAAAATTTTGATTTCTCCTCTGAACAACAAAAATATTCTTAGCTGTTTAAGCAGTTGATTTCCTCACACACAAGTGGGAGAGACAATATTATTAGGAGGATACACTCTTGCCAAATGTTCTAAGAATGAAGTTTTAAATAAAGTAAGAATTCAAAACATCTTGCTGCTCAGCAAAACAGAAAAAGTGGCATATTTTCTAGGAGACAACCACTCATAAGTAGGATACTTGAAAACAAGGCGAAACAGCAGGAGTTCTGGGGACATTTGCATTAACTGAAGATGGGGCATGATCAAACAAGCCGCAGGTGTCAGAATGTGGAAGGAATAAGGGAGAAAAGTGTCTGCTTACACTAACCTTGCAAACATAACCTGCTGTCCCTGCCACTTCCAACGTACAACAGGGGTTTGTTAAGCTTTCCTTTGTGTAAGAAGCCCTGCCATTACTTTTAAGTTTTATATTCCAGCCCACTCCCAGTTCCCAAACCTGATGTTATTTAAATTCTTTCTCTCATGGCATTTTCCAAAAGAATCAAAAAGAACAGGATTGCTTTCATGAAGTCAAGAAATCAATATGTTCAGTGAGAAGCAGAAAATGATTGACTTCTAAAGACCAGGAAAGAATCATAGTTGGAGGGAAGGGCAGTCCTGGCTGCTGCCAGTCCTGAGATGTGTAGTTGGAAAGACTGAAGGGAATCTTCATGCTCTTTCTAGAGGCAATAAGGGTGGCAAGGAATGGTAATATTATTTTGGAGATGGCAAGATCCAAACTTCTGTACTACCAAAGAGGTGAATCCCCATGGACTGCTGGTGGAGGTAAACAATGACGTAATTTTCTTGACTGGCTTTTACAATGCAACCATACACAAAGTCACTGTCTTCTCAACAATGAGAGTAGCCATGATTTCCCAACAATAGGAACTGCTTTGTTCTTCTTTCTTTCTTCTTCTTCTTCTCCTCCTCCTCTTCATCCTCCTCCTTTTTCTTTCTCACACTTTTCTTAAACTGTATGTGATTTTCTTCCATCACCTGGAAAAGAGAGACTTATGGTGATTCGCTGTCTCTTTGAATGAACATCTAGTTTCAGACAATACATATTGGTTTACATTTTGCACAAATGCGTTTGACAAATAAATATATTAGGAACTATAACAAGTCAACTTGAGCATGAGAATGGGAAGTTATTTTCAAAGCTTCTTAAAACCCATAATGAACACAATAAAAATAATAATAATAATAAAAAAAAAACAGTAGAATACAATTCTCTTTTACTGCTATTAAATAAAAATGGACTAATGTTTAAAGTTGGAGGCTGGAATACTTTAATATCCAATTTACTGTGGCTATGCTCATGCTATTACATGCTCATTTTCTTCTAGTTTTTAACGAGCCTTTGAACTCTGTCTTTCATTATAGCATTTTTTAAACTATTAATAAATTATAAATTTGTTCCTACTCAGCCTTTACTAAGTTTGATTCCCTGAATAAAGATTAGTGGATGGACCTTTTTTTTTTTTTTTTTTTTCAGTCTTTTCAGGTGGCTCTGCACTGAGTCAATATATAATGCCTCTTCTAGTTTGTTTCATTTCTAAATTATTCTAATGTTTTTCTTCTTTACGTACTTCTGGAGGTATTTCCAAATCTATCTGCAGCCCTTCTTACTTCTGCAGTATTTTGAGTTGAAGCATGTAGAACTGAACACAATAATATCTGGGAGAATATAATTAATAATATCCCTCCAGCAAAATATTTTCCATTATTTTCTGTCAACCTATTCATCCACCTGACCATTTTGATGATATTTCTATTATAGCTATTTTAGCACTATTAATGTTTTCAGTGTGCTCACTTACAGTGACATGTCAAGACTTTTGCCTGAGTAGACACAGTTAATTTAAAACTCAACAATGTATATGACTCATGCAAATTTTCCCAGCGTGACTTGACTTGCACAATTTCAATCTGCCATTGTACTGACAAATTGCATAATATTGCTTGGTTCCTCTGGACTTCCCTAATTTAAAAGACTAGTGTCATTATCAAATTTTCCAGCACTGCTGTACTGTCCACAGCATAAACAAATATATTGATGTGTGGGTTAAAAACCTTTAGGCAACCTAATAACTCTTCCATTATGTCAATTGACAGCTTATTCCATTTATTTCCATTTATCTTAGAATATTTTAGCACATAGATAGTGTTTCAAGAATGTTAACTAACTACCTATTTATCACCACATTCTTCCCTCATGTACATGGGGAAGCTAGTGTTATCTCTGTTTTGCATTTAAGGAAACTAATTGTTGTGGTTTTATTCTGGTGGGTGCCCGAGCTCCACCTCAGCCGCTCTCTCACTCCCCCTGCTCAAAGGGAAAGGGGGAGAAAATACGATGCAAAGGGCTCAAGGGTTGAGGTAAGGATGGGGAGATCGCTCAACAATTGCCGTGACAGGCAAAACAGACTCAGAGGAGGGAGACAGTAAGATTTATTGCCTATTACTAACAAGCTAGAGAAGTGAGAAACAAAGGAAAGAAACAAAAAACGCCTTCCCCCCATCCACTCTCTTCCACCTCCTCCCCCTGAGTGGTGCAGAGAAATGGGGGAATGGGTTTTGCGGTCAGTCTATAGCACTTTGTCTCCGTTGCTCCTTCTCGGTCACTCTCATCCCCTGCTCCAAAATGGGGTCCCTCCCATGGGATGCCGTTCTTCCCGAACTGATCCTGCGGGGGCTTCCTACAGGCAGCAGCTCTTCGAGAACTGCTCCCACATGGCTCTGTACCACAGGATCCATCCATCAGGAGCAAACTGCTCCAGCACGGGTCCCCCACGGGCGGCAGCTCACCCCAGCCCCCCTGCTCCTGCGTTGGCTCCTCTCCACGGGCTACAGGTCTGGCCCGGAAACTGCTCCGGCAGGGGTCCTCCACAGGCTGCAGATTCCTTCAGTGCAGGTCCACCTGCTCCACTGGGGGCTCCTCCACGGGCTGCAGCGTGGAACCCTGCTCCACTGTGGTACTCCATGGGCTGCAGGGGGACAGCCTGCTTCACCATGGTCCTCACCACAGGCCGCAGGGGACTTCTGTTCTGGCCCCTGAAGCACCTCTCCCCCTCCTTCTTCACTGACTTTGGCGCCTGCAAGGCTGTTTCTCACTCCTCCCTCTCCCCCAGCTTCTGTGCTGCAGCCCTTTTTTCCCCTTTCTTAAATATGCTCTCACAGAGGCACAAACAACATCGCTTACTGGCTTGGCTCTGGCCAGCAGCAGGGCCCTTATCTAACATGGGGCAGATTCTAGATTCTTCTCACAGAAGCCATCCCTATGGCCCCCTGCTACTAAAACCTTGCCATGTAAACCCACTACACTAAGACAGACAAGCCAGAATAAAATGAGATATTTTGCAGTGGGGTTTTACATGAAAAGAGAGTAGTAATTCTTTACCTTTAATTTATGGAAGCTTTCTTTACCATTTTTGAACTTTTTTTTCCTTGTTTGTTTATTATTTGGGGGGGGTGGGGTGCAGTTCTTGTGCTGTTTGCATGCATTCTGTCATTGTTTAGCAGAGAAAAGAGACCAGCACCTCCCTTTCCAGTTCCAAGTCTAATGCATTCATCTATACTTTGGACAGGATGTATATCTCTACAAGAACACAGCTGAACTCGCTAATGACTTAGTCCTGACAACCTGCTGGAAAGGCTAGGCCTTGAATTTCGGGGCTAGTTCTTTGTGGCATCTACTCCAAGCTACTTTCTACTCTGAGAAAACAGAAAGTGTTTTGTTAAATAGCTAAAATCTAGGAACTTCTCCATTCATAGTTTTGTTGATTAATCCAGAACTATCTCTTTTTCAGATATAACATCTCTCCGGTATAGGCTATAGGATCTACTCCTTCCTAACAGTCATGAATTTGGTGGACTACTCCAGTTTAGACACATTCTCTCCATTCCATTCAGGTCAAATAAAGCAGAATTAGAACATGTTCTGTGGTTATCAAGGACTGTTATTACACCCATAATATAATAATATAATATAATATAATATAATATAATATAATATAATATAATATAATATAATATAATATAATATAATATAATATAATATAATATAATATAATATAATAACATAATATAATCTAGTATAATTATTATTGATAACTGTCATACAAGTGGAGATAAGAAATAATCTGGAATGATTATTTTTCTTCAAATTATGTCAACAATGACTAGATAAAAAGAAACTGAGTTTTTGATTTTGGATCAGTATTAAAGCTTTGGATATTAACTAGATAGATATTGTGATTTTTTTTCAATGTATCTGTCTCCCAGCTGCAGTTACATTTATATATATTTATATATATATATATATATTTATTTATTTATTTATATTTATATATATATATATTTATTTATATATATTTATATATATTTACAGAGAACTTCATAAGAGACTGTTTTCCTCCATTGGTGACAATTTTGTGAATCCTTTCAGTTTCATTCACTATCTCATTCTTTTGGTGTTACAATGCTGGCTAAACTGAAGTACCTTATTTATATTCACTGTATTTCTTATGACAGTAGTAAATTGGGAAAAAATATGTGAAAGATGATGGCATTGTACCACTACATGATTCATGTAAATGGGAAGAGTACCCAATTTTATATTTATTGTGCTTTCTTAATTAATTCTCTCATGCCAGAGTTTTGAAAGATATACTTCCATTGGAATGACAATAGATTCTTTTCTTCAAAACAGTTTCCTTTCCCAAGGAAAATATTAAATATCTTAGACAGACCCCCCTCCCCCCTTCCTTGCAATTTATGAAGTTGGATAGACTGAGAGAAATGTGTAACCTAAAGAGTCATAAAAGGTTGATCTGAAATGTAATATCTGTATCTGTTAAAAAAAATTGTAAAGATAATATTTTCATAATCATCTGAAGTTTAAGGTTTTCTATTTTATTAAAAAGAAAAAGAAAAAAAAAGAAAAAAAAAGGAAAAAAAGAAAAAAAGAAAAGAAAAAGAAAAAAAGCCACCCAACAATGATAATAACAACACTTACATAGTAATTATTTGATTGGTGGGTGGTTGAAGAGAGTTTTTATGATCTACCTGCATTTTACCTTTAATTTGATTGCACTGTTGACATTAGTTTCCCAAAGAAACTACATACATTTCTTCTTTTGCTGGTTGTGGATTACATTAACTGAAGTTAGAAGAAGAAATAGGTAGGTTTGTTTGCTTTGTTATTAGGGTAAATTGTTAAGCAAATCTATAGCTTGGTGTTGAATGATAAAGTACTTACTGTCATAAGCCTGTTACCAATAAATTTTCTGAAAATGTAACTGAAGAGGTTGTTAGAACCATATTTTCTTATTTATTATCTGAAATTCATGTCTTGTTCAGTAACAGTTCTGTTTAAAAACTCATAGCATAGCATGTCCTAGTCTGTGAGCCAAAAATCTCTCTCTCAAAAAAAATAAAAAACAACCCTCCAAATCTGCTCTCCCCCCCCCAAAAAAAAAAAAACAAGAAAAATAATAAAAAAAAAAAAAGCATTGTTATTGTGAAACGTACATTGGTGACATTTTCAAGCTTCTTCACTTTAGCAGCTCAATTTCAAAATATTAAATGATTTTTGTTTTCTAACTTTAGGGTCAAGTGTTAGAATTTTAAAGGTAATTCTAAAATGCATTCTTAGTTTCAGGTAGGTATGTGTCTAGTGAGGTTTCAGAAACTAATAGCTGCTAATTTCAGTACTTTTGAAAATCTCACTGAGTGTGTGTCTCTATTTTTAGACACAGAAATGTCACTAGACATATAATCCCAAGAAATTTCTTGTTTTGATGGCATTCCCCATTTTCTTTAGCTCATTGAATCTCTCCTTGTGTGTTCTTTGTTCTATTTCAAATATTTTTCAATCTTCTAGAAACTACATTCCATGGTGATTATTAAATCTAGACTTCTTTCTTTATACAACTGTTTGCAACTGTGGGGTAAATACCTAAAATTTATTAAAATTTATTAAAATAAAAACATAGAAATAATTAAGTTTGTGTTGTAGATATTACAAATTTAAAATATATTTTAAAAGAAATAAAATACTCGTGTAACTGAAATGTAACAACTCCTGGAATGTGAATTAAGAGAAAGAAATATTTCCATGTTAGATTCCATGTAAAATTCAATGCAAGGAATTAATACAAGGGAGCATTGTTCTTGCAAATACTGATATGCTTTTGTGGGGATATATGCAGACAAATTTTAATTCCAAATGATTAATCTTAAATCTCAAGATCTTATTTTAAAGTAAATTACATAAGGTGTATCAACTCTCTTACAAAAATTGAAATAAGGTGTTTTCCAGCTTTATTAAACATATTTTAAAAAATCAGACTAGTGTTTCTGGAGTTTCTAGATTTGCGCTGGGATCAGATTCCAGTATAGTGTTTGTTTTTTTTTTTTCCTTTCAAAAATCTGAGGAAGAAAAAAACACTCAAAGAGGCTCAAACAAAATTTCTTCCTGAAATGAATATTTTTTTGTATCAAATATACAAAGTTTTGAAAGCTTGTATGACACACACACCTCAAAAATCCTTGCATCACACTAGGACATGTGGTTTGAGTAGTTATAAAAGAACTAATAGGGTACAGTGACCAAGTAGTTGTCGTTATATCATTTGAAGATTTTTAATTGACATTCTTATGGTCCTGGGTCTAGTACATCCTTGTGTTGAACAAATGGTTCAATAACATTTTATAATGCTTCTTATTTTCAGCAGAAGAATGCATTCTGAGTTGCTTGTCTTTCTCTGGCTTTATGGTTTATAAACTGGCAAAAATAGGATTAGAAAAGAATGGGAAAGGAGACAATGTTATCTTCTGCTTTAATTATAATTACGTATTTCCACCTTTTTTTTTTTTAATTTTATTTTTTTTTATTTCTCAGCAGTCTAATATTGTAGAACTACAAAGCCATGAAGGTTTTTGGTGATGCTATATTGCTTTTAGTTATTCAGTGAGTTGCTATATCTGGATGAACCTCATCATCTTTGCTGGCCAAAGGCAATGTATCTGTAATGAAGGCTTAACTATGTAAAGTGACCCAGAATTTAAGGAAGTTGTGGTTAAGTTAGGTGTTGTAGATGTTATAAACTGTGTTTGAAGTAGAATATAAATGCATATAAAATGCTGTGGTACCATGATGAAGTGAGCACTCAGTGGTATTTCTATCTATCTATAAGAATATCTGTTTTGTTTTGTTTTGGAAAATTCTCTCATGTAACTACAAGATTCCTTCATTTGCCCATCTCAGAAGCAGCATATAGCTCAATATGTCACTTTCTTACATACATCTAGGAATTAAGTGGACTTCTGAGGATTCTTGCTAATTTAGTTTATTTTTATATACACTTTTACTAGTTTGTTATACACACTTTATCATAAAAGATATATTTTAAACTTCCATTTAGTAGCCTGAAAAATATGTTGTATTTAGGCAGACAGGAGGTAGGGAATAAACTGGCTTCTGTCTCTGAAATTGTTCTTTTGCTTGACACAAGGATCAAAAACGTGTATTACCAGCTGTCCTTATAATACCCAAAAGAGGAGTCCCTAGTACAAATAAATTCTGTAAAAGACTTTTGAAATGCAGCATGTCTTTGCTTTAACACTGCATGTTAATAAAGGAGTCTTCTCATTATATTGAGAAATTATGTTTTCATGAACTCAGTTTAGCAAAGCAAGCCTTACTTATTATTAGCAATCCAGAAAGGTCATTATCTCTGAAAATCAGTACAAAATCACATTTTAAATGGAACCTTCTTAGAATTATTGGTGCAGCTAGAATGGGTGATGGTGGTGTGCATGAGAAAAAAAAAAAAAAGGCTACAAGATTTGAAAGCAGTCTTTTATGGTTTTTATTTAGATTGTTTGTTTGTTTTTTTAATGTCAGCTTAACAATTAAAATATAAGCCGTATAACTGGAGAAAGAGAAAGAAAGAATAAAAACACATATTACTGTGTCTGGTACAAATTATCTCAGTAGCCATATAGTATCATTCCTTTATTCACGCTTTATGAAGGGCATGGGTAATTTAGGAGGTACGCTCACATACATTTCGTGTGGATGTTGCTCTTCCAGTGTGTTGTACTTTTTATGGTGCTTGTCCTTGGGCTGCACTGCAGTATTGGAGAGCAAAGAGAGGCTAAGTCATTTTACACTTCTTTAGCTGTTCCTGCAGACAGTTCCTTCTGCTCTGAAGCATATGCATTCTTAAATTTTGTTTCAGTGTTGTTGTTTTTTTGTTTTGTTTTGTTTTATCAGCCATTGTATCAACTGAAAGGACTGTGGACTTCAGCCCACCCAGCACAGCTTGTCACTCTTTCTCTGTTAGTGAAAGAGTGCTCTCTAATCCCATTTATTAATACAATGCTCTCTAATCCCATTTATTCAAAATAAACTGAAGTAGCAATTGCTATTTAATCTGTTTTCTTACCTCATTTTGATAAAAAGAAGCTAAAGAGTTCAGACAAAGAGTTCAGAAGGTACATCTGAGGAGGTGAAGATAATATGGATAAATGAAGTGACATGCGGCTGGTAAAAGTGGATTGAGAGGAGAAATTTTATTCTGTCAGGTCAGGTAGCTGGAAGAGGATACACGAACAAGTCTTCAGATCCAGTTCCCAGTACAAATTTTTAATTTAGAACCCAATCTGTTGCTCCAACATTTTAGATCTCATTTCTTTCTGTGTACTTCTTTCTTTTAATATAATTTTTCAGCATTTCAAACAAGAAACTTAGATCTTAGGAAACATTGTGCATGTCCATGCATTTGTATATTAGGTAATTCATGGAAAATAAATCCCAAATGAGCATGCAAAGACTAGGAGCATATAAGACTGGGAGACATTCATGATGTTATCATCTGGCTTTGGATGTTTTTCCATCTGTATTTTTCATAAGGATGATATCAGCTTGCAATTAATTATTTAAAGATGAAATATTTAAGATGTACATTAGTATATTTTGCCGTGTCTTATAACTCCGTTACAGTATCAGAATACCTTTTTCTTCTCAAAAATTAGTATTTTAGTCCAAGTATAATAACAGTTTGTCTTAATTAATTTATCTTAAAATAATATGCTGGAATAACTGCTGATGCAATGTGGAAGTTGCAAATATGAATCCAAATTTGTTTAACCTGTAGAGAGTTAATGATGTGACAACAATAAGATGGAGTAATTGCTTTAGGTTGGTAATTTACATAGTTTAAACAGGGCAGCCTCTAGACTTTAAATCAGTAGAATTAACACATTGGCTGCTTTTTAGTAGTGGAAGGTTTTATAAACTCACAAAGCATGTTAATTGTGCAAGGATAGCATAGATTATGTTATTTTTGGCAGTCTTTCAAATATTTCCCCATATAAAAACTCTTTGCCTAATTATGTTAAGTCTGCATTAATCTCTGTCTTTTAAATAGATATTTTCCTTTTTTCTTCTTTTTTTTTTTCTTGTGGCAAAGAAGGAAATAAAGATACATATAATTATTACAGTAAAAAATTGAAAGATCATGATTTTACAACATATTTCTGATAATGATGTCCAGTATGTCATGAATTGAAGTGTTCTTTTGGATAGCAACTTACACAACTAATGTACTCAGATACTTTAATCTCCCCACACTGACCTACAAAGTTAAACTTAAGATCTAAGGTTATTTTAACATCTTACCAAAGTACTCAAACTTTCTAAAATGCAACTTTTCTTGCGTTTCTTGCCTCTTCAAGGGTCTATGAAGTAAAACAACTGAATTTAATATTAGGCTAGATGGTAAGGTTTTATGAGGAATCTAATGAATACATTTTTCAGTTCATTTTGGAACAAACTTGTCTATCAGAGCTGGATACATTTTTCTGAGGCTATCATCTAACAGGATCATGGGTTTGGCACTTCTAAAAATCGGTCTGCAAAGTTCTATTGTGTTGATCATGTTCCGTACCACTGGAGATGTTTTTTTGTTGTTGTTGTTTTGTTTTTTATTTTGTTTTGTTTGTTTTGTTTTGTTTTTAATCAGCAAAACATGAAAATAGCTTTAAACAGAGTATGTTGTTTCTGAAATACCTGCAGCTCCAGAGCTGTCTGGCTAGTTGTATAAAAATGATCAGGCAAGAAAGGACAAATAAACAGGTGTAAAGTAGCTAAATCAAATTATTTTGGTGGTTTGCCATAAAATGGTTATGTTGATTTCTTCTTTGATGCTCCACTAAGATTGAATAATTTTTATAGTAAATAAGGGATGAAATATTTTCAAAACCTCAGTAGACCAAAGTATGGTGAAATTCAATATTTATTTTATTTCAAAGGTTAAGTACTACAATGTGTTTCCAAAGTTATGAGTTATCTTTTTAATATCTGGTAGTTGTTCAAAGGACCTTGCTTTAAATGCTTTTTCCAAAACAACCTTTCCTTCCATCTACCTTTTTGGTAGTATTATTGCTTGTTGAAGATGCAATTTTTTAGACAATTACAGCAGGACATTGCAAAATAGAAATGAATGGACTATGTCAAATGCATGTAAGAGATTTTCTCAAGTCTTTTATGTGTGTTTATGTATATATTATGTACGTGTGATATGCATTTGTAACAAAATTTCATGATAAAATATTGGCTGCAAAATTAACAGCTGCTTCCCTCTGGCAGAGACTGGAGCTGGCTGAGCCAATTTTGTTTCTAATTACTGTATGATAGAATTATCACTGTGGAAGTGGGTGGGTGGGACAAGGATGAAAGTGCTGAAGGTCATTAGTCCAGGAGATCTTGTCAATTGACCAAAAGTCTGTTATTCTTTCTTTTTTCTTACCATTCTAACTTGCATGTAGAAAACACGAGAAAGCCTATTAAAAGGTGAACAAAGTTTTTAGTGGGAAATCCATTTGAAAAGTTCCTGCTTTGTCAGTTATGGTTCTTGATGCTAACTGCTTATCTGTTTAAGAGTTTCGAATATTTTTTCTGGTAGATATTCTGCTCTAATAGAACTATAGTATTTCAACTGTATATGAACTAGTTAAAACTTCTGCATGTCTTCATTATTCAAAAGAATCATTGTGACCAGAGATGAAATTAAATAGTTCATCTCTGATGGGAATTGTGAATACTGATGGATTTTGTTTGTGTGATGTACAGAAGAAAAAGTTCCTGCCTTGGGATTGCATGCACGGGACATAGGGGTTTTAAAAATAGTTCTAGAAAGCTAACATATTTATCCCATCCACTCCTTCATCCACAGGTGTGTAAGCATGACTCTATTCAACTTTTAGAAGCAATTATTTAGACCTAGATAACTGGACCTCCTGCTCAGTAGGGGGGGTAGACCAGATGATCTTCAGAGGTCCCTTCCAACCTTAGCCATCTTGTGATTCTGTGACAATTTAATGTAGATATCTGCCTAAACAAGGCAGGTAAGTTTCTAATAAAAGTTTCTAAGAAAATTTTGACTTCAATGGCAGGTATTTTCCTCAGGAAACACAGAAGTCACTGCAAGAAATCCAGCTATCACAAGCCATTTTTCATCTTGTATTACTGTTGTTGGCTTATCTTACTTGTTTAGTCTCCTTAATGGCAGGAGGTGATTCAGGCGAGACAATTATTAAAATATATATATTACTTTTAGTTTTTCTTTGTCTTGAATGCAGTGCTTTAGACATGAGGAATTGCTATTTGTCTTTTTTTTTTAAAGATGAATTTGTGGGTGGTCTTCAAGGAATGAACATGTGCTGTGTACCATGGCTATCTATTTACACTGTGTGTTTGAATCACTGAATTGCATAATAGCCTGTGATGTAATTGCACAGCCAAAAAAGTAATAGGTACAACAAGCATGATTGCCTGGTTGCTATGGGAAGATGAAATAATTTCAAATGTAAACTGCTCATGTGAATGGGAGAGGAAGTGGATTAAGGTTATTGTGTAATCACAGTTTTTAGCCCAGATATTGTAGCCCAGAAAACAAATATGTCCAGTGTGCTTTGCCAAAGACATTCTCTGGACCTATTAGTGTCTACAGAGAAGGAGTCATTTGGAAAATTTTTCATCCGTATACTTTTTTTAAATATTAGATTCCACAAAATAAATCTTGTATCATGGTTAAATGTGTGGTAATTGATTAAAAAGATTGAACAATTGTGTCTGCAAATACGCAATATAGCTACATCCAAATGAGTCTGCAGAGTCACTGGGTTAACTCCTTTCCAGAGCAGCAAAACTATTACCACTGTTACTGGATACTATCAACCACCATAAAAGAGGCTGAAACATAAAGGATTGTGTTGTGTGATGTTCCCCATAAACAGCATTGTAATTGGATCTTGAAAGGATGCTATTTTTTATTTACTTGTTCAATATTTTCTAAACTTGTGTTGGTTGATAACAAGCTATGATCTAGGAAAGCCCTTGCCTCGCCTCTTAGGAAGAGAAAGTAAGTCTTCTCTTCCTAAAGCAAACCATCACAACAGTCTGCGTTTTAGTGTACCTGTTAATAGTTCCCTCCCCCATTAGTAGAGATCTCTGGTTTATTGCATTTTGAATGGAATGAAAGGAAATTCTGGCAGTTGCTGTCTTTGTCAATAAAAGTACCTCTACCATGGTATTTGGGCCTTTGACAGATGTAGATTTAGAGAACTAATTTCATTCAAAACTGTTAAATTAGAATACTTGACAATAGTGCTAGGACACCTCTCAGTGTTGAGGTAGGACAGCAAGAGACTTTCAGAGTAACCACTAAATAGTAAAAGCATTGAATTTGATATAAAAACCCTGGTTTAGGGCAATTTCGTGCCATCAAAAGGAGGCTCTGGGGAAAAATAAAATAAAATCTTATATTCTTTACACTTTCTATTCTTTAACCACTAAAAAACTCTCACTGTAAAAAGTGGCTATTAATTGCTTGAGATATGGGATACAAATTCCACATTTGGAAAGGATGTTGAATCCTTACTACAGGTGAGGACCTGATTTCGAAACTGGTAAGTGTACAGTGCTAAGATTTCTAGTCAGAACTGCTTAACTGAATATAAACAATTTACTGACTTAGAGGGAGGAAGTGGAAGAATCTGTATGTACAGCTCATTGAGTAATTGCATTCCTCTTTAAGGCAAAACATGAACCCACATTTTCTAGCAGCAGCAGCAACTTCGCTTTTCTGTTCTTGAGCAGCATAAGATAGTTTCTAAAGGAGAATGTGAGTGTTTCAGAAATTGCCATGGAGCGGAGCCTTAAATTCACATCAAGGAACCTTAGTCAACCCTAACCTTAAAGTTTTTTTTTTGTTTGTTTGTTTGTTTTTTAATATATATCAGGTGACATATGCATAAATCATCTGATATAACAAAGTGTCCTAGACATTATGACACTTTGGTACTAGTGTGAAGTCAAGCAAGTGACACATGGTAGTGACAATGACACATGACACTGGCAGTGACACGTGGAAAGTGGATTGGGCATTTTATTGCCTTTCCAGGCTGAATGTCTCTGCCAAACAGAAATGAGAGTTATATTACCTTTCTGTTGTCATGGCATGCACCCAGTGAGTTGTGTAATACAAGAGGGAGTCTCTCAAACAAATTTTCTGTAAGATCTTTTCAGTTTTGCTGAGTGACTAGCTGAGTGTTAGCCAATAGCAGTATATAGCAAACTCCTTATTTTGTTTTCCACATTGATTGTGTTGATTTTTTAATTATTTTTTATAAATATATTGCAATCTATTCCCAACTAGACTACAGTTGAGACAGAGACAGTCTCTAGCATTATTTCCACCTCATTCTTTCATTGTATTTTTAAGTGCATTTCAAATCTGCAATTATTACTGTAAAACCTAGGAATGGTCCTTCAAGATAATTATGTTAAGGATATAGTCCTGAATCTCTATAGAATTTGATGCATATATAGGATTTGATGCATATTTACTTTTTATTTGGAAATTCTGCTTTCATTTGCTGAAGCAGTTGGATGATTGGAAGTTAGTAGTGGTAGTCTTCCTTTTCCCTGTTTTAGATTCACCATTGGAAAGCATTAAATTAATATTTAATGTAGTGACTGAGAGATCTTATGATTTAAGACTGGAAAAAATAGACTTGCTAAGTATGTCCCAAACATAAGAACAGACAGAATTCTCATTTCCTCATTTAATAACTTTGTTTTTGGTGGTGGTTGTTTCTGTTTTACAGGGTCACACAATTAGGAGGTAATTATTTTTCTATTTGGCTGGGATTATTTTCTTGCCCTTGCTTTAAGGGAATTAAATTCATGATGACTCTAGCTTTCTCTACATCAGGAAGTCATTACCTTTGAATGATTTTGTTTGTCTTCACAGAATCTTACAATCATAAAATGGTTTAGGTTGGAAGGGACCCTTAATGATCATCTAGTTCCAACCCCCCTGCCATGGGCAGGGACACTTCCCACTAGACGTTTCCTCAAAGCTACATCCAACCTGTCCTTGAACACCTCCGGGAATGGAGAATCCACAGCTTCTCTGGGCAACCTGTTCCAGTGCCTCACCATTCTCATGACAAAAAATATCTGTTATTTAATTGAAATCTACCCTCTTTTGTTTAAATCCATTACCCCTTGTCTTATCACTACACTCTTATCACTACAATACACTATAAAGAGTCCCTCCCCATCTTTCCTGTAGGTCCTCTTTAAATACTGGAAGGCCACTTTAACGTCTTCCTGGAGCCTTGTCTAGGCTAAATAACCACAGCTTTCTCAGCTTTTCTTCCTAAAAGAGGTGCTCCAGTCACCTGGTCATCTCTGTGGCCCTCCTGTGGACCTGCTGTAACAGGATCCTGTCTTTCTTATGCTGGGTGGCCCAGAGCTGAATGTAGTGCTCCAGGTGGGGCCTCACGGGAGCAGAGCAGAGGGGGAGAGTCACCTCCCTTGACCTACTGGCCACACGTCTTTTGATACAGCCCAGGATGTGGTTGGCTTTCTGGGCTGCAAGCACACATTGCCAGCTCACGTTGAGCTTCTAATCAACCAGCACCCCCACGTCCTTCTCAGGGCTGTTCTCAATCCATTCTCCACCCAGACTGTATTTGTGCTTGTGATTGCCCTGACCCAGGTGCAGGACCTTGCACTTGGCCTTGTTGAACTGCATGTTTTTCTCATGGGCCCACTTCTCAAGTCTGTCTAGGTTCCTCTGGATGTCATCCCTTCCTTCCAGCATCTGAAGGGATTCTTGCACTGGATACGATTCTACTTTCTGCTCCTGCACTTCTACAATATGTTTTGTAACAGACTGATCTTCACTTAATCTCACTGTCTGTGTTTTTACAGTGCCTCTCATTCTAGCAGAAACCGTAGATAGCTAGAGTCCATTGAGTAGAAAAGAGACTTTGGACAGCAGAAAACGAAACCTCCTTGGGGGAAAATTCAAACAGGAAAGAGAAGTAGGTACATGTTAGAGTGGTCAGCTTCCCTTTATGTTTGTTATTTAGTATAATGTTGACTAGGTTTTTAGATCTTCTCTTTCTGATTTGTATAATCTAGCAGCAGAGTTCATAAGCCCTTAATTGCAGCACATTAAGAACAAGAGAGAGAGAGAGAGACATAAATATAATTATGCAAGAACATCTCAATAATGACCCTAATCCAATGTGCCTCTATGACTGACAGTAGGTAGGGATTTCTATGAACTCTAGTATATGACCTGTATGGAAATAGTTAGCCCCAATAGATCCTCATTTATTACTTATGGCCAGATGCATTGGTCAGTAATATCAGCAACTAATAATTTATTGATTTTATACAAATTAATGATTTTGTATTACAGAAAGAAATGAAGTAACCAGGGTTGGCTTGCTTCTATTCTCAATCTTTGGCTTTTATCGTGAACCTGTTTTTTGAGCTCTTTTTCATAACAATTCAGGTGTCTCTCTAGACTCTTCCAAAAAATTTCACTTCAGTTGGTGTCCACTTTGGGGGTGTGTTTGTATTAAACTTCACTACCTAGAGGGCACTTTGAAAATTTAATCATGGAATGCATTTCAATGCTTTGAAAATTCATATCTAAGACTGTTTACACAAGCAATAAGGCAAGTAAGTGATAAACATTAAGTAAGGAATACATCTAACTTGTTCTAAATGTGCAGGAGTTATCATGACTAGCAGCTGTTAGCATAGCCAGTTATACAACTACCATCTTCTTATAGGCATTGTTGCTTCTGATATACGTGTCCATAAAATCAAGGGCTGAGCCAATAATTTAAATAGAAGCCAAAATTCATGGGCAGGCAATCTTACATATTTTCTACAAGCTAAAAAAAAAAAAAAAATCTTTTTAAAATAAGTGCTAATCAATATATTTTGAAACTTTTTATCTGTTATAATCATAATTAATATAGTGACTCATAATATTGAGACTCCTTTAAAAAAAATGCATTGGAAAACCTATTTAAATATAGTAATGGCTTTCTGTTGATGACAATAATCATCAGAAATTTAATTTAAAAAGATAATTTTAGTTACATTTAATGTAATTCATCATTTTTCTTTAATTAAAAAAAAGGCAAAAAAAATTACCTCTTTTTCTGTTTTCAGTGTTCTATATTTGTTTTTTCTTTTAAAACACTCCCTGCTAAAGCTTATGCTTTTCATTTCTTTTGCAAACACATACAGTGTCAGAAACAAGCATTTTGTTGATAGCCACCCTCCTTCATGTTGCATATTTGCTGAAATTTATAATTCAGATCTTTGTAGTCTTCTAAGCTTTTCACTATCATTAGACTGCAACAGGTGAGATGGCTAACATTTCTCAGAGATTCAGGTTACATTTAGATTTTTTAAATTCTCTGCAGAAATGGCTCTACATGTGAGAAATAATACTTCTCGATTTAACTTATCACAAGTTGCATATTGAAAGACTTCTTTAAACTTTAAATAAATTTTCAGCCAGCCTGAAAAACAGCCATCTCTGGAAAAAGGTATCTCAACAGTGTACCAGTATAGAATAGGAAACAATGTGAAAAACACCCACAGTTATGAGAAGGATGATATATTGCAGCATGTATTTGTAAAAAGCCTTCATCTAAAAAGAGCAGGAAAAAAGGAAAGTTACCATCAGCAATAACTACTTCATAATCACATATTTGGAGAGTTTTAATCTGAAATTTGACATGGTCACACTCAAGGATAATGAAAATTGATAGGATTACAGCACAAAAGATGGAGTTGTAGAGTGGTAGGGAAAGGATGAATATTTTAGAAGTTCAAGATACTGACAAGAAATCCATGAGCTAATGAATAAGTGTGTTTAGGAGTCACAAGCCCAGATTCTGTGAATGATTCATATGACTTTGTGCAGACTGCTTAACACATTTGGTCTTTGCTCATTCATATTCAAAATGGAAATAAATGCTTGCATGTCTTTCTAAAGCACTTCCAGCTTCAGGATGACAGTCTGCATTTATGAGCTGTTGCTAAAGGTGGAGTATTTTATCAGCAATACTGCTATTAATAATATGTGTAATGTACAAAACAGGAATAATTTTCCATTTTCTTCTGGCACAGGAAATGAACAAATGAACTGGTATATTCTAGTACGTATTTATGGTTTTTATGCCAAGCAGTGTCTGCTTTTCTCTTTGATGCCGATCATTTCTCAGAGAACAATACATGAAATGCCAAATTGAAAGAATAGTAACAGACATCAGATTGTTCATTTGTAGTTAGGCTTGCAGCAATACTTTCACTTGGCTTTTTGGGAGTCCTGAATGGTAACATTTTTTTTTGTGATTTTAGATTTGCTGATTAACATCTAAACATTATTTTTTCCTTCTACAACATGGAAACCAAGCAAACAAACAGTATGAAAACACTGTTTCTGTGTCTTGTCTCTCTGAGAAAGAATAAAAGGAATTTTCTCCCCCCACCAGTCATTCCACTGATCATTCCCTTTACACGTCTTCCCAGCATTACCTAATTCGTACCATGGTAGGATGAAATTGAAAATGTGTCTTTGTCTTCTCCAAAGGAAAGCGTCATATATGTAGTTAAATAATGAAATCATTTGAGCAATCCATATTATAAATAGTTACATCCCGTCGTCACAATTTATTACCAATGTCCACAGGTTTTTAAGTGCATTTTTTGAAGGGAATAAATTACTCTGGAAGTTTAATCTTGGAAAAAAAAAAATAACCTTGAACAGTGTTAAATGCCACAGGCAGTGAAGCTTTAAAAGTTTACACAGAGACAGCATCTGCCTTCAGCCCCATTCAGAATAGCCTATCGTCACGTAATTGAATTTACGCTACACTGCAAACACTAAAAAGAAAGTTTTCTAATGGCATTCTTTACAGAAAACTGTCAATAAAATTCCTTCCTTCCTTCCTTCCTTCCTTCCTTCCTTCCTTCCTTCCTTCCTTCACTCCCTCCCTCCCTCCCTCCCTCCCTTCCTTCCTTCTCATATCTTTTTCTTTTATTGTTAAAACATGACCAAGTGCAAGAACAAAAATAATACCTGAATTCCACTATGGGAAAACATAAGCTTCTGCAACATTCAGTAATCTTTAGATGTTATAGTAACTTTGAAATCCAAATAAAACCTTTTTTTTTTTTTAAGAAACATTTAGAAATAATATTTTTCTTTAGTTTTGATACAAAAATAATAAAAATGGCATATCTAGACTTTTTCATTCTTCAGCTCTATAAACAAATCATACGTAACAAGATACACTATAAGAACTGTAATTGTCCCTTCTTCCACCCTGTTTAAGAATAAAAGAGACAGAAGATAGTGCATTGAAATTTGTCGTTATCGATGTCTATGACTAAGTTATGCAAATGAAAATCTATTACATCCCCACTGAACAGTTAAAGGTGTATAATTGAATGCATATAATTAGTATTCTTTCTTAGGACCAAGTTGAGATCTAAAATCTGTTCCCACCTGGCTACCACGAACAAGTCACATGCATTGATCCATCTAAATTTATTCTGCTAGCAGTATCCAGTAACACTTGAATTTCAGTGTTGCTGACTCCTTTGCTTGTGGTGAAACCTTCTTTCAGTGACATGGCTAGTTCTCTCTGCATCAGCCTGGAAGAATCTAATCAAGTGAAAGTAGGGAGATGGGCAGATTTTGCAAAACCAGGTGGCTACATGTCCAAAGTTATTTCCTACGCTGCACAATAGACATCACCCGCAGAGTAGTGTTTGCAGTGGTATTATCATCCAGAGGTTTCCGTTATTTAAGGCTGTCATAGCTTTCTGATAATCTGAAGGAACCAAGACACAGCTGGGGAGGGTCACTGAGATGAGCTGATGCTTAAGTGGTCAGTCCAACCAAGGGATGCCCTGGTCTATTGGTTCCTGTATTCTGATCCACAGAGGTAGTCTGCCTAAGATTTTATTTTGTGTATTGTATATACAAAGCCTGCAAGGACTCAACACATAAGGAGCAGCAGCCATGTATCTTTTATAAATGTTCAGCTTCTGGGTTAGGACACCATCCACTGGACCTTTACTCACAGTGATTGATTGAGTAATGCAAGTTTTAATTATGTTTTTTAATTATGGTTTTAAGTACCTTCAGCCACACCAAAATGTCACAGGTATTAAGGCTTAGTAACAATATATATTAGCATTTAAAGGCCAGGGTTTAGAAAAATCCCATACAGTAGAATTCAGAGATAATAGATTACAATTCAGAGGTGGTAGATATGTTTTCTAATACATTTCTATATTCCACCTGATTTCCTAAAAAGATTAAGGTCTCTGAAAATAATTTGTGTGTACTCAGCTAGTTTGCAACATGCAACGCACCTCTGACTGCTTGCTGATGAGAGCTCGTACTGGTCATTCCAAGTACTGCAGTTGTGCCAGCAGCTTGCCAGAGCTGCCCTTATAACATTTCCAGTATTTTTGGTGAGATGTGACACATATTTTGCTTTCCATCTGAAGAGGTGTTTATCAATTCAGTCATTTTTCATGCAGCTCTCTTTCAATGTCAGACATTTTTATCAGCATGGTCATCTTCTGGCCTGTGTCTTAAACTGCTGTGCTTCGTCCTAATCAGCACTTCACCGTGACTACTTGGGACAATTGCCTTTCCTAGCAGCTGTTCCTTACCACATTAACGATGACAGACAATATCACTGCAACCTCTGCTGGCCTTCGTAATGATGAGCTGATTAGTGCAGAGCTTCTGTCAAAAAGCAGGTGATCAGCCTGGTGCAAGAGAGATTTCTTAGAAGGGGGTAGACAGCTGATTTCTATAGGCTTAGCAGAACACAACATCCAAGAGCTGAAATATACACAAAGCATATTGAATAATAAATATGTATGTTTCTATAGGAATGTTGGTTATCAGCAAATCAGATGAACTTACTTCATACTCAGAAACACCTGGAAAAGACCTGTTATTAGACAAATTAATTATGTGTTCATAGTAACAATAATTGTGTAGTCCAGTAAAGCTCAAACATTTTCTCAAGACATTAAAAACTGTTGCTTACTTACCCTTTTTAGTGCTCTTTTATTATAATAAATAAAGTAATTGCTCCTGAGCCACAGGTAGGAAAATCAGGTAATAATATATATATATATATATATATATAATTTCCCTAACATTTTGCAGCTCATCAGACTCATGTCTCAATCCCTGTATTTGTTTATATATATATATATATATATACACACACACAAATACAGGGTATTTTATATATATATATATATATGTATATATAATAATAATTAACAGTATAATACAATTTAATTTAATTTAATTGACATCTATTTACATGATGTTGACCCAATGAAAAAAAAAAAAATATGATGATTTTCAGAGGGAATTAAAAAATAGTACTCCATAATGTCAGTAATGATACAGCATATATAACATCAATATATAATATTGACAAGGATAGTAAGCAAATATGGTGTTTCACCACATTGAATTACAATTTATTTTCAACTGTGTTTCTGTTTATGTGTTTTTCTTGGTTTATGAAGTATTTAATTAAGTACTATGCTGCATACTGAGATGAAACAATGAGTATAATCACTATAAAAAATACATGTTTAATAGTCATTTTTAAGATAATAAGTAGTTCTGAAAATAGAACCATGTAGGGAATCATCATTCAGCCTGAGCATCCTGTCAGACTAATCAGAAATACATTTTCATCCTGTTATTTTTATTAATAGTTTGGAAGTATAAAATAAATAATTGCTAGTAAAACTTACAAATTTGGTAAACAGAAATTAGTAAAAAACATTATTAAAAAAATAACGTATTTCTTTTATGTTCATAAATCCCATATTATATTTCAGAGTTAATTCAGAAAAAAAAAAAATCAAGTACTGTTGCAGGAATCATGCGTAAACATTACAGATATAGTGGCATTTTTACAAAAGTTTTGCAATGGGAAGTTCTGTTTAATTGTCCATATTCTAAAAAGGATGGTTGATAAATAATAAGTGTTCTCAAAGTAAAAATGAGTAATTCATATTGTTTGGGCTGTAGAAACTGATTTCTTACCTGAAATCACAAATAAAGATAATACAGTAGCCAGAAACCTTGAACTGTTTCGTGTTTTTTTGTTTGTTTGTTTGTTTGTTTGTTTGTTTTTCCTTGCAGCTTATTTCAGACATCCAATTATGGTCTCTAATATAGTAAAGGTAAAAATTAAGAGAAACAGATACAACAACCAAACTCAACACTTTTGTAAATTATCTCCACTTACTTGACAGCACAAACCAGTTTCAAATGTCAGCTTAATTGTACATTCACTTTTCCAGCAAATTTATTTATTCAAATTTATAGCAGAGAATGGAATTGAGGGCCTTAAACTTTCTAGGGCATATGAGTTAAGCAAGTTTGTTTGCAAGATTGGCAATAATCCAAGTACAGAATACTTGAGATTTGGAAAAAAAATGAAAGTCACGGAAGGCTGCATGTTCTTAATCTGAATGCTGTTTTAGGGGGCCTGGTCATGGAGAGTTTCCGTAAATAGACATGGCATCTTAACAGCCAGCATTACTCCCATTTTTTTTAATTTTTTTTTATTTTTTTGGGGTTTGTTTGTTTGTTTAGTTTAGTTTAGTTTTGTTTTGTTTGTAAGTTGACAGTAGAGCCTGAAATAGTATTTCCTTTGAGGCAGTGTGGAATTAAATATTATCCAAAAGTAAAGCTGTACATCTTGAAAAACTGAGCTGTACCAGTAAAAGACAATTCTCAGGCAACTGATACTCTAAATCTGGATAATGTCACTCAGTTATAGCACAATGGTGTTCCACCCCACTACAACTCAGCTGTTAGTATGAAAATATTGCTTTCTGTTATAAAATATGGTTCTCAGAACTACACATCCTGTGCCAAATGGATAGCTGTCCATAATTTCTATGAACATATAAATTATGTGTATCTTGACTTTTCTTCCACATCGGGGGAAAAAAAACAAACAACAACAAAAAAAACCCCACGCCAAACAAGAGTTCTTTATCCTATCTTTCAGCAGTATTTTTTCAAAAAATGTATGTTATATATTTTAAGGTTTCACTTACTGTTCTTCACCTACCTTCTTCCACAAACTCCTTTCTTTAACCATGAGTGAATATGGCTGAGATTGTAATTTGCATAGCAGAAACAAGATGCACAAAAGACAGTTGATTCCTTTAACCCCCCCAGATCTTGCTGTTATCTTGCTGTTTACTTCTTTACTTGCAACAATTTATGAAGTCCTAATCTGAGGAATCCTTGGGATGACAGACTTAATAAATGCAGCAACAAAAACCTTGTTTCATTTCAGCCACTCTTCTGTTGACCCATGCTATTTGTCATGTGTTTTGGGATAAAACAGTAGAACAATACAAAAGTTTTCCCTGCTTACAAATTTACTGAACCAGTTTTTTAAATATTCAGCATGATAAACATTTTTTTTTTTTCTCAAAGAAAATTGCTCCATGTAGGTGCTTAGCTCTTCTTTGTCCATGCTGTAATCAGTGAAGGATTTCCTATAATCTCCCAGGTTTTATTTATTCCACTGTTTCTTGGTGATCTCAGTTATTCTACATAGCTAGCAATCATTTGTATTTTCACTGTCCGAATGTGCATAATAAATTTCACCAGATCAAAGGCTGATCCAGCCCTGTACCATCTTTCTCACCATCAGTTAGATTGAGTGCTTCTGTGCTCACTGGCAGATGCTGTAGGAAAGAGTGCAAGAAAGTGAGCAAATAGAATATATCGGGAATTATTAATGAACAATCAGAAAACAAAACAGAAGACGTGCCATTGTATGCTCACATCATGAATATTGTCAATAATTCTGATTTCTTCCCTGTCTGAAAACAAACAAAACAACAACAAAAGCACCACTACCAATAACAAAACATTAAACTCTGAACAATTTTTTTTTGCCCACTTTGTTCTTAAGATTAAAAGTAACTGAAAAAAGAATGTTATTTGAGATAAAATCTAAAATTTAGTCTTAACTACAGCATCTCTTGCTTGTGCCCATTACATATAAGAGAGAAATATCAGAGCGTTGTGTGTATGTTCCAACAGGATACAGGAAATTTGTGAAGAAAACAACTTTTAGATATGTGCCAAAATTAAGATTATTGCTATGAAGAAAGCTGTACTGTCAGAGCAACCAGTCAGCAGTCGAAGTCAGGAGAAGGGGGAAAAGGGAATTATTGACCTGCATTTTAAGCATGCAAAGAGAGAATCTTCTCTTGATATTGGAATATCTCCATCAAACTGTTTACTTCAGGATTAGACTTCAAGATTAGCACAATTGTCTGAAGCTGGCCGACGGATGTGACTATTCATACTGATATACCATTTGTGGATGATATTGGTACTATGTGCATTTTGTGAAAAAAATATATATATATATACATTAAGAATGAAACCTGTTGTGCATTATTTGTTATTAGATGCACACTGAAAATTTATATGAATTTACAAAGCTATTCGATACGCAATGTGCACCTTCTCTAACAATTATGTAATTTATGCAGCAGAGGAAAAAGGGTAGAGTGTTTATCCAAATGATAATATTATTCTGTATTTTAGCTGTGCAAATTGTAGTCTCCACTACATAGCAATTGAGGACAGTCTCAGATATATTCACTGGAAATAAGTTTTATTGCAAGTGGTAAATGAAAATGTTACTAACTTAATCACTTTAGAAAGCTTTCTGGTCTGTTATCTTTTTCTTTTTTTTTTTTTTTTAATCATCTATTTCAATAATTCTTCATGTATACACTAAGTCTTTTTTTGCATCGATGGTTGCATATTAATGGTTGATTAATTGATACATTAACAGGCAGAAATAGACACACCCTTTGGTATCTTCCCCTTTCTGAAAATAAAATGAAATATATAATAAATAGTGAAAATCAATAACAGTTTACAGAAAGACACATAAATGCAATACCATATCATAGCTTTCTTATAGTTTAAACTGTTAGCAGATTTCTGTTACAGTAGGCAGTAGTAGTAAAGTAGTTAAATATCTCTGAGTAGTTAAGTACTTACTTTTTAAAACTTGGTTAATTGCAAGTAAATTGCTTTGAGAGCACTGCAGGTGGAAAATAAAAACAACAAATGTAAGATTATGTTTTTGACATGAACCAAAATAGAAGCATATGGATGTGCCTGAACTGTTAGCAAAAAAGAAAAAAAAAAAAAAGACAGATAAGACTAAGCAGTATTTATAGAAGATATACCGATTGTAAAGCTAACTCATTATTAAACTAACCGACTGAATTAGCAAAGACTGACCATAAATTGACCAGAAATTAAAAAATAAATAAATACATAAATAAATACATAAATCCAATAAACCAATTTGCTAATAGAGAAATAAAATTACATACATAAACATGTTTCTTGACAATTTGCAAGTAATTCTCCCTTTAAGAAGTTTCAAAATGACCATGCATATAATCCTTTTCCAATTTTAAAGCCTCTATAAAGGCAAAAGTTCCTCTTGAATCCTTTTATTACTTAGAACCTTTAATGAACAAGGAAAGTAATGCTGCAGTGTAGATGATATGGCTGAAAACTTGGTGCAACAGAAAACAAATTTGTGACAATGAAAAAAAATACAAGGAAAAGATTAAAATGAAGTACTTAATGGCTGTGTTGTAATTACATCGTTAACTACTGTCACAGGAGATTGAAGTCAAGAACTTTTCATAAATTAGGAAAAAATGGTTCATTGAATTCATTTTTTTTTCTGAGGCAATATTTACAACACTTGACATTTTCTGTGAAAAAGAAAAATTTGAACCAAAGTTCTTTATTATTTAGTATATTAAGTTCAGATTAAGTGTTCGAAGACTTCAAGATTTTTGACAGGTGGGCTTTTTCTTCCCTGAATTAACATTTTCAATACAATTTTTGTATACAACTTTTTGTATACAATACTGTTTTGACTTTTACATTTTGCCTGATTTAGAAGAAAGACTGAACTTTGTTGTACTTCTAATATCAGAATTACTAAAGTTTCTATATAATCAAATGTTTGTTTTCTAATAGCACTACAGATTATTCATAAGAGTGTGTCTAAGAGTGTCTAACTTAAGCATTAAGAAGTTACTAAGCAAAGTCTGATGAAAAAAATGGAATCCATTTCTATGCTTTGGATCTTTCTCCCCTCTGAGAAGACAATTGTGCTGTTGTAGTTGTGGTCAGCTTTAGGACAAGACTTGCACCAGAGAAGAATTTATCCAAGCTGAATTTTGTTTGTTTTAAGACAAAGGAAAAGGGTTGCTTTAATACAAAAGGAAAGGGTGCAGTTTTGGGCCGCACAGTGCAAGAAAGATATAAAAATGTTAGAGAGTGTCCAAAGGAAGGCTATGAAGATGGTGATGGTTCTGGAGTGGAAGATGTATGAGGAGAGGCTGAGGTCACTTGGTTTGCTCAGCCTGGAGAAGAGCAGGCTGAAGGGAGGCCTCATGGTGGCCTGCAGCTCCCTCAAGAGGGGGCAGGCGCTGATCTCTGCTGTCTAGTGACCAGCAATAGGACCCGAGGCAACGGCATGGAGCTGTGACAGGCTTGGTGTTAGGAAAAGGTTGTTCATCAAGAGGGCACTGGAACAGGCTCCCCAGGGAAGTGGTCATGGCATCAAGACTGCCAGAGTTCAAGAAGCATTTGGACGATGCTCCCAGACAGATGGTCTGATTTTTTGAGTGGTCCTTTGGGCACCAAGGGATTGGATTCAATGATCTTTGTGAGTCCCTTCCAACTTGGGATATTCTATGATTCTATAATTATGTTTGTTCACAGGGACTTAAAGGACACAAAACCAGAATGATACCCATGGCATCAGAAAACAAACAAGATGCGAGTACCTGCACTTCTTCAAGTCATCTGAGTGACAGTGAAGCCTAAAAAAATGACACAATCTGAGAGAGAGTATTGTCATGTTCCAGGCAGAAACTCTTGAAAAATATAAACCTGAATATTTGTTTGACATCCTAAAGAAAGCTTTTCAATTCCATTTCTGCAAATGTTTTTCCTTTGATTGCAACATACTAACAATAATGTTTTGGCTTGGCTACATATATATTAATGATTAATAAAAATGTTGTGCACTTTTCATCTGTGAAATATTTGGATAATTCTAGATAGAACATTTTGCTGCAGAAAAAGTTTTAAGGTCCTTCCCTCATTTGCCATTTCAGAGCTTCTACTTTATAAGGCTTGCTTCCATCTGTTCTGAACAGTTGGTTCTAAGAGGGTAACAATTAAACTGTGTTTTGTTGTTGTTGCTGTTTTTGGTTTGGTTTGGTTTTCTTTGGTTTAGATGTTTTTTAGTTTCTTTTCATTTTGGCAATGAAATGATTTTAATTTAATTCTCAACTAAACAAACATTAAAGTACAATTTTGTTTAGGTTAAATTAATACTATTATAGGTAGTTACTTCTACCATTGTATTCTTGGGTTTAAAATCATTATTTAGCAAATGTCAGTAGTAAATCTGACCATTTTCAAGTTTGGCTAAACTGAGATTACTTCTTTCTCTTTCATTGATAATTGCATTCCCTAGTGCACAAGAATACTAAAATAATAATTCTAGACAACAAAGAACAGCTTATTATTTTATTATCTGCTGCTTCAGCTTTTTGTACTTTTGTTTTATTTTTTCATTTTAGCTCCAGGAAATATTTTTTCTGTATCACATAGCATGGATGTCATTCATTCAGATATTCTACCCCATTGTGAAATATTCTCTTATAATTCTTTCGAGCAGCTCTGTCTCAAACATCTTTCAACTATGTTGTATTCATTTTAGTAAACATTTTTGATCTTTAAGTCCATCATTCCACATGAAAACTCTCATCTGCAAGTTTTCAAAAATTAGCATATTTCTTTTTCTGTTTACCCCCACTGTTTACCTCTTTCATCCCTCTGCAGAGGTCCATCACCTTTCCATAATGTGGTCTGTATTTTAATAATCACCTCTATGAAGTTACCTAAAGGACAAGTAGAAACCCCATTGACTCCTAAGTATATAGTTTGTTTGACAAGTTTTCATAAATTATATTTTTTTCCTCTATACTAAAGCAATACTGTTCTCTGATTTTATGTCTACCTAGAGGATTAATTATAGTGTAGCCAAGGCTCTCATAGAGCAAATCTCTGGAATTACAATATTTTCCATCTCTTTGCATGCTCAAAACAAAGAGAGATTGCATGCTATTTATATATAATGCATATATATATATATATATATGGTTCTTAATGTAAATGAGACAAAACAGACAGGTCCAGATTCATAAGTAGTGCATAAAATAGTATGAGCTAGGCTCATATCTATTTCTATTCCCTTAAGAATTCTATGTACTTCATAGCGATAGGTTTAATTAATTTACTATATATGTGCTGCAAATAGCATAGCACTAAATCAGTTGGAGTTTGGCTGCTAGTGACTTAATTATTAAATATTTACCTGCAATTTTACAGAATAGAGGGGTGTGATGAGGGCAGTAGCATGCATGCCACCAGGAAGCATCGATCAACCATTTAAATGTGGCAAGTATCTCGAAATCTTGAGGTTTTGTTCAGTATCAAAAATAAGTTACTTTTAAATACTTTCAAATTTAAGAATTGTGAACTATTGAATACAGATTAAGGACAAAGGAGGGAATAAACTTTCTTGCTGCAGTGTTGCTGAGACTGGAATACATCTCTCTGGTCAGGGTTCTACTTGGTCTATAGTCACTAGTTGGAGAGCTACTTGTGTCTTGTCTCTTCTCTAATCCTGTCTCCAGAGTATCTGTTGCTTTGTTTTCCAATTTTTCCACTGTAAGAATTAAGAAACAGTTTAAGTGTACCATCTGTTTCATCTTAAAAATATAAATTAACCAAGAGCAATATATATAAAAGTTATCACTTTCACTTCCAGTAGGTTATCAATTAGACTTTTCCTTATCAAACGGAATTTTCCAAATACCCAGATATTTCAAAAAATAAATTCATAAGTGTAGTACTTTGTTTCCTACCAGGCATCCTAACAACATTAGATGTAACTTCAAGGCCTTGACATATCCTAGAGACAGTTTCAGACCAGCTCCTACCAGTTCAAGTAAGAGACAGGTTATTCTGCTTAAGGTAAGTTTAAAGTATGTAGGATTTCTCTGGAACAGCTAGTTAAAATTCTCTTTCCTGGTTTGGAGCTAGCACAGCAGTGGGAATTTACACTCCTTGGGACTTGGTAATGAAGATTTGTCAAAAGTAAAATAAGGTTTTGAATTTCTTGGGAAATAAATTAGAAATTCAGAAAATTTGGTATGAGGTGAAGATGGAAAGGTCTACTGGGCTCCAGAGCACTGAGGCTAGGAAAGCTGGTTTTCTGAAGCATGAGTGAGTAGGGACAGAAAAGGAAAACAAAGGGGAAATCAAGTAAGAGAGAGAGAGAAAGGTAGTAGGGTTCTCATACAAGTTTTATGAGTTTTAAATAAATGTCATAACTTAAAAAATCATATGGTTTTAATCGAATGCAATCAAACTTCTACAACTGTGTGCTGGATCAGACAAAGCATTACAGGTACCCACAAAAAATATTCCCATTTGTATCTCCTACATTTCTAATATCTAAATAAATAAATAAATAAATAAGCTGGACAGATTTCTCATTACAGCATATATCTATCTTGACAATGAATTTCTGACTATGCCTTGCTCTTGGTAAACACACTGTTTGTCATAATACAGTCTCTACTGCAACGTTTCTCTCATTGTATTTGACACACACATTACCACTTATTTGAGTATTACATTTCTCAGTGTCTCTTGCAATGCTGGAATTCCATCTGTCAAAAAAAAAAAAAAAAAAAAAAAAAGAGTAAAACAAGGAAACTCTCTTGTCATTGCAGAAGGTGTATTACCAGGTTAATATAAAATGATATTTTGTATCGTATGGTTTTTGTTTTTTTGTTTGTTTTGTTCGTTTTGTTAATATATATGTCCTCCCAGTCTTGAAAAAAGAACATTTGGATTGATATGGCAAGTTAGGGTACTGGTCTTGCTTTTGACTCTGCTCTAGAAAGCTCCAGTATCTATGTAGCACTTCTTGCAGAATTCTGATTCAAATAAAACATAGAGGTCATAACAACAGTATCCTTATAGTTTGGATTGTTTCCTCTATAGATACATATGTAAATGAAATGGTTTGGCCTGAACATGAGAAATATTCTTACAAACTGACTGTTGAATTCACTTATAAAATGAAATGGTTATGCATGCTATAAAATCAAATCAAATCAAATCAAATCAAATCAAATCTGGGGTCAGTCCAGAAGCATGCTTGATTTTGCAATCCCTAGCTTTTAGAGAAGAACAGGGACATCATATTTATTATTATTATTGTTGTTGTTGTTGTTGTTATTATTATTATTAATTTTTCTTTCCAAAAGACTGAAACAGACTTGTTGAGAAAAACAACCAGACTGAACCAAACCAAAACAAACACCCTTCCTGATTGAAAAGCAAAGGGATTACAAAATATATTGTCCTTGGACATGAGGCCAGTGCAAATCTTCAGAAGATCATTAGTCAGATATTCCACATTTTCTTTCTTAGATTTGATCACAGGTTTGCTCAGGAACCTATTTTTGCAATGCCATAAATATCTATAGTTTCCTGAAACAATAAAGTCACGGAGGGAAATCTGTAAATAACAAAGAGCTTGTCAGATCAGCCAGTCAGATCTCAAATTTAGTCTAGCTTTCATTTACTTTGCAGCATGGAAAATATATTTTTCACTTCACACTTTGTGAAGAGTAATCTTCAAAATGGTTGGAATTTCAGTTCAAATATCACCCGATAACATGATGTTTATCCAAACTATCTACATCACTTGATGTTGGATTTAAATTTCACAAGAACAGAGAGGTTAATGAAATTTCTAGTGCTTGCTTTCTCAGAGGTCAGAGATACCACAGTAACATTTTATCATTACATATGATATTTCTATTCCACCTGAATTAGAAATTATAGTGGAAAATATAAAAGAAAAATAAGTAAAAGGCAAATGAAAAAAAGACCCTAACTTTTTTAAGCATCAAAGAAACTGTCATCAAGTTCTGGTAATTCTCATTTTATTGGAACTGGTTTAATTATTTTTTCTCAAACAGAGCATTATGAATTGTTACACTTTTTAATCACTCGTGACAGATGTTTTAGGAACTGTGAGAAAATTAGATCAGGAACCTTGAAAAATGTTTACAAAGATGTTGTCTGGCAAGTCAGCTCTTGTAATATCAGAAATTCACTTCAGGTAATGAGATGCCTCAAAAAAGTGAAGAAATTAAAAATATAGTATATGAAAATTTCTACCACTTTCAGAAATTCAAAAAAAAAAACATAAAAAGAGAGTGGTTAAGCATCCTAAAAAATCTGAAGTTGGTATGCATAAAAAAGCAGTTTTGTAAAATAAAAATAAGGTAGAGATTTTGACATTCAAAAGCACTTTTAAAATGCTGTTACAAATCCTAAGTAAAAGACACACACGCAAAAAAAAAGATATTTTTAGCTGCAAATATATCACTAATTCATTTCAGTATCTTTACTATCTTTCTCCTACGTCAAAAAAAAAAAAAAAGCTGTTAGTATAACCAGTATATCAATATATTTTAACAGTGATATAAACTTTCAATGAAAAATAGTTCAGTGTTTTCAGTTGTATCTTTTTAATGTAACTGAATATGACTTTTCTGATATATTATACTTACCTCCTCTAACACAGAGAAAATTTAGTGTTGCAAATACCCTTTGAATTAGGTTGGAACCTCCAGACAAAGTCTGGTAAAGGTTGTTATGAACCAGAACAAAATTTTGAAGGATAATTGCCTTTTGAAAGATAATGAAAGATAACTTAAATTGTCATCCTTTTTTGTATGGTGTTTCCTGCTGCATTCCATGCAAACTGTTTTCATTCAGTGTATAAAAACCAAACTGATGCATGTTGTGTATTGTAAATAAATTAAACTTAGAGTAATTGATGAAGTAGTCAGAAGCAAAAATATACCAGCTTTATCTCTGGAAAATGCTACATGATTTCATTTACAACTGTTAGCTATTTATAACCTTCCATCTGCAATCCATGGCTGTAGTTAGGAACAACCTAATTTCATACTTAACTGGCAAGCAGTGGAAAGGTGCCTAAATATGTTCTTAAAGACTTGGTCACTTGAGGTCTGTTATAAATTCAAAGGATGGAGAGTTGCTGCTAGTCAAATGTCATCACTTCATCAACACTGCATCCTTACAACACTAGAAAATTGCTTAGTCTACTGACTGTACTTTTACATGGAAACAATACCCTAACACCTATTTTAAAAGGAAACCTTAGTTAATGAGGAAAGAACTGCTATTGGGTATCTCCAGTTAGTGTTACTACATTTGCAAAGACAAGCCAGTGTAGCTTGAATTAAAGGGGAGTGGGGGGGGAGGGCGGAGAGAGAATGAAAGAAAAAATGAGAGAATGAGAAATTGATAGGAAAAATCGAAGGGGCGATGACATATTCATAAAGAAAAGTTGTTTTTTTTTCCTTTTTTTCTTTTTTTTTTCCCTTAAAACATCTAGTTTACCTTCAGAAAAGCGTTTATTAACCTAAAATAAGTATGATTCCTTAAAAGAGGGTGTATTTCACTGAGTACACAATAACACTGTACCTTTTAGAATTTTAAAGAAATGGGTATCTGACAGTGAGCTGCTTATTAGCATCTAATATGATAGACAGGTGCATTACATTTAGTTCTGAAGAGGAAGAAAGAGTGGAGAGAGACTAAAAATAAATGATTTGCATTTTTTATTGTACTTAGAAATAGCTGCACAGAGAACAGGACAAAATTAGCTGTAGTTTTATGTAAATGGTGTATGTAAACACCAACTGATTAACAAATGTATTATGTATTTATATAAGGAAAAATTTCTTACAACTACTTAAAAAAACTGAATACAAGATTATATTATGTTTATTATGTATTCATAATATGTTAAACAGCTGAATATACACACAAAACTCTGATTTGTATATTTTTAAATGCAAATAAACATAGGAAAATATATAAGGTTACATTTGTATTTTAAAACGACACACATTATGAAATTCATTATATGCATTCATTTGAAAAAAAAAAAAAAAACTTAAAAAATCTTCTCTAATATTTAAAGATCAAAAATGTTTGAAGTAATCATGTTGGAAAAGCACCAAGAAGTTTTTCAACCTTAAGAGGAAAACTGGTTATGTTGAAGATTTCCTGACAGTAACTGGTATTTTATCAATTCTTTCTTATGTTATTTAATACTCTTTTCCTTGATGTTTCTTTTCTAATTAATTGTCCATAAATTATCCACTTGGTGTTTAAGAGATAGAAATGCTGAAATATAACTGGTAGCTAGTTTATTTATTTATTTTTCCAACAATTTTACATGTCAAATAACTTTCATTGTGATTGAGGAAGGTGATATAACGGATATCTCATGCTAATATTTACACGAAAAGAATAAATACCTTTCAGGAAAGAGATGTAATTATAATAACTTATTGAATATCTTACTTCTAGAAGGATTGCCTTAGTACACCACATAAAAGTCTTGTGGTAATGTATATGAAGCAAAAAAAAATGTTTGATCAACTTAAAATATTTTATGGTAGCAGAGATCCAAGATGCTGGTGGTCCATTTATGTTTCTTTAATATGTTAAACTCTAAAAGTAATATGTAGCTGGCAAAACAAAACAAATAAAAGAAAAATGAAAACAAGTTTCATATATTTCTATATGAAATGTTTCTGAAAGTGTTTAAGTCTTGATTACATGTCATTATGTTTAAGAAAATAATGTGTATAACTGAGGTTGCTGTTAACACTTCAATGGATATTTAATATATCCAAAAAAATTTTTTTTTTTTTTAAGTTTTAGCTATTTATAAGCTTGTGTTTCTGTTTATGCTTTCCATTTCCATTTGGCCACACTTCCTGGCATGGCAGTAAATCTAGGTCATGACCAGTGCTAGACTGTTAATATTTTGTGTGTGGAATGATATGAGTTATACCCTCTGTAATCCTGTGATTGCCAGGACAAGGCAAAGCAGCTAGAGTTAAGGATCTGGCTAGTATGTAAATAAGTGTGGTTGGAGATCTAATTGATGGTGCTACTTCACACAAGGATAACTCTTTTGGCTTGCCTTTATTTCCCATTCTAAGCTGAAATAGTTCAAAAATATTGAAATTCACAGAATTTGGTTCCCTTTTAACTCTGGTGAATTCGTGTCTGTAGCCTGGGGATCGAGTTATAACATAGATGGTCCTGAGGGAAAGCCAAAGCTGTAGCATTCTCTATAGGCTGACTTGGTGAGTTAATACAGCCTAGTTGCCTTTTAGTGTTATGTGACACGCCACCACTCACGGTACATGTGATTCGCAAGGTCTTCCAGAGGAGCCCTCCTGGCTGCATACACAATTATTTCCCCAGGGAATCTTCCTTAACTTACAGCAGAGAAGTAATTAATTGTAGCTTTTCTGTTTTGTTTTGATTTAAAGCATGTAATATTCCACAAATGTATAAGCATTTGAAGATTCATTACTGTAAATAATACAAAAGATTATAGCAATGCACTTTCTATATAAAAAGTACAGAAGTCTTCTAAAAAGTGTGGAAAGATAGCAGAGAGGACAGGAGTTATGTGAGTGAATTAGTCTTCTCTTCCAGCCCCTGATGCCACACTTCCAGGCATAGATGGGGTAGGTCTTCCCCCCAGTGTATCTGATTAAAAGTGTTGAACAATTACAAGCATATGTTCTCAAAATGCAGTTATGCATTATATTGTCTTCAGTGATAAACCTGGGTTAAAAAATTCTTCACTCCCTACCTTGACTTGGGGCTACTTGTTGCTGCCACAATTTTAGTTCACTACCCCTCTGTTTTTTTCCAAAAATAGCTATTTGTGGGACTGTGTTGCAAACCATACGACTGACATGAAGTGGTTACAAGTAAATCTACACACTGTCTTAGGTAGTATGTTTCATTGTGTGTATGTATGTGTATGTCTTCAACATAATTATTACAGAGATAATATTTAAAGACTGACCTACAAGCGAATATATGGGAATATGGTGTGAGTGGCACTCTGAAGTACAGGCAGAAGTGGAGTGTAGGACACCTTAATGTAGTTCTACTGAAGAAAATATTTAACTGTCCCATTGTTTATACAGCACAGAATTAGTACTTACTAGTGTCTGTCTCTTCTATTCTATTTGCAATTCTCCTCGTGTTAGAAATATGTCTCTTACGATTTACCCCTAGTTTCCAGCCACATTAGCTGTATGTTTATGCATTTGATTGTTCATCACTCCATTTTCTGATGCTCAGTTTAACAAAATGCTTTGCTAGGCTTTGTCTACTTTCGACATAAGGTCAAAAGAATATCTCTGATCTTATAAATCCCCATGAGCATGTAAATTACATATATTATTTATATTTTGCATCACTTTGGAAACTCCTTTGATTTCCCTGCAAAATGTCAGTGGTTTAGTTATTGAATTCATGTGAGTGATCATCTTTGTGTTGTTTTGCTTTTCCACTCTTAAGCACCACCAGGAATATTTAATGGATAGTGATTCATTCCTTAGCCATTTTAATTAGCATATGGTTCCTGAACTTAGCAAGTGTTGACAGCTATTTCTTCCTGTCTTGTACCATGAGGGACCTTGTTATGGTGATGTTTCATCCTTCTGATGCTGACTGATGGGCTCTTCCATCCGACTGCAACTGTTCTGTTACTGTACGACACTGGCCCTTTGATCCATGCTGCTGATACTATCCTGACCCTCCTCAGCTCCTGCACTTCTTGCCACCTACACTTGTCATCCTATGTGTGGGAAGATGAAGTGCAAAACAGCTCTGGAATATGTAGTCAACACAATTACAGACATAGTGCAACCTGTCGCTACTGAGTTCTCACCTGCTCTAAACCATTAGAAGTTGGTACCTAATATTTTTATAAGTATTTGCCCTCAGTTTAAATTAGGATGGCATGTATATGCATATTGATATACATATCAGTCTCATGTATATGCATATGTGTTGTGGTTTAACCCGGCTGGCAGCTAAACACCACACAGCCGTTCGCTCACCCTCCCCCCTCCCTCTCTGGGATGGGGGAGAGAAACGGGAAAGTGAAGCCGGTGAGTTGAGATAAAGACAGTTTATTAAGACAGGAATATAATAATAACAATAATAGTAATAATAGTGATAATGATAATAGTATTAATAATAATAATGTGTAAGAAAACAAGTGATGCACAATGCAATTGCTCACCACCCGCTGACCGATGCCCAGCCTATCCCCGAGCAGCCGGCCCCCCACCCCGGCCAGCCACCCCTATGTATTGTTTAGCATGACGTCAGATGGTATGGAATACCCCTTTGGCCAGTTTGGGTCAGCTGTCCTGGGTCTGTCCCCTCCCAGCTCCTGCTGCACCCCCAGCCTGCTCGCTGGCAGGACAGAGCGAGAAGCCGAAAAGTCCTTGGCCTGGTGTAAACACTGCTCTGCAACAATTAAAACATCAGCATGTTATCAGCACTCTTCTCATCCTAATCCAAAACATAGCACCCTACCAGCTACTATGAGGGAAAATTAACTCTGTCCTAACTGGAACCAGGACAATATGCATTTTAGTCTTAGAGAAAGATATAGCAAGAGATATGGGGTCTAGAGAGAGTTGTTAAGAGTATCTGAATGAGGTTTTCACTGTTAATACCCTAAAACTTCAGAACTGCAGCTTTAGACGTTTATTGTAGATTTATTTAATTCCAGAAAGCACTGTTGTTTTATAGACAGAATCTGATTCCTTGGCTTTGGAAGGCTTTCTCAAAAAGTTTTTGGAAACTTTAGCCTTTGGTAATCCGATAGACCTACAGATTTTGTGTGTCTATTACTGGTGATTTATTTAATTTTTTACATTAACCATCTTGTATGACTTTTCTTTTGGGGGAGGGGGGAGATTTTTTGTTTTGTTTTGTTTTTTTAAACCATGCACATCTTCCAGCTTCTCTTTCTACTTTGAAGTTTTCATATTGACTAGAAACACAGGCAGCTGAAACAAGAAACAGTGCATATTTAGCTGGGATGAAATACCTTTTATAGAATACAAAAATCTTATGACTAGTCTGTGTCCATTAAATTACTTCATTTACCCTTTATACCCTTCTTCTCAACTGCTCTGGACGTGCAATCCTATACGGAAAAAAAAAAAAAAATCAGAATTAAGCCCTTGTCATTGTTCAGTTAAATAAATATGAAACATTCATAGTAAAAGAAGCACCTCTTTTGGCTCAACCACATTAAACAGAAACATTTATCCTAGCATTTAACTCATAGGTCAGGAATAAAGTGTATTAAAATGAATATGCTTAGGTCACTTAGTTCAGAAAGGAAGCTGAGCTCTGCAGACAGACAAAACTAAACTATAACTTCTCGTGTTCTTTTGTCTTTTAATGCTTATTTACTTTGTAACAGATTAGAAAATGTTTATCATAATCTGAAATTTATGTGAATGTGTGAACATATATTTTCCTATGCATTTTTTTTCATTAAAAAGTATAAAAGTCCAGAATTTGGAACAGGTTCATAAAAGTGAGCATGTATACCTTAGAACATAGGTCATGTTTCTGGTTTATTAAAATGAACCCCTAATTATAGTGGCACGACCACTCTATTACTTTTTATTTTGGGAGATGATTTGGTCCAACCTTTTATATTAGATGTAACAAATATGTTTGAGAGAAAAGCCATCAAAAATAACCCCAAAATCCAATGCCAAATTCAACAGAAAGAAGTAAATATGTTTGAGAGAAAAGCCATCAAAAATAACCCCAAAATCCAATGCCAAATTCAACAGAAAGAAGTAAAGAAAACTCTACAGAAAAGCCACCACCAAACCCCAAAAAATCCAATTCAAAACCCAACAGAAAAATTGACACAAAACTGTACAGAAAAGCCACTACCAAACCCCAAGAATCCAATGCAAAATCCAACAGAAACACTAAGACTAGACCCTACAAAAAAAAACATCACCAAACCCCAAATTCTACTGCAAAATCCAACATAAAAATGGACAGAAATCCATACAGGAGAGCCACCACCAAACCCCCCAAATCCACTGCAAAATCTAAAGGAAAATATTAGAGAAAACCCTACAGAAAAGCCACCACCAAACCCTAAAAATTCAGTGTTCATAAAGCCACCATCGAACACCAAAAAAAAAAAAAAATCCAAAGCAAAACCCAAGGGAAGAATTCAGGGACCCCGCAGAAAAGCCGCCACCAAAACCCACAATGTCCAAAGAGAAACCCAAGGGAAAATCTTGGAGAAAATCCTAAAGAAAAGATGCAACCAAACCCCAAACATCCTTTGTAAAATCCAAGGGGAAATTTTGGAGAATAATGTACAAAAAAAAAGCCACCACCAAACTCCCGAAATACACTGCAAAGTCCAACAGAAAAGCTTAGAGAAAACCGTACTGAAAAGCCACCACAAGTGCACTAAACTCCACTGGAAAATCCAACACCAAAGCTTGGGGAAAGAAAAAAAAAAAAAAAACTCAAGATAAAAGCCATCACAATTACCACAAAAATCCTATACCTACAGAAATCCCTACAGAAAAGCCTCTACCAAAAGCTAAATATTCCAGTGCCAAATTAAAACAGATAAACTTAAAAAGAAAACTCTACAGAATAGACACTACCAAACTCCAAAATACAAAGCAAAATTACAGGAAAATATTGGAGAAAACCCTACTGAAAATCCACCACCAAACACTATAAGTAAATAAATAAATAAATGAAATGCAAAACCCAAAGGAAGAATTCAGGGAAATCCTACAGGAAATCAACCACCAAGTCCCAAAAACCCAATGCAAAATCAAACAGAAAACAAAAAACAATCAAACAAACAAAAAAAAAGACAGAAAACCGTACAGAAAAGCTACCATCAAACTGCAAGAATTCACTGCAAAATCCAACAGAAACACTAAGACAAGACCCTGCTAAAAAGCCAACACCGACCTCACCAAAATCCACTGCAAAGTCCAAGAGAAAAACAGAAAACTGTACAGAAAAGCCACCCCCACCACCCCCACCACCCCCCCCCCAAATCCACTGCAAAATCCAGCAGAAGAGCTTACAGAAAAGGCTACTGAAAAACTGCTGCCAAACACCCAAAATTCCAATGCAAAATCTAAGAACATAACTTACGGAACACGCTACAGAAAAACCATCACCAAACACCAAAAAAATACAAGACAAAACCTAAGGGAAGAATTTAGGGAATTCCCCACAGAAAAGCCACCACCAATCCCCCCAAATCCATAGCAAAATGCACATGAATAATTCAGGAAAAATCCTACAAAAGCACCACCACCAAAACCCACAATGTCCAAAGACAGGTCCAAGGGAAAACCTTGGAGAAAATCGCACAGAAAAGCCACCACCAACCCCACCCCCCCCCAAAAAAAAAAAATCCAATGCAACATCCTCATGAATAACTTAGGGAAGACCTTGCAGAAAAGCCTCCACCAAACACCAAAAAACAAAACAAACAAACAAACAAAAAACTGCTAAGACTCACAAAGATATTAAATTATTTCAAAGACAGTAATCCATTGACATAGTATAATTCTAAGTATACAAAATCTTTAACTTGCACAAGACAAAAACGGTAAGTTATTTTGTCCTTTTGTATGTTACAGTCAGGGTTTTTCCCTCCCCAAAATCTACACAGAAACAGACATTTTTTTTTTCCTTTCTGCCCAATTTGTACACTTCATCACAAAATATCAGCTTTAGCCTGCCATACAGTCTCATTTCTCTGCTGTGACAGCACAGAGGAAAGAGCAAAGGTGTAGCTAGCTAGGGAAATCCCTGACACCAGTCAACTGGCTCAATAGAGTTCTGCTTGCAGACTGCACGGGAGAAGATGAATTGTTTGCACAGAAAGAATGGACAGAGAAGGTCAGAGAAGCTGTGGAAAACTTACTAGACTTTGTCCTCTCAAAGCAGGATGGGAAGCTGCTATGCAGATCTTTGAGGACATAAATCTGTAAGGTAGCACTGCAACAGATTTCAGAAGTAGACTAAGCCATAAATTTTACAGGACCCCTTACCTTTCAAGGGAAGCAAAAAAGGTGGAGAGAGAGCATGTACGTCCTGTAGAAGCAGCATGTAAGGTCTGGTGTATGCTCTCGGAGTGTTATTTTTTCAAATGCAAGAGAAAACACAGTGTCTTTGGATAACTGCCTTTGCAAGGAAAAGCTTTACCATATAGTAATGATAATAAAATGTCATATGGGTAAAATAATTTCATGAGATCAAATGTTGGGAGAGTTGAGATGGTGGTATATTATCATTTCACAGGCAGCTCTCCAAATTTTTTTTGTTGTTGTTGTTAAAAATGTATCATCAAGAAGATACTGCATAAAGCAAAATCTGAGTAATGTGCCTGATTGCTGGAATTCGATCCAAGAGAAATTAAATAAAAATAGAAATATTTCTGTTCAGCAGATCAGATGCAGCTGCTAACTATCTGGAACAAACAAGCAAAACAAAACAAAACAAAAACAAACAAACAAAAAAAGAAAACAAAAGTCCACAAAGAATTCAAGAAGCCAAAGGAAAATTCTTGCAATTAGCACTGGATAAAAGCTGTTTTTTACATCAATCAAAACTTTCTTTTTGTGCTTATTATTTGGAGAATTTATCTCTATCCCCAAATAATTATTCTGGAGTCAAAACATTTGCTTGGGAATGGTAGAAGGAGCACACAAAGTATAAGATTTAGGGTCTCAGACATTCTAGCTTAGTTGGAAATAAGGGGTTTTAGTTGCTGAACTTTTTGTGGCAAAACTCCATTGTGAACTTCCAAAATTTTTACTCTATAGGTGTTTTGTTAAAATAAGTATGTTCTTGAAGAAGTTTTTGCTAAAAATTAACAAGAGTTTTGATTATAATGTTTTAGCAAACTCACTGCAGCTTGTAAACTATTTTTTTAGGTTTCTTGCAAACTAAATGTCAAACTTTTGTTTAATGTTTTGATTTGTTTGTAATTAGATTTTTGTCTCTTTACACTACAGAGTAATATATAACATTTTGAAACAGATGGAGTTTTTCAATGCATATTTATTATCATCATCTTAGAAGCTCCATCAGTTACCATAGCATTTATAAAAATGATGAATTTAAACTTGCAGATTCAGTGTCTGATTTGCTGTTGTATTTTAATCTTTTACTAGACTTACTAGACTCATCTTCTATATATTATTTGTTCTTCAGAGACACTATTTCATAATAAGATCTAAAAGGGGCAAAACAATTATTTTCTTATCTAAATATTTCACAGAAATTACATTAATTGTAAATGAAATTAAATTGGTGAAGATGAGAATAAACTTCAGAATGCCCTGAAACTGAATAACATCCACATTCCACATGTTATAGCATTATCTCTGCAAGATACTTATAAATGTGCGTATGCAAATATAAGATCTTTATTCTAGTTTAATGATTTCTTATTTATTGATATTATTCAATAGCTTTAGAGCATGTAAAATAAGTGGGGTTAGAGACAAAGGGATAAAGATCTGGAGAGATCTGCCTGTTTTCAGTGAATATTAGTATTTAATGAGTAGTTTCTGGTAGTTTCTTGATGTGTACAAGACTCTGTAATATTTGGGTTGCCAAATCCTTGTTTCTAAGCAAACCAGAAAATAACCTCTCATGTCAGGCCAGATGAGAAAGGCTCTCAGTGTCCCCAGGGGTATGTCCATCCTGCTAAGAGGCAAAGAGAGTCACAGTCCAGTCTGAAGACAAACTTCAAACAGCCAGGACATCAACGGGCACAGTCTGAATACCCCTTGTGTCTACCACACTGAAAGTGGAGATGAAGCTAGCTTGTGCTTTCATATGGTGAATACTCTCATGCAGACCTTGCTTCTCTGCTAGAAGTATAAGCTGCCACCTTTAAGCTTCTTTAAGGTTAAAAAATGCGAAACTAAACATTCTCAATAACTCGGACACCCACACCAGCTAAGATAGAGATTTACTCACATAAGAGTAGAGAGAAGGGTTTGCTCACGTATTAAGATAAGTACAATATTTCACAATATGAGCTACAATCATATTTTTTAGAGTGAAGTAATATCTTTGCTTACGTTTAGGAATATGATTCATTCCACTCATCATTGCTTTTGAATACTTATTTTTTATTTCTTCTCTGAGGTTTCAGTAACTGTAATAGTAATGATCTTGAATTGCATCTTCCTGGTTATTACAGAAAACTGCACACGCAAACTAGTTAATGCATATTGGTGCAGCTGTTGTCAGGGCGTTTCAGATGTCAGGTTACTGTGATATGGATTAACTCAGTAATCAGCATTCAACAATGTACAATAAATGCTGTAACAATGCTGGCAAATTAGCTTTGAAAACAAAATGTAAAACGCTAATGTGATTATTAATCAGAAATTTCTAGCAACACTTTATGTGTTGTAATTGCTGAAGGTCTTGTATATGTGGCTGTTTCCATAAGGCAGTTTGTCGTATTTCAACATATTCTAAGCAAACACCAGATCTGCCACCAAATGCTGAGAGAATAGAGTACTGTGCTTCTCTTGCTAAAAAAATGTATTTCCTTACTTGTAGGAGTTCTTCCTATTGAACTTTACTTTGCTTTATCTGCAACATCTTATTGCTTAACGACAGGCAGATGTTATTTGCAGTCGCTGTAAGGTTTTTATTTAAGAGCCTTGTCATTAGAGACTATGCATTAAAGAGATGCACTCAGTTAAACCGGCTTTCCAACTAGGCTGCTTCCAAGGAATGTAAAAAAAAAAATCGGGGGGAAGAATGCAATTTTACATAGACCTTGGGCTGATGTGGAGCAGAAAGTAGGGTAAAAGACGCATATAATTGATCAACTGATGAATTGATGAAGTGCAGTGACTTTCAGTAGGTCCCAGTCTACACAGTGACTTCAACATAAATAGTGACTACTTGTATCTAAGTAATGTTGTAGTATTTCATACTCATTGCCTTGGAGTAAATTCTGTTTCAGTTATTGGGTTCCATATTTAACACACAAATACTCTAAGCCTGGGAAACAAAGTTGGTACTTCCTGTAAACCTGTGCAGAATGTGCAATCATCACTCTAGGTGAGCGCATGGAGACTAAACCACCTTCCCCAGACTCTAGTCCCCAACTCTTCCCTCAAGCTGCTGCAAATATCTGCTCTAAGTTTTATCCAGGCTTTTCATTTCTCACTTAGTTGTTTGGCATGGAAGTGGGTTAGCATTTTTTTTGCTTTTGGGGGCCAGCAATTATTAATACATTGTTAATGACACTTGCAAGGGTGTGACATTTATGATCAACCGAAGGAGGTCTGTTAGTTATCATCACACTTAACTTTTAATGTTATTGATTCTGGTTTGTTTGTTTGTTTGTTTTCATATTCTATATTGCTCAGATACCTTGCTTTATTTTATTTCTCTCCTAACTTTTGATATTCTCCAAGACCTCATGGTGTCCCCTAATTTCATAATTCTTTGTATGCCCTACATCTATTCTTGTTTTGCCTTGTTTAACATCAGCATGTGTATTTCTCTTGCAGTTACTTTTGAAATTCATGTTTTGATCATAACCCTATATAAGGATATGCAATTTTAACAGAAGCATTCCTTTAAAAGTAGACCTGTTTGTTTCAACTATTTTAAAAACTGGATTTACATATTCAATATATAATTTAGTTTTTGATTAGGGAATGTTTAAGATCTCTACTGGAGAATGCAAGACTTTTCAGCTTTGTTTCAGTTTCACTTTATCAGATGTTAATTAAATAGTAAATAAATCTCAGCATATATCGTTATTCTAATAGAGGGTCACAAACCTTTGTCTGTTGTTCCAGTACTTTGAGCATTGTTCCTGGCAAGAACATCTTATTCTTGTATTTTCTTACGGTTCTATTTTTTTTTCCCAATCATTTTCTCCATTTCTCTGTGCTGTTAGCCTTTTCTTAATTTTTGCTTTTGTTTCAAATTTGAGCATTATAACAGTAACAGATATATCCCTTTCTGAAATGATTACCTCAGAATGATAGGATTACAGCCTCAGAGGATTTTTTAATGGGATTAGAGAGTGTGCACCTGGACAGTAACCATACGGCATCTGCTTTGTACTTGCTATATTTGACGTGTGTCTTAGCCCTAGGCTTAGCCCTAGCCCTAGGTGAGTAGTGGAGGTACACTCCTGTGGGAGGTGAAAGGTTTGAATTTCAGCTCATTTTGCATGGAGAGGGAATTGACTCTGGTTTCCTTAGAAACTGCTGTAATCTCTAGTCTATTTTAACATTCCTTTCTCCTCCTCCTCCTTTGACAGACAGGTTTTAAGTGAAAAGATTGAACCAATTTTCCATAATCAAAGGAGTTTAAGTGCAGATGGGATTCCAGGCTGTGAATCCCACTTTCACATAAGCACATAATTTGGGTTGCAGTTAGGCATTTAAAAGCAGAAGGCAACATTGCAGATCATCTCTAAGATTTTTTTTTTTTTGTTGGCTGGCTTATACATTTCCCTGTTTAGGAAGCTGATTACTATGAATTTTTCTCCTGGGCATCCATATCTCTTCATTTTATATTGTACTGAGGCATCCAGCTCTGGCTCATGAACTCCCTTCCCAAGTTTGGAAGGAAGAAAAAAAGTTTGGCCCATCATCACTATGTATAGTTCCTTTTGAGGGTCTTGGATTTTAGACTTGACTTGTTAGAAGTGTAGAAAGGAATTTAAATCTATATATTGAGGTTCTAACTGCCTTTGATCAAATTAGTATGTACAGTACATAGAAAATCTCAGAAAGTGCCCAATTACCTTCAGCCATGCATGTTTTAGGAGTCCAGTCCTTATTTAAAAGAGATTTAGGCTTCCAGGTATCAATTGCTTGAAGAAGAGCACAGATATTTTAAAAACATGTGTGTTTCCAATATAAAAATAAAATTTTTTTTTTTAAAAAAATACATTTTCTTCTCCTCTTAAGTGATTTTTTTCTTCTTCTTCCTACTTCTATAGAATCTTCTAAGAACTGATGAGAAACTTCCTCAAAAACGTGTTTCAGCAACTGTCCCCATGTAATTGCAGTGTTTGTGGATAATTTCTAGATAATTTCTACTTGCTCTCTGGCATGATGGATTTCTTCTTCATTACCTGTTGCACTGCAGACTGATTTTCTATGATAGGCAATAAACAAAGACTAATTTCATTCTATTAGCTTTCGAAATTTGTCCAGGTTGCAATAGAGTCTTCTTTCATAAAGGACTCTTTGTGTAACTAGACTTATCTGGTTATTAAACAAGAGTTTTCCTCAAATTTTGGAGCATCCCTAAAAGTCATGTAGCTGACTTTACTATTGTGCTCCAAAATGCTTGTAAAACACGAGCATAACATCCTGATTTTAACCATCCTCCCCCACATACAGGAGTATTGAAACCTGGACCCTTCTTCCTCTTCTGAACCAGTTCACAGCCATCAGGGAAATCCTCTCACTTTCAGAAGTGAAACAGAAAAATCCAGCCACTGTATCAATGTAATTCCAAATTCTGGGAAATAAATCAATGAACCATTTTATATCCACATTGTACTGTTTTTTTTATCTGTAATCCCAGGTAAAATTTTCTGATGCACCTCAGTAATTTAGGCATCTAAATTCTGTTTTTCAAGTTGGAACATGCAGTAAACCTCTCTCCCTTCATTCCCTAACCATTAGACAGAGGTCTCAATTCTTCCCCCGTTTATCTACTTCCTTCCATAAAGTCCTTGAGTGTGATTTTTATCATGTATTTATTTGTCATGTATTTCTCATAATGATGGACAAACTTTAACTGGGGCCTCAGGCACTATTGTAATACAGGTAATAGGCAATAATTATAGAAACAGATGTTGCCAGCTTTTAATTCTATTCTCAAGGAAATTTAAACTCCTTTATTAGAGAATGCAACTCTTTAGCAAGAGTTTTTATGCACCAATAAGCAATTGGCTCTTTGAAAGCAGATCTTACCCCCCACTATTTGTATTCTCTTAATGTTCCAATCCAATTGCATTGCCTTTTAGTAAGTTCTTTATATTTTTCATGTTTCTAAATATTCACCTCATTTCAAGCCATGCTATCCTAGTTGCCTTCATCCCTGCATGTTCTAAGGACTTTAGTTGCTCCCTCTTGTGACCCCCTCCACAGATGTGGCAGTAGCAAATCCTTTGAAAACATCCACCACTTATCTGTACTTATCTATAAAATAGATTCAGTCATTTCATCTACTTCCTAAAACTTATTTTTCAAATACTGTTGAAATCACCTAGCTTTCTCTTTAAACCAGTTCTTTAATGTTGCACCTATCAATGTAATTTCTCATAATGCCCCGCCTTCCTCAGATACATGCTCTCTGCTGATATTAAAGCTACAGCACTCTAGGCTGCCTCATGAATGTATTGTGTTATTTCTCGGTTTAAATTGAACTTCTCATCGCATCTGTGCTTCTGCTTTTCCTTACATTTCCCTGGCCCTTGTATTTCACATCAAAATGTTATGAATTTTGCATTGCCTCTTGAGCTTCAGTGGCTTCTTACAGCAGATGAGTAAGAGAGCAAATCAAAATCAAAAAGCATTTACTATAGGTTGGACCCTTGTGCTGCCCCAAGTTTTCCCCCAGATATACGAGTGTAACTCTTAGATGCTATAAGAGGAATTGCAAAGCAGTTACAGAGGAGAGAATCTGGCTGTTTTTATGATGTTGAGATTCAACCCTTGCCTCTGAAAACAGTCGTGCATAGGAGAACAAGCAGGTGATTACCAACAGATGCAGTCTCAAAGAAGGTCATATTTATTTTTTTTTTCCCTGGTTTTGCTTTTGTTTTAGGAAGAATGAGGAACTATTTAATTTTCTTCTGTCAGTGGTTCATTTGTGTGCGGGACAGTATATATATATATATATATATATATATATATATATATGGATTCCTGCAAACTCAGAAAGTAAGTGGATTGTATTAAAAGAACTTAAGGAAGACTGCCAGGACAGCTATCAGTGAACAACTGCAGAAGTCAAATAAGTAGATGTTCTTGCCAGCTTAAACTTTCAGAGTATTTTTGTGGAAGTATGCAGTGTGTAACTCTTGTATCACTGCACTGTAAATCCATAAACATTCTTTTAACAAAGAATTGAGATGTGGTCTTTGGAGCTGTTGAACTAGTAGTGGGAAGAGGGAATGAGCTAGAAGCATTGCACAAGAAATAAGTTTGACCTTTGACTAAACAGCAAATTTTGATGAGGCAAAACAGCCTTTTAGCTATGTTAGATATACTTTTTTATTACAACTTTGTTTTTAATGCTTCTTCTACCTGTAGATGACATGCATTTATCTTTAATCAGAAGGCTATAATACTTTTCTATAACTTATGAAGAGCAGTTTTGAAAGGTGTCATTTATGCTGTAGCATTTAGTTGGATGTTGCAGGCTTAGCAACTTGGCCTAATACAACTTTTATTTGCAAGAATGCAATGTGGAGGCACTGTTCCAGCAAAACTGAAGTCAGACTTCAAAAAGTTTACTTCCTTTATAGGGAGAGTATTTGCTGTTATGTTGTCTTTTTACTTTAAGGTTCCATAGATTTTCTCTTGCTTTCTAATTACTCAGTTTTGACTGTAATTTGTCCCAGAGGACCAGCACATTCTGTTAGAAGGAGCCCAAGCCCAAATTCTTAAGTTGAATTGTTCAGATCATAGAATCATAGAATGGCTCAGGTTGGAAGGGACCTTAAGAATCATCCAGTTCCAACAACCCTGCCATGGGCAGGGATGCCACTCTCTGCATCCACAACCTCTCCGAGCAACCTGCTCCAGTGCCTCACCACCCTCCAAATGAAGAATTTCATCCTAACCTCTAATCTAAATCTCCTCTCTTTTAGTTTAAAACCATTCCCCCTTGTCCTGTCACTATCTGCCTGAACAAAAAGTTGCTCTCCACCCTTTTTACAAGCCCCCTTTAAATATTGAAAAGCTGCAATAAGGTCATCCTGGAGACTTCTCTTCTTTAGGCTGAACAGCCCCAGGTGTCTCAGCCTTTCTTCATAGGTGCTCCAGCCCTATGATCAACTTTGTGTGCCTCCGCTGGACCCAGTCTAACAGATCAACATCCTACTTGTGCTGGGGGCCCCAGAGCTGGATGTGATACTCCAAGTGGGGCCTCACAAGGGCAGAGCAGAGGGGCACAATCACCTTCTTCGACCTGCTGGCCACTCCTGTTTTGAAGTAACCCAGAAAGGAGTTCACCTTCTGGGCTGCAAGCACACACCCCAGATCTTAGTATAGCTTTCCCCCAACCCTGTGTATTCTTTTTTTTTTTTTTTTTATAAATATCCTTTGATCTGAGTACCACTAATGGTCAAAATTATTATTAGTATTATTTTGAAGCTTAAGCCTTTCTTTGTATTACACCATTTGATAACTAAATCTTTGCCTTTAAAGTATACTGAAAAATCCTGTTCAATATAGTGAGGATGATGGATATATAAGAAATTCATAAAGATCATAAGGATCCAAGTATACTTGTTTGAAAGCACTGACATAACATTTATAAAGTGAAGTGTAAATTTACACTTTTCACTTGAAACCATTCAGTAAATGAAAGACATGGAATTTGAGAAATTTTTCTAGTCCAGTTTTATTTTCCTATTCACATACCAGGTGAAATATGTTGCTAGTGTATACTGTGACTCAAAGTATTTATTCATATGCATCCTAGAAGGAAGCTGAAACTGCGTTTGGCAGAGCAGATTTAATGTGTCACACTATGTGCTGTTGATCTGGCCGCAGTTCTTTCATTTCTATTTGCAGTTTATTCTTGCTTTGAAATGCAATCTAATTCACTCAGGTTATGGTGTTCATAAAATATCAAAAGTGATGAATCTGTTCATGCTCTCAATAGGTTAGACATTTTTACTTCAAATTGGACTTTGTCTTGCTGGCTATAGCAACTGTTCAATCTGTAAATTCCTCAAAACAGCAGATTGCCCTGTAGGATGTGTGTGGCGTAGCAAGCTTAGCTCCAGTTCGGGCTTTGGGGTTTGTTTGTTTGTTTGTTTGTTTTTCTGCTCGTTTTACAGTGGTGGATAAAAATGTTAAGATCCAGTATTTCACAGTCATTGCACAGGTTAAACTCTTGAGCTTGTCCTAGTTTGGGGAGGGTTTTCATATGTGCAGTGTGAAATATAACTATGAATTTATCATTGAGATTCCCATAAATCTTCAGGTGTTTTGCACTGTGTCTGATCATTCACTTACTAGAGATGAGTTTTTCAGGCATACCTGTTCTTCATGTATAAAGAATTTCCCTTGGAAGTAGATGGAACAAAGTACCTTATGAACAGCATACTGAGAAACTTGGTAATGTAAAGCAGTTCTCAGGTCCTCTGAAGTTTGTATGGATGACAGCACGTACCTGTTTGTTTTGTAATTGACTGTTTAACTAAAGCTTTTACATTCTTACTCTCTATATTCATGGAAAATTCCTGTACCCATTTTTCTACATTCAGGCTGAGATAGGATGTGTATTTGGCTTTTTGAGATTTCAGTGAAGAGAGTGAGTGATTCTGGATCAGAAGAAACCTTCAGGAGAACCTCTCTGTTCTTGGTGTCATTACTTTTCACCTTTTGGGGAGATGCATAAGAAAAAGTTTGCATTTGCTACCTACATGTATAATCTATCTATCTTTCTATCTGTCTGTCTATCTATCATCTCTCTCTCTTTATCTTTTTTTATCTATACCTATATAATTTCCCCACTTGAGACACATAATGTGTGCTATCTTGACCTAGGCTATAAATCAGAAGCTTCAGGGACTCTTTTGGACTTCCCTCTGTTGCTGTTGCCTACCTTTACTGGACTTCTTTGTCTCAGGACAAAATGTATCAGGATATCCACTGAGAGAAGAAAGGAAAGGTTAAGTGTTTAGTGCTATCTGATTTGTTTGGTCCATCCTCTCTTCTTCCCTTCTCCCTTCTTCCTTTTTCATCAACTGTTAATTACAAGCATCTCTTTAGGAAGGAGAAAAGAAGAAATGTTTGGTTTCAACCCTGAACTGTAAACAAGAATTTCCTGAAGACTGGGGTTAAGATGGAGTATTGATACAAGCTAATTTCCTTGGGACAGGATCACCACCGTTCTCCTGTGGAACAGTATAATACAGCCATCCAAACCAATGCTCCAGGATTTTTCATTTGTGCTTGAGATGGCATGTGAATAGAGAAATTTATCTATTATTACATCTGTTTGACAAACTTGTATTGCTCTAATGCTATAGAAACATTCATTCACTTCCTACTTTGTTGCTTGATGCAGACAAAAGTATACTTTGTACCATGTGCTTTTTTGAAGGAAAAGACAGAATCTCCATTGTAGCTACATCACTGAGAGTTGTGTACAATGCTGGACGCACAGTGTCCATGTCATCTTCTTTTTCTTGGTAGCTTTTATTAATTCAGAAAGTATTGGATAGATAGGTGATTACAGGTAGAAATACTATACAAACTATGAAATCAGAGGGCAGCAAATAAAATCAGCAGTCTCAGATTGAAATATATGTTTCTACTACTACAGGCAGCTTGAAAGATGTTGATATTCAGATTATAGATTTATGACTTGCTCTTTCCAATATTCATGAACGCAAAGAGTTTTTGCCTTGGGCATGTTATAGTAGCAAAGCCTTGAAACTGGCAATAATTGCTTAACACTCCAAACAACATAATTATATATTTTTGAGCATTTTAGCAATTGATTCAAGGATGTATATGTACATTTTATAAAAAGTAAGTATGATCTGATCAAGGAATAAAACTGTTCTTTCATCATTTTACATTTGAAATCTGGTTTGCCTCCAAATAAATCACATTGCACTTATTTTATATGCATATACATTTTACAAATCTTATCTTTAGTGAACCCCATGCAGTATGGGCATAAAAGTTTAATCAAACTAAAAACCACGGTCCACTGATGTTCTATAGACCTGCTGAGTTCATAGCTGTTATGAGAAGAAATGTTCCCTTTGCAGCCACTGAAAGTCAAATTAATTACCATGCAGTGATTCCTTCTAAAGAACAAAATTTCTTGGGCAGACCTTAAGGATGGATGTAACTGGAGTACCTGCACTGGATGATTTTATTTTGCTTGTTTTTATTTTAATTGCCATTGTCTGCTCTTCTTTGTCAGGACTGTGTAGAGAATATTTAATTTAATAAATTATTAAACTGTTTTATTAACGTTCAAACATGGATATTTGTGTAAATAAAAAGAAAAAATCTTTGGGCTTCAGTGTGAATTAAACCTCTATTTATATATATATTTTTATGAATGGCAAATTCATGACCATTTGAAAATGGTTGATGTTAATAATTTATTGGGATTCATGTAGATGTTTATGACAAACTTTTAAACTGTTTGGTTACTTTATTGATGGTCCAGTTCTTCCTGAGCAAAAAGGAGCACGGAAATAGATGTAGACTTCAGATGTAGTCTGTTAGTATATAAATATGGGGGAAAGTATATTGGGCAGTTAATATGCAATTTAGCATAGGAAAAGGAAAGAAGGAGGGCCCTACAATATGGTGTGCCTAGTGTAGAAATATTAAAAATCTCTATGACTATTATGTCTTTTTTTATTTTTTCTATGTGAAATAAAATATTTAAAAATCACAGGTGAGGGCAATAGGTGTGTCTGCCACTGTCTGTGAAGGTTATTTACTGCTTTAAGGGTAATGAATATTGCCTACAGTCTAGGAAGGAAGGGGGTGAGGAAGAAGAATGAGGCTTTGGTGTTGGATGATATAGAAAGGGAAAGGTTCAGTTTTCTTTCAGGGTAACTTTTCAATAGCTGCAACTTCAGCATCTCTGGAAATTGTGAATCATTAGGTGAGTTCCTGCTTAGGCTGACCTCCTCTAACCACTTATGCATAAACACATGCATGCACATGCAGACACATCATGTCAGGGTCCCAACCATATGCTTCATCTTCTTGAAACAGAATTCTTTCAGATAGATGGCATCTGTAAATATTTCTGTAAAAACTGCAGCAAAAATAAATGACATTTTCAGTAACCAAAATACACTATTTTTAATAAACTGATAGAATTATATGAAATGGGATTCCTGTGGATACTGGTAAATATGAAAATGTCCCATTCTTATCTCCTTAGATCTTTAGTATGTTTATTAAAGCTAAGTAATAAATCTTACGTATCTCATTGCCATCTTGATAAACTCTCAGTGCTAAAGGGTTTAATAATAACGTAGATCATAACATCTGCTACACTCAGTGCTCTTTCCAACTTCAGATGATTTATTTTTGAAGTTTTATTTCTAAAGGCTTCCAGTTAATTGCCATGTGCTTTGATTGGGCTTCAGTATGTTCATCTTTTGATCACAGTGCAGCAGGAAACCATGCTTGGATAAATCTTGAGGGTGTCTGCAGCTTGATGGATTGTGTATGTGTCTGTGTCACTCCTTGGTCACACAGGATGCAGGTTCAGTTATTAGGAAAGCACAAATTGCAAGCAAATTGCAGAACCTAACAGCTCTACTAAGAGATCCATGCTGTGTGATAGCATACACATGGCTTTCAAGCTATGAGGTGGAATAATAACCCCAGTGCCCTGATAACATTTAGTTGTTATTCCCCTAGCTAAATGCTAAAGCTGAGAAACAATGGTGTTGAAGTTAATTTCCATTCTCAAGGTGCCAGATAATTATATCCAGTTATTCATGTGTCTTCTGAAAATTAGATGATCTCTTCTCATATTCCTGTTTTCAAAGTCAGAATAAAAGTTGGAAATTCTTTGTCCCTTAGCTCACAATAATATGCACAGGTTACATTAGTTGCTTAATCTTTTTTGCTGTGCCGTGTTCATTCAATCAGCTTTCTGTAGATACTTTTATGGTGATAACCAGCCAACTTATTATTAGCCACTCTACTAACAGGTTAGCGTCCTTACCATTAAAATAAACTCCATGTAACCAAACTTTTTTTTCCCCCCCCAAAAAATGTAAAGCTTTCAATGCACTTCTGAAAATTAGACTTACATAATAATCTAGTATAGAAGAGTTTGCCCATAGCATGAATCTGCACTCATACATGACTAATGGTTTATATATCATAACTATGGTTACTCTAACCATAGAAATGCCTCATCCTTATTTTTAATTTATTTGGCCAATCACTTGTTCTAAGTGATAGAGCAAGGATCTTTACTAGTTATTCATGATGTCAAAAAAATAAATAAATGTATTTCAATAATTGTAAAGCTGACACTTTTTATTTTGTAGCACGTTGTTCTTGCAGTAAAAGAAAAGGGAAAGGGAGGTCATTCTTTAGGTTTTTATATCTTTTATTATTGTACATTCTCTTCTCTGTCAGCTTCCATTTGTGTTGCTTTTAAAGGTAGAGAACTGAAATCTTTTCTGTCCTCAACTCTATCAGAGTGACTCCAAGCATCTAATCATTTTTTGTTACCATTAATTGAAATTTCTATTCCTGTCACTTTATTGACATGGCTTTTTCTGTTTTGGTAAAACTATTTCATGAGAGTGAACATTCATGTATATCCAGTCACTTATACATAGAAAAATATGTGTAGGAGTATATATATACAAACATTGTATTTACATATATTACATATTCACATACATATATGTATACATGTATGTGTATATATGCATGTGCATATACATATGTGAATACACTTACAAAAAGATGCATATATATAATATAGACAAGCAAATACATTAAAAAATATATAATGCTATGCATTATAATGCTGTAGACAAGTTTTAAATCATGTTTTCTTCCTCCCAAAAGTGTTTCTCCTCTGATTTATTTTCCTTGAAATACAAGTCTTTTATAAGAAAGACATATATAACTCAGGAGATAACATGTTGCTCATAGAACAGAAAATATTTTTAGGATTTCTACAGAATAAGTAGAATTTTCACTTAAATGACTTCAGTTTAATCACATGCAACTTATATTATATAATATCCAGAAGTTTATTCAGCCTTTTCAGAAGTGAATATACTGTTGAAATGAATTAAATTAGGTTAAATTTAATATCCTAAAGATATGTGAAATGTGGATTTCAAAGTGAACTACTTTATTTGGAAAATTAGTCTGTCTCCATTGAGATTTGTCTCAACAAGTGCGTTGAGGTTTGTGGAAATAAGGCAAAAATCATAAACAGATTAAGATTGGAAGGACAATCCTTAACCAGCAAAACTTTATTTCTGGTTAACTGATAACTCAGCGTTTTCATTGTTACATAGTACCTAGGCATAATTTTGAAGTAAAGTTTTTCTGGCAGGGACAGTTGGAACTTTTTCAGTGAAAAGAGAGTCATCCCAAAAGAAAGCTCTCCTCTCATTTTATGCACATGGTACTGGAGAAAGATTCTTAGAGCATTTGGGCATCCTAATCTTTGATAGGGCTTTAAAAATCTCAGTCTGAGTTCTGCTGAAACATTGTTATTGATTTTCCTGTTAGCTCAAAGGTTTCTCTGTTTCAAGATTCTGGTAAGATTGTAACAGGTTTGTCCACCATGTTTATATGACAAAAGGCAAACATTTTTAATTTTAAATTTTAAAAATATACGTTTTATTATTTGTATTCTTATATTATTAAGTAGTACATACTTTATTAGTTCATGGATTATGTATTTCTGTTTGTCACTTAAAACTACTGGAGAGTTGGAACATATTCATGGACACATGGATATATAAATGTTTGTATAAATATATCTGTATGTGAATTCATAATGGAGGTTGTGAAATAGGCTACTTCAATCATGATTCTCTTGTCTCCAATGCATAACATGTCTAATGCGCACAAGTGCTTTGTTAAATTCTCAATTAGCTCAATGTAATTTCATCCTCTGTTATTGTAATTTACGCTAAAGCTTTGTCCCTGCTCCTAAACACAGTATTTCTTCAATTCATTTTCTGGCCACTTTAAAGAAACAATAAGCATAAAATAACCTTTCTAACAGCCTAATGTACTAATGGAGAAGCTAGAAGAAACTTTAGTTATTGGAAGATGCTTTCTTATCAAAGACAATATCAGTGCAGGGTGTCTCAGTTGTTCTAGGAATATATAAAGCATTATAGACAGATATTAAACTGTTTTGCATCAAAAAACTGATTTGACTGCATGAAAACTGATTTATTGGTCAGCCTCATAAAGGTGAAATTCTGTGTTTGTAACAGATTAAAGGTAGGAGTACCATCAACATGACGTGGATAAATGTGAAGAAAAGTTTTCTTTGTGGCCACACTTTCTGCTATATATTATTATAATTTGTATGCAGATTTGTCATGAGATAACTCCGTTGCACCTTCTAGCATATATTTACTGCTTTCAGAGAAGTTCTTAGGAATTTTCTTGGTATTCGTATTAAGCATTTTGAAGCTATGTCTCTAAACATTTATGCAAAATCCCTCAAAAAATATTTTATCACAGTGTTGAAAATGGTCTGTCTGCATGAGCCCAGCAGTAGACTAACATGCAGCTCAGTAACTATTTGAAGCCATCAACACTTTTCCTTCCTGGAATCTTCAATCTGTCTACTTTTGCTTTTTTCTTTGAATATATATATGCATATTAATTCTGTGTTGGATGTTTCAATGAAGCAGTGCTTCATCTCCCACCATTTAGCCAAAATTCTTCTGTCTGTAGTAGCAGCTCATCACCTTCTCTTAGGCTTGCCCACAGATTTAGGCTTCTTCATTACTGTCTTTGTATAATCAGCACAAAGAGATTCCATTTAGGTAACGAATTTAAGATTGGAATAAATAATAAATGTGCTACACCTATTATACACCACATTTTTATGTATAAAAATACATAATAAATACATAATAAAAATACAAATTCCTTATTGAGTAGGGGTTCCTTTAGATTAGCTTGCACAAGAATATCCTTTATACGATAGAAAGCCTCCTTGCTTTCCCTTAGGCATGAGTCTGCAGAAGTCAAAGCTATCCCTATGTGATTCCTTGAGAAACATCAAGGCTCATTACAAAAAATAACAATAAAAAAGGCATCCCTTACATTTGTTTTAGTTGCTTGCAGATGCTTACATATTATTTTGTCACAAAAGATTAATATTATTCATCCCAAATTCATTAACACTATTCACGTTATTGTTCAGGGCCTCAAGCTTTCATAGTTACTAGGTAAGGGTTTGAAAAAAAAAATAATAATCCTAACTTGGGCATTATATCTCACTTTTATAATATTCTGATCAGCAGACCTGTGGCTGTTTACAAGTACACCTTGGGATTTGAAAATAAACCCAAGACTGAACTGTTTGCCACACATGCAAAGCAGCAGACTTGATTGAAGCGTAGCATTGTGAATGTGCCTTAGGAAGGACCACAAACCTGGGACCTGTCCATTTTTTTAGAAATTAAAAGTGCTGGAGCGCAGACCAGAAAACATTTTTGAATGTGGTCCAGAATCTATTCATGGCTAACCACTGTATATTCAGAGTAATTCCAATGACTGGTCTTCTTTCCATTACATTCTGCATGGACTATATGAAACAGCAGATCATTTTTTTGTTGCTTGCCTCTTATCTGACATTATAAATAACGGAAAGTCAATTAGTACATGTTTTAGTGGTGGTTCTTGCCACTTTGATAAATGTCACTAGAAACGAAAAATGAATTATTGCAACCTTACACGTAGCTTGAAAAATTAACCTCATGCCCCCCATATGGAACTGAATAAAAATAAGTTATTTGAAAACATGCAGCTGGGAATTAATTCAGCATGTCAGTAGGGCAAACATTTCCTCTGTGAGTGGGAGAAAAAAGCCCAACAGCGAAGCAGTTCTCAATTTTACAGTTGCAGCTGACTTGTCTTACCTCTGTCTTTGAGCACATGGTAAAAATGACCTCCTTACACTCAGACTGTGGTGTATACACACAATGGATTTATTTCCACTCCTTCTGCTCTTCTATCACCATGTCTTCCTTGAAAATGGAAAACTGTTGTTACACCTCACCTCACTGGGCAAACTGCCCATGTGCCAAACCTGGGAGGTGTAGAGACTGATGGATGAAATAGCCAGGGATTGTACTGACGGCATCAGAAGTGCTGCATATTCTGTGAAGAAGAGAGGCTGGATTATGCTAGAACACAGACCCCTACCTGACATCAGTGAGGCTGTATCTCTGCTGAGCCCATCTCACTTGCATCAGGTCTTCTCGTCTTCACTGAGGTGGCAGATGTTTCTGCCAGCTATATTATTTTGTTTAATGCTAAATTACTGTTTAGCTTCCCCTTTACTCTTTTCCTCCCCACCCCCCACCCCCCCCCCCCCCCCCGCCCCCCGGTCTTTTCCTGAAATAAACGGTTGCTAAAACTGTTCATGGTGATTGATACAGAGTGTTTCTGAATGCTGGAAACATATCCAGTAATTACACTGTTCAGACATGAAGATTATATTACCTCAAATTGCCTGGAATGATGTCAATTTATCAAACTTCCTGCGAGAAGTTCATCTCTGCTGTAAAGTGATCACTTCTCTCTCTGTTAGCTTGCTTTATCTAATACAAAGAGTCCAGGGGGATTTATCCACTCTCTTTTTCAACCTCATCCTCCTTTGGAATCTGTCAGACCAATGAGGAAAAGAATGAGAGTGTGTTTTGTGACTGCCTTGTTTATTTTATCGTCTTTCAGTGCAGTGGAGGGAGAGGATGTATAATTTGATTTGAAAACCCAAGACAGTTAAGCAACAGGGCTTCGACAGAGCAGCAGTAATCATGTCTGCTTACTGAGGTAAAACATGGTTTGTTTGTATTCCAGACAGAAGATTTCAATTATGCTTGTTTAAGACTAAAAGATTAAAAAGCGTACAGATTCATTTCCTATTAAGCACTCTTTTGGTGAGTCTTTAATGCCAGTATCGAAGTGTACTTCATGGATGCTTTCTTTTCTGCCAGAAGGAAGAAAATGTTTGCAACATTTGTCTGCCCGTTAACCATTGCAGGATGTCCTACAAAATGATTTTTACCCTTTGGACTATCAACAACAGAATGATTTAGTTAGTAGTGAAAGCCAAAAGCTCTAAACAAGCTGAAAAGGAAAAAAAAAAAAGAAAAAAAAAAAAAAAAAGACAGTCCTCAAACTTATGTTTGCAAACATAACATTTTTAGCCTTTTTTTCTCTGGTGCTATTCCAGTGACTTCCGATTAGGTCAACTAAAAATAAATGCAAGGTTAAGAGCAAATTTGTCATATTCAGAGGACAGTTACTCTGTAGCAATCTAGACTACTATTACTCAAAGACTAAAATGAAGCATGATTTCTTAATAACCTGAGTTCATATATTTTTATATGTGTTTGCTTTTAGTCTTCTCATAAGGTTTTTATGGGATTTTTTTTTTCTGTCAGTAAGAGCTAAGTTTGGTCTTTTGTGAAGTAAGTAGTTTCCCAGTGTAGATTGTTTCTCAGTAAAACGTGAGCCAGAAAAAAAAAAAAAAAAAAGAAAAAAAGAGCTTTTAATCTTCTTTTTGTTAGTTCTATATTGTTATAGAAGTACTAAATACTTTTAAGAATACCATGGTCACATGACATGGACAAAGAAATCCAAGTTGAGCAACGGTAAGTACTAACTGCAAAAATTTCTGGAGTTTATCATCTGTTTACATGATTCTCATTAGCCAAAAGAATATAGACAGAAAATTCATCAGCTGTATTCCCTTCATGCAACCCAAGGATGCTTCAAAGGAGAAGCATAAACAGGGCTGCTCCAGTGCCTCCAGAACCCCATTTTCCCCTCTCATGAGTGTAACCAAACTCCCTTTAAGATTTTGAGCTTATCTAGACTTAGCTGCTTCCAGTGTTTCAGCTCAAGGAGGAACTTCCAGCTGGGAGACTCAAAAAGCCTTTGGGGACTTTATTAACTTTACTTATAATAAAAGCAATGCCTCTTGGCTTTGTATTTTACAAAGACTCCACGGCACTTTAATCCTTGAGGTAGTGGTAGTCCATGTGATTTAACTAATTAAGCAACCCCGATGATGTCCTGCTGGGTAGGTCTGGCAAAACCTCCTACCCTGAATATGTAGTCCAGACACCAGTGAAAAAACACAAGGAGAGCACTTATCAAAGATCCTTTTAATAGAGAAAGGAATAGTTGCTAAATAAAATTCAAGCCAGGTTTTGTATCCTTTTATAACACTTCATCTTGTAATTTTCTTACTATATTTCTGCTGCTTCTATATCCTACAGTCCCCACATTTCTGATGTTATCAGGCTTACATTCTTGGTAGGAGTGATTTCTTATTCATAACATTTCTTCATAACTGAAGGAATTCCCAAATTATTGTAAAAAAGATCATTCTTTTCAGATTTGATTTGTTTACTTATTAGCAAATGTTTTCAGAGCTCTGCCTCAGAAAGCACTAGAAGATGCAGACTATAATCTTGAAACTCCCTGCAACAGTGAACAATCTTTTTATTATATTTACATGGACAACTACAATGATCTCACATCTATTTCTCTTAGGAGTCACTTTAATAACAGTAGTCCACAGTTTTACCTGTTGCTTCATTCTTCACCAATCAGATAAGAAACAGCTCATTATTTAATCTTTGGATTTTTTGTTACATATGTTTTTACAATTTCTTTTTAATTACCTAGTGGACTACTTCATGCATCCCCAATAAAAACTGTCTTGCGTATTCCCCCATGCCAGAAGAGCAACCTGTTTTTACTGTGCTTGTTGTCGCTATTAGATTACATAATGTAAAAATCACTGTCGACTGAGGAAGAGCGCACTGCCAGCACTGTCTCCCAAAGTGACACTGAACAACTTTGGTCCTATCTCCCACTGTGCTGCACTCCAGAAAAACACTCATGGAAAATAAAATGACCATAGCTTGCTGTCAGGATTAAGATTGTGTTCTGTAAAATATGGTGTGGATAATTTTCTTCTTCACCATGTCTGTACAATTATAGATTCCTAGGAAAAGACATGTACAATTTGATAATAATTTTGGTGTTGTGAAATAAGAAGAATTTTAATTCTGTTTTCAGATTTTCTTCATGAATATCCATTAATGTGTTGTTTTTAAGTAAGTATGGGCAAACCCTGAGTCCTCAGTCAAGGAAAAATGAAGTTAGTAGAGACTGGCCAAGGCCTTGCCTGTACATAACATCTCTTTCCCCTGCTATTTGTAACTGAAAATGTTTGCTGACTTTGTATGGTTAAAAGAGACTAGACCTGTATTTGGACATGATAAAGGCGCTGATGTTGAAAAACAAAACAATCAAACAAAAAAAAAAACACAACTTAATTTTATGCATACAGCTACAGCCCGATCAGCAGTGAGATTTCTCATATAAGATGAAGTAAAAATGCAATAGGTAGTATATCCCAAACTATTTTAAAATATACCTACTTCTAAGCAAGGTATGATCTTTAGTGTTTGTATTGCAGTTGCTGCTGTTGTTGTTAATAACATTTTTGAGGTCTGGATCAGCTTTGATGGAATGACATAGCGTATTTCAGGCTGAAGCTTATTTCAGTGGGATGGATGAAATTATATTCCTGACAGAGTTTTTTTCAAGACGTGAGTATCATTGCAAGGTAGATTTGATGAAGCAATTGGAAACATGACACTACTATCTTGTGGGAATTCTTCTTCTTTCCTCTGTGTTGTGTCACTTCCCCATCACCCAGCTTCAGTAGAACTCAGCTCAAAGAGCACAGCTGGCTCTCCCTATACACCAATTCCTAACAAGCAGAAAACTCAGAGGGCATTCAATTCCTCAACAGCAGGAACTGGTTTGTGTGGGTGGTTTTCGTTTTGTTGAAATATTAGTTATGACTGTTCTCTTGCTTTTTCAGCACATTGTAATTCACACCCCCTTTTACATGCACACAAAGATATTTGTACAGCACTTTACAATGAAGGTTAGTGAGATAAGATGTAAGCTCCCAGTTAAGGGAATGGTAGGACATGAAATGAGGTAAATGATAATATGATCTCTCTTTGAGGTGGCAGCAACAGGCAAACTGCTTCTGCATTTAACAAAGGTTTTAAAGCCTCTTGCACCATGGTAGATCCCTAAAAAGGCATCTCAAGGCTTTCCACAGTATGTACAAAATCAATTTAACAGCAGTGTTTTATAGTGGTAAGAGGGAGGGAGGAGACAGTAGGACAAGAGGGTAAGGAGCTTAGAAAAGTAGATGGAGAAGAACAGACATTGGCAGAGACTGAATGGTGAGAATTGAGAGACTGATGGGGAATTTAGCAGGCTGAGATTTTTTATTTATTTTTTCCATTTTCTAACATAACTTGCAACTTCTTCATTAGTCTGATCTTGAAGATTCAGGACAAGTTTAAACGAGGTGTATTTTGCAAGGTGTATTGTTCTTTTTCCCTTTTGTTTCTGATTGCAGTCTGTTCAGGTCCTTGAGCCTCCCATGCTGTTTGTGCATGGGAGGGAGAAAAGGAGGGAGTGAGAGGGAGAGATGGGGGCAGGAAGGTGGGAGGGAGCAAGGAAGGAAGACGACAGCCTCACCATTGTGGAAAGAATGGTGGGGTGGACAACAATGGAGACAGGAAAGGGGAAGGGTATTTACATGTGGGAGTACACCCACATGTGTGACAGGGTAGCAACTGCTGTTCTTGGGAAAGGGTTCCCTCTCCCTTTCACCCCACTCTCTCCAGCTATCTTTGTCTGTCCTATGACGGCAACTGTGCTGTGGTTGCTCTGATTCCTTATCCCGTTATCTCTACCACTATTCAAGTGTTCGTGGTGCACTTTACATTAATGCAAGAGGTTAGAATTGCTGCACTGGGTGCAGTAACTGGACCTGTTTGAAATATTTGGACAAATCTGATGTGATTTTGAGCATAAAAACTCTAGCTGTAAAAGCTGAATTGGCAAACAAATAATAAAGAGCAAAATCTCCTTATTGTAGCTTGCCTATCAAACATTTTCAGACTGAGCAGAAAAAAAAGTGAGGGGTGAGAAGCATGAAGAGTTTGTTCTCTTTTTATTTATTTATTTTTTCCTTTTTACAGTTACATCAACCATGAAGAATTTGAAAAAGTCTTTGCAGTGTGTAAACATTTGGTGAGGAAATGAAAGATTATTTTTAACAGTAAGTTTCTACAGTTCTAACCACCTGGCATCATCGCTTGTTTAGTACCTGACATACAGTGAGACTCACTAACAGCTAAATAGTTTCTAGGAAAGGGGGGGAAGCAAGAGGGAGCAGGGGGAAATCGATGAACAGACATCTTTGTGGTGACATTCTCATCATATGAGCTGGAAACAGGAAGCCTGAAACAGTATTTGCACCTTGAGTCATCAATAATTTTCAAACATTGCCCTCAATAAAAGATGTGGGCCTGATAGATGGTGGTGGAGTGTTGATTTTAACTCTCCTCTTGGCTGAATTGCTTGTTGGCATTGGTACACAAAAACAAATGTAAGTGTCCTCTGCACCCCCACCCCATTTTTTTTTTTTTTAACCAGTAAGTGTTCTAGCAAGAAGCTTTTAAATATTTTATATCTAGAGTGCCTTTTTCATTAAGAATACACTTTTATTTCCTGACATTGAGAAAATGGATCAGGATCATCACTTTAAAAAATTCGGTTTAAATGCAGATTTTGAATGGTTGCCAGGACTGAATAAAAAATCCCTGCAGAACAAACACTATAAAAATCAATAGTATTCTTTCCAGGGAGGTATATTTATCTGGTCATGTCTCCTTGCATTTCACTATAGTACTTTTTGAGGTTTTAAGACTTTTTTCTTTCATAAAAACTATGCCCTGTACCTGAATAAGCTAAAAACAATTGTGCTACTCTGTGGACCTTAAATAACTAACTGATCATCATAATTAAATAGTCATTTCTTAAAGATATTTTTAATTTCCTGTTTCCAGTATTCCAAGGAAGAATTTGAAATTCTTTAACTCTGTTCTTTAACATGTTATTGGCTTGCACATATACATTTATGTTTGAATAGACCCACTCATGCATAACCTCAGGTTTCTCTGCATTCCCCCGATTCTCCTTTTTCCTTGTTTGTTTGTTTTGTCGTTCTTTGTTTGGGGGGAGGGCAAGGAGAACTAGTCAAAAAGAAAAAAGGATTTGGTCTTGACTGTGAATTCTCTTCCTGTGCCTTCAGGGGATATCCCCGCGTCTAACCAGACCTACCTGCAACCTGCTCCTTATGCCAGTCCATTCAGGCCTTTTGGTTGAGGTGCTCTTGTGATTACTTGTAAACTTGTTTCAGATGAAATGAGATACAGTTAAAGCATTTTAAAGTAAATTAACTCATTTGCAATGAAAGCGGTTAATAAACATGCTCACAAGTTCTGAAGAGATGGCATCTAGCACAGGTCAATAACAAAGTATAGCAGTAGAGCAGCAACTTCTCAAGCTGGTATATCCATGGCCAGAAAAAAAAAAATGTGAAAAAATCCAGAGAGACTTTACAGCCATGGACTGATGACATTTTTGAACACTGTTGTTTCCAAAATGTTAGACGTCATGTCCAAGGTGTGAATAAACGACAGCAGTCTTAAAAAAAAATGAAAGTAGAGCTATGTAAACTTTTATTTTCGATACGAAAATTAAGAAAAATAATCTTGTTCTGAATGGGTTCAGCAAATCCGTAGTTAGACAAACAGACCAGAAATACTTCACTCCGCACTTTGTACATAATAGCTACGTTATGGGCAAGTAAAGACTTCTCAGCAATGCCATCTTACATCTTCTGACCACCACACAGTCTTTGCAGGGAAGAAAGGAGTGGTTTTGTGATAGAGGGTGTACCAGATCAAGTGTTTGTCTGGTCCTCTTAGTCCCAAAACAATTTTTGAGGAACTGAAGAACAAAATACACAAGATATCATTTCCATCATAGCAGTTTGTTGTCCAAATCAAAAACTTACAATGCCAAAGATAACATTTGATAGAGTTCATAAACTACTAGTTAAGACATCCTGTGACGCAACTGACATTGCTGCATGGCTTTTTATAAATGATGTACTTCTGCCAGCTTAGATGCAGTGTGAGAGGCTTGCCTATTACTAAGCTTTGCCAAACGCTCGAAAGTGCTACAAGTGTGTTCTCTAACAAACAGGAATGTATTTTAAAGTAAACGATTGAATTCAACTATCTTTTTTTTTTTTTTTTCTTCCAAAGTTCTTATCAATCTTATCAAGTAAATGATGCAAAGAACTATTGGATCATTCTTAAGTATTACAAATTTGAGTTGAAATTCTTATTGTCAATATTAAATGCAGGAAGAGAAAAAAGAGAAAAAAAATGAGTGCAGAATAAAAATGCTGAGTCAGTTTAAGCATCCTGATTGTGAATGCAGTTTGGGTCAAAATAGATTGCCACAGCATAATCGCAATGCTATTAGTTTATGATGTTTTAAAGTTCTTCTCAAGCATATTTTAGTTATCTTGCTTTGTTTGATTCTGAATTTCTCTATTTTAATTTATTTTAATTTAAATTACTTTTATTTTATTTTAAGTCTATGCTTCTTGGCAAGATTCTTTATTTCGGACAGGATAAAAATCACGCTGCACTGTGATCAGTGTTATTCTCAGGTCTGGTACACATAATCAAATGTTTATAATCCCTAGGAAAAAAAAAAAAAACGTGAAGGGATGCCAAGCTATCACACAAAATAGGATCAAGTCAAAACTTGCAAGGCTTTGCTCTATGACCTAAGAGTGAATTCTGCTGTAGCTTGTATCCCTCCTAACTCAACTGAAATCCACAATGACCAGTCAAGACAGAATGTGGCCCATAACTTACAGGGAAATTAACCTTTTTTTTTCTGTTTTATCCTACACAATATATCTCTTTATATATACTGTGAAGTATATTCAATTAAAATGATGAAAGGCTGAATAGTATGTGTCCGTCGGGCCATGGTGCTGCACATATTTCTGCTGGTAGCAAGGTACATTAAAAAAGTTCCTCCTTTCTCTGTTGTGTGAATCTTACCTTTTAAGGGATATGCAATGGACTGGATCAATGAATCATAAAAAAAAAAAAAAAAAAAAAAAAAAGTTGTTCTTTATGAAAATAACTTCAGCCTTCTTGTTTATTGTGTAGGTCTCCAGCAGCTGTGGTGACACAGCCAAGATGATGTAACAGAGACAAAGCATGGTACGGTTATATTACACCATGTCTTCAGAAGTAGGTATCACTACAACAGCTCTTCTTTACTTTCATGTAATACTTAGGTAAATTTTCCTATTGTGCAAGAAAATAAATAAATTCAAATGCAAATTTTACAGTAGCATAAGATTTGGAATTCAAACCTTAGCAGACTAACCAATGGAGTCAGTCTCAACTAAGTTTTAGGCTTATAAATTGCATTTGGCTGTAACTCCAGGAAGAATATACTTATACAAAAGTTAGGCAGCATGGGAGATTACTGTGAGGTGGGTGTTGGTGTCTTTCAGGTGGCAAGTGATAGGACAAGAGGAAACAGTCTCATGTTGCACCAGAGGAGGTTTAGATTGGCTATTAGGAAGAATATCTTCACTGAGAAGGTAGGTGACCAAGCATTGGAACAGGCTGTCCAGAGAAGTGGTGGAGTTCCAAACCCTGGAAGCTTTTATATATGTGGATGCGACACTAAGGCACATGGTTTTATGATGGGTCTTGGTAGGTCAGGCTGATGGCTGGACTAGATGATCCTGAAGTTCTTTTCCAACTTAGATGATTGTATGAATCTATGATTCTAATAGGGAGCATTCACAGAGAAGTTCACACTGAAGAGGCTGCGAAAGAATTAGGGAGTACATGGAACCTACAAGTCTCCAGTATGTAAAAACTTATTTATCCATTGTTTGTTGTCTCTGGTGGCAGATACAGTCTTGTGCGAATGCTGAAGTGTGAGAATATGTTAGCAAGGAAAAATGTTTTCTGACCTGCCCAGATGAACTTTAGTAATGAATTTAAGGCTCCAACTTGACGACACTAAGCAAATTAATGTTCTGGTCTATGTAATAAAGTCATGACTTTAAGTCAAGATAAACTGCACAGATCTTTTCATATTTCACAAAAGCTTTTCATATTTTTAGAGAAATCTAACCCTGAATATGGCAGCTATTTACATGTTACTTCTTTTTAAAAAGATTTTTCACTAGTCGAGGTAATATTTCTTGTTATGAAAGCACCTGCTTACATTTCAATAACTTCAGAGAGATGTAAGTATGTAAGAACACACTTAAGCTCATACTTGAATAGTTTTTTTCTCAAGTGAGAAATTTAATTAATAAGTGTTAGATCTATTCATGAATAAAATTAGACGTTTCTAAATTTTTAATGAATTAGTTATTTGTTCTTTGATATTGCAAAATGATCCATTACTGAAACTAGTCCCATGAGTACTTTGAAGATTTATATTTCAACCTTTCATAATACCAGAGCATTCTAAACATTGAGTATGGCTTATACATCGTTTTCTCTTTTGTTACTAGAAATTATTTCTGTCAATTTGAGGAGAAAAAAAAAAAAAAAGATTCAATGCAGGAATGCCCCTTTTATCTTCCTATCAAATTATTCATTCATAAATAAAAGGAATAAAATTATCTCATCTTTTTTTTCAGATAACAATGAAATGTAGGCATAATTCATACTTTCGTCTTTTGAAAATAAAGACATATCTGAGCAAAAGCTGCTTCATGCAATGCTCAAAACTATGAAGACAATATGCAAAGTAAACAATAGCTCTTATTTACACTATTTTATAAGCAGGCACATAATCTGAGCTTCAAGCTGACTGCTGTACCTCAATATTTCTGACGTGTTATTGTGAACCAGTATATTTATATCTACATCAAGTTAAATGATATTTGAAATTCTCTGAATAGTTGCTGTCCTATAATTGTTCTTTTTTCTCAAAGAGAACGAAATAGAATCTTTAAATTCCAGAGTTATTTCAAAGTTATCAGGTTACTGAAATATTTTTATTGACATGGTTGCTTTTCCAGACTAAGATTACATATTTCAGCATGAACTCTGGAATCCTTAGAAAAAGAAAACAACCCTGTAGCTCATCATGTATTCTTCTGTTTTTACTTATACTTGTGCTAACCTTTATTATTATTATTATTATTTGAGCTACTTTCTGTAGAAAACACAGACACACTAACAAGAAAGTGAAAGAAAACACATTCAAAAAAGTCCAATGATTTTTGGGAATAGTGCTAATGTTTACTAAAAAGATAGAGAAAAAAACTGTGTAGGTAGTCTTTTTTTTTTTTTTCCCTTCTGATGACACAGAAAGGAATTTTCCAAAAAAATGTATTGCTTTGGAAAGAGTATGTTGAACTTTTTAAAATGGGTATTTGTATGCATGCAATGTGTACATTGTTTTACTATCACTGTCACTCAAATCAAAGTATTTTGTAGTACGTCAGTTAGATGTAATGAAAGATTAGGACCTTCTAAAATCTCAGGAAAGATTAATATATTTCAAAACAGAAATAATGAGTGAGCAGAAAAGTTCTCTTTACATACTAAAAGAGAATAGCTAAATTGAAAAAATTTCTTTTTTTTTAGTTTTTTAGGCTTTTGTTTTGTTTTGTTTTTACTTTTCTTAATACTTCCCCATAGAACTGGCATCATGGGAAAGTACTTAAACAGTTCCATAAAATTCAAAATGTATATAGAGCCACACGAACACAAAAACACTTGCAGCTGTACTACCTAATCCATAGCACCCAATCTTACTGCTTCAAGGAATAAATTAATTGACGGCTGGGATCAAGAAGTAATTACTGTCCACAGAATACCACATGTAAAAGAATTATGAGGAGGTTATGCTTTACAGAAATGCTGTATTGGATTTGATGGACCACTGCTTTGCTCTGGTCTAGAAATCCTTATGGTCTACATAATGGTTACCTCAGCTGTGGTGCTCAGCACTGCTATAAGGATAAATCTACTGGTGGGCTCTTTGTTCAACTTTCTCTTCTCTGCCCTTCTGCCATCCAAACTGTAGAAAAGGATTGCGACCCTTGAAGAAAGTCCTTAAAGAAGTAATCAAACTAATAAGATGTTTGGTTCCAAGAACAGAGGCACCTAACAGTTTGAATCCATGCTGACTTATTTTTATTTTTTCCCTTTCACTGAAGTTGCTCCACAGGAAGTATAGTGTCTTCTAATGTTATGACTCTGCACTGAGAGACATTTTTCAGGATACAACTTCCCTGACTTTCAAAAAGACAAGGGAAAAAAATCTTCAAACTCTTAAGAGCTGCATAAGCTGCATATGCTTTCTTTGTGAACATTGAGTATGAATGAGTGTTAAATTTTTTTTTCTTCAAATTAAAAAGAGAACCTATGAAGTATCTCACATGAGAAATTAGAATAGCTGTCCACTGAAAGACAAACTAATACATATAGCTTATAATCAAGACAGGTATTAAGAAAAAATAGTATCTAGAAAATCAGGCATCCAAATGACATTCTCCAAACATCTGGATCTTGCTGCTGTTTCAGGCATCAAAACCATCATCAGTGTCCTTCAACTTATTCTTAAGATGCCTGCAGTAAAGGCTGACAGTGGGAAAGCAGAGAAATCAGACCTTGAAATGTCAGGCTTTTGTTTTGGAATCCTTTTTCTGGTTTCAAGCACCCCACATTTTTTGTTAGTTTCTGTTAAGCCTATGAATGTTCAGTAACCCTGTAAGGCAGATCCTAGTTATAAGGGTTCTCATACAACAGTTTGGGGTCCAGGCTTCTGATCATTTCTAACACAGGACAAAGATAATGGAAATGTTGATCCCAATAAAAATTGAAATTAACTACTAACTTATCTTTTGAGATTTATTTAGATAACTCTGGTGGGAAAAAAAAAAAAAAAACAACTATAATTAAAAAGAAAAAAAGAAAAAAAGAAAAAAAAAGAGAAAAGAGAAAAAAGAAGAAAAAAAGAAAAAATGAAAAGAGAAGAAAAGGAAAGAAAAGAAAAAAAGAAAAAAGAAAAAAAATAAGGGAAGGGAAGGGAAGGGAAGGGAAGGGAAGGGAAGGGAAGGGAAGGGAAGGGAAGGGAAGGGAAGGGAAGGGAAGGGAAGGGAAGGGAAGGGAAGGGAAGGGAAGGGAAGGGAAGGGAAGGGAAGGGAAGGGAAGGGAAGGGAAGGGAAGGGAAGGGAAGGGAAGGGAAGGGAAGGGAAGGGAAGGGAAGGGAAGGGAAGGGAAGGGAAGGGAAGGGAAGGGAAAAAGAGAAAAAGGAGGTAGGGGACCCCATGAAGACAGGTAAAGAAAATCTTTAAAGTTTCTATGACAGCTTCCATAATAATCCTAACTCTGACAGCACAGTGGTGATGAACCCTCCTGTTCGCACAAAGAGTGTCTATTCAGACATGCTGTCATGTGAATTGGAACTGTTAAAATACAGCTGTTGTGATGGCACTGTTCTCATAGTGTTCATCCCTATGTAAAAGCAAAGTCAATGGTCCTGGATAAAGACTAAAGAAGCAAAAATGCTAATGGCTGCTAATCTGTGCTTTCTGTATCTGAGAGTCTAACCTGCAACTTCAAGTTCAGTTATGTATATTGGAAAATTTTCTGAAACAAATGTTTTATGAGTTAATTTATATTGAAATGGTTTGTTTCCCCTTACCCTCTTTGATAATGTTTATGATTCATGATTTTGAAGGTTAAGGAAACCCAGGCTAGTTTTCATGCCATAAATTAAAGCTATCTGTATACAATTCATGACTCTGGTTTCACAGAGTGGAAAAAAGGAGGCTGTCATTGTTGCTGTCCTTTGCAGGCTGGGGTTGATGTGTAACAGCAGGTGCCTTTGAAAGAAATGTTGTTGGCACTTGTAAAGGCAGACTGCCCAAAGCTGCATCTTTTTTTTTTTTCCTTTCTTTTTTCTTTTTATTTAGGAAAAGGCCATTGTTTCTTTTGTTACCCGTCTGACGGGAGAAATCTTTGCAGAAGAGCTCAGGAAGATTAAAAGGCACAAAAGGTTTAAGAAACATGGCTACAGTGAAGGGTTCATGGACGTTACAGGTCACTGGTCGCACTTAAATATATTTATACTTGAGTACTGTCTCCATGATTGTCTAAGCCTAGCAATCATAAAATTGTAAGATAATCTCTGACTATAATAATGTTTTGTTTTGTTTTGTTTTTGTTTGTTTGTTTGTTTGTTTTCCCATTATTATTATTACTCTCTCACATGAGTATGAAATGCAATGTTTTTTGGAAATTTGGTTTCCATTTCTCTGTTGAAGCTGATGTCGACAACCAAGATTCAAGGTAATTACTACTCTTTCTTGCCAAATCTGCAAATAGCAGGATTCAGTATTCTAAGATGCATAAATCAGAGGAAAGTTTGCATGCCTCATTTGAAATCATTAATAGTGAAAGTATAGTGATGTTGATATTTTGTACTGGTGTCAAAAATTTTGTTCCAATAAAATCCTTTCATGTCTTCGGGGTTTTTTTCAATACACTAAAATATGACATTAAGTTTAAACAACAATTAAATGAAAATCATCAAACTGATATGAATAAAAATAAACATTTCAATCTGATGAAAATGAAATGCTGTAATATTTACATAAGTGAGAGATGTTTGATTTTTCTCATAACTGTTTTTTTTTTTCTTTAAAGTTAGTATATTTTGACAAAAAAGAATCTTTCAGCAAAGCTGTCTTGTCAATGGGGCAGAAGATTTCCTCTCTTTGTAGTTTGTAGCGTGTTGTCTAAGTTATCTAAGTACCTTCAGTCCTAGGTTTCTCAAGTGAAGAGTCTCAGTTTTTATCCTTTTTTCTATTGTTTTCCCTGCCATTTCCTTTCTGATCTACCTTTGAAATGTCGTTGAAACAGTGCACCAACTATGAATGACTTCTTAAAAGCAAAATGTCCAAAGTCAAATCATGGCAGAGGACTATCTGACTATGTAGAAAGGAGAATGTAATGCCTAGGCCTAGGCCTTTTTTTTTTTTTTTTTTTTTCTGTATTTTTCTGAATGGTTCAGGAATCAGTTTAAGGCATTATGATTGGTAGAAATCTTTATTCCTGTTGCAGTACTTATGAGCTGCCTCTAACATAATATGAAACACAGAAGCCTTGTCTTTTCCATAATTAGGTGGAAAGTCAAAGGTCTGTGGAGAGGGTGAAAAATTTATCAGTAATGAAATTGTCAGAAATTTTTGACATCTCTATTTTAACAACATTTAAGTGATGTGGGAGACTATGTCATGAAGATTTTATTTAAAATAGAACAAACAACAACAACAAAAAAAGCTACCCACACTAGACTATGAAAGAAGGATAATTACAAAAAATACTTAATTTGATTTGATTTGTTTGACTAGTTCTAACCCTCTACAGTAAGTGCTTCTTGTTCCATCCAGTATTTTACTTGTCAGCAGATGTTCAAAGGGAAGTGCAGTCCCCTGTACTTTGTAACTGACATCAGGGAGTATGTTCATAGTTATGTAGAATAATATCATACAGGAAAGTGACATACTGTGCACAACATCAGGCATTGGAAGACATTGCATTTGCTTGCTGATATATTATACCTCTCTCAATAAACTGGTAAAGTATGAGAGGTACGTCATCTAAAGTAGGCAGCCCAGAATATCCTACAACACAAAAGAAAAGTATGCAGGGAGCTACTCAGATATCCTTCTTTCTCTGCTAGAGCTATCAGAGTGTTTAAGATTCTTTTAGGCAAAAGGGTTTTCTGCTACTCAGAATAAAACATTTTCTAGAACTAACCTTTCTCATGAAAACTGAATTGCTAGCTGGAATTATGTTTCCTTCTGTAGCAGCTGCTTGCATGTTGTGGCCCTTTCCATAATCAGAATCAAGCAACAGGTTACCATAATTTTAAGATGAATCCATGCAACAGCTGCATACAATATCTGAGAGTGAAAAAGAACAGCAGTGAGTTGGAATACCCAGTCCTTGGGACAGCAAAAGCATAACATCTGTATAGAACCTTGTAGCAGCCTTCCAGTACCTAAAGGGGGCCTATAAGAAAGCTGGAGAGGGACTCTTTATCAGGGAGTGTTAGCGATAAAGCTGCTTTAAACTAAAGAGGGTAGATTTAGATTAGATATTAGAAAGAAATTCTTTACTATGAAGGTGATGAGGCCCTGGCACAGGCTGCCCAGAGAAGCTGTGGATGTCCCATCCCTGGAAGTGTTCAAGGTCATGTTGGATGGGGCTTTAAGCAACCAAGTCTAGTTGGGAGGTGTCCCTTCCTGTGGCAGGGGGTTGGAACTGGGTGATCTTTAAAGTCTCTTCCAATCCAAACCATTTTAGGACTGTATGATCTATGAGGTTATCTAACCTGGCTCATACCATCCTAACCCCATGTTTTTACTGTGGTTTTGATTTGCACTGTTCTGTGTTCTATACCAGATGTGTTCTAACAGAATAGAAGATTGGTTTCTCTGTACTTAATTGTATTCTGAAGTCTGGGAAGGCGTTTGGACAGAAGTCCAAACTGATTCTGAACTGGTATTTCAATGATTTGGAAGTTGATGACTCCACAGAATTCAACCCAAAGTGCTTAGCCCACAAGGAGCACTCCTGCTGTATGCATAACCGCACAGCAGCTTAGCATTGCGATAACTGAGGCAAAAATGGTGGGATGGATTAAATAGTATTGTTCATGTATCCTGAGATGAGTGAAAGCATGAGAAAAGATTCTTACATACACATCATGATGATTTGAGGTGGCAGAAGGAGAGATCTCAACCACAGTACACAAAGGCTGAGATGTTACTGAGCTCAGCCTCAGCTGCTGTTACATGCCTTCTCCTTGGGCTTTCAGAAGGTTACAGAGCAGCTCTCATCACCTGGTGGCTTTAGACAAAGTATCCGGCTTGCAGTACCCCGTGCTGTTGGACTAGAAACCATTTTCCACAGTAATCTCTCAAACTGGGTCTAATCTTGACCCTGAAGATCTTCATTATGTGGCTAGAGAGAACGTTTCAATTAAAAAAAAGAAATCTTACTGACAAAATTTTTGTTTAGCCAATTCATAAAATCCAAGATTTTTTGTGAATAGAGTTCAGCTGTGACATATTTGACTTAAAAGATTTCTTCATGTAAAAGAAAGCTTTGTTTGCCAATGCCTTTCACTAACGCTACTTGAAAATTGGAGGCACCTGTTACACTCTTTTCCTTTCCAAATCTGACTTTTTTAATCTCTTTTTCATAGCAATGCAAGCTGCTGTGAAAATCTACCTACCTACATAGTAGTTAGTATACATTCAGGCAGGGCTGTAATGAAACATATTCCAAACCACCAAGAGAGAAAAATGGAGAAGGAGGGTGACATTGAGATGCTCCCAATAATATTGCATAGTGTAAGTATGTTCTCTCAGAATAATATTTTGTCACCTTGAAGGCCATGGTAAATGTAGCAAAATGGAAAAAGTAAATGCGAAAGTACAGTTTATTCATAAAATAAATGTATTTTAAAATGGGCAATACTATAGAGACAGACTGAGATAAAGAAAAAGGCACTTGCCTGTTGCTCCTTCTCTCAAAAATCAGGAAGCTGTTCACCCTGTATACTATCCAAAAGACATTGTCTTTGTGTTTTTTAGTATATCTATAGAGCAAGTGATTTATGTAAGCCCTGCATATTTGGATGTTCTGTCACTGAAGAGGTCACTGATTAAGACATACTCACTTATATTCAATATACTCATTCATATTTAATACAAACTGAGTTTTTATTCAGGTTAAAACATCCTCTTCACCTATCTATTAGGATTTTTTTTAATTTTTTTTTTTTTTTTTAATCTTAACTTCATTAGGACATTGTAATACCTATTCTCCAAACAGTGTATTAACTTTCTTGAAACCTGATGAGCTATTTTTAGACAAAATAATATTTTCTCCCTTCTATAGCAATATTTAAACTTTTTTACAGCCCTTATCTGACACTGAGCCTTACAATTCTACTAAAAAACAGCTTGAGTCAGCTTTATTCAGCCATGTAAATGCAAATCACACACACAGCTTTTTAACAATATGTGGGCTGAGACCAGAGGTATTAGTAGTTGACCACTTTCAACAAATGACTAATTTGGGATAACTGGTTTGTAAAGCATCATTTGAGAGATACCACTGCGATAACATTGCTCCCAGTGTCAGTCATTTTTCTGAAAATAATGTATTTTTCTTAAAAAGCAAACAAACAAACAAAAAAATATAGTGCTTTTCTTAATCCTACAGAAGGAAAGTAAAATCAAACAAATTGTTCTCAAGCGAAAATTTTGCAATATGCTCTTTAAGAAAACCAGTGTTAATTATAGGCCATGCCAAATTATCATATTTTATTATGGAACATAGCAGCCATTTCTTCATAGTCAATTCAATATTTTTGCTCAAGTTTAAATTGATTACTTGGAAAATGAATGAAAAACATTTTTTAAATTGAATTTCAAGGCAGCTGGCTGCTTAATAGGAAAGCTGAGTAGCAGGCTAGTAATGCTTGAGAGGTTCTCTAGAATCTTGAAAGCATCCAAAAGTATGATAATTATAAATTTTTACAAGTTTTATGTAATTATACATGACATTTAATAGAAATCTTCCAAAGTGGCTGGCTGAAGCTTATCTGAGCTCAAGTGAAATTAACCGTTAAGAGTACACTTCAAAAAGAAACCTTCCTTGTTTTGTACACCTGATATTACAACAGTAATTTTGACAAAGATAATCAAATTGTAACTAAAATAAGCTGTGAAATAGAAGCTATTTTTAATTAGTTATTTGGAAGTTTGATTTTGTTCTATTTTTTATCCTCACTTTAACTTGGTGAAATCTTAGTCTTTGATGCAGATACTCTGGGTTTTGATGTTACTTTCTTAATGCCTTATCTTCCAAGCTTCTGCTATATTAAAAAAATCTTGTTTTGATTGCATCATTAAAAAACAGAGCTATTGGTCTCAATCTTCATTAGTTTTTTGTCTTAATGACAATACAACAGAATGAGGGTCTACAGAAATAGGTTTAGCATTCAGTGTGCTTAACTAACAGAGTCAAAATGCTATTACTTCATGCCTTTTTTTTTTTTTCATCCATAATCCAACCAGCTATTTTGAAACAGAATTGTCTTAATCATAAAAATGAATCATTTAACCTCAGACAGGGTCTATTATTTAATGATACAAAGATGCTACATAAATCTAAACAAATTACAGAAAGTACACGAGAATTTTTTACTGTTATCATTGTTTAATCACCTTGAAGCAGAGACTACGTATAAGAAAACATTAGCCTGCATGAAATACATTTGCAAAAAATCTGCATAACCTTCTATTCTGTTACAATACGACAAGCTAAACCATTGAAGCATTCCCAGCCCTTCTTATCTAATATTCCCATAGCAAATTCTAAACCTAATTATACAGTGTAAATTGTCTATTACAGCCCTCAATCCTTCTTGCATTTGAACAGTAAAAAAACACAGATCAATGAGAAAGTTAAATTACCTATATTACTTATATAGTTAATTTTTAACTATTACCTTTGTCTCCTTAATATCAGCAGTAAAGTTAACATTAGCAGATGGAAAATGTGGGAGTATTAATAGTGAAAGAGGTCTGAACGTTCACAGAATGGTTTACTGAAGAAAATCAGAGTAGATTGTATGAAATAATGGCTAGAAATGGAATATGGAAAATACTACTGTTGAATGCTTTGATGTGAATCAATAATGGAAGGGATTTGCGGTAATTATACAACTGCACAAGCGAAGAATACAATTTCGCAATTAGAACAGTTCTTACATGCATAATTACTTTTCTTCTTAGGCCTGTTAATAGGAAGTTTACCGTCAGCTGCCTATCTAGGCTTCCACATGTAGTGGTGAGGCAATCTGTGTTTGTGTGGGTGTGTATGCCCTATGCATGTGCCTGATTTGGGGAACTGTGAGCATGTATGTCAAGTGTAATGGGACTACAAAGTAAGATTGTCCACAGAACCCTTCTGCTATGGAGGATCTTGTTTCTTCTTCCTATGCTTCCCTTAGCTTCTGTGAAATTCTGTTATTCTGGCTACTTTGTCTGTCTACCATGAGAATTTATGTTGCAAATTACAGTTGTGAGTGCTACTTAAAGCTCTTTGTGCTGTGATTTTCAGTAACAGCAACAGTTCCTAAGTACAAAGGTTTGTTTGGAGCCTGTAATAAAACTGTGCAATCCTCATTTTCTTCAAGAAATCTAAAGCCCCCATAGAAAATACGATTAGTCTACAATTCATCATTGTCATGTCTTCCCAGTCCCTTCCCAAAGGGAAGCATATGGAAAATGTGTCTATTCTCTTATTTTGAAAAACTGTTCTTCTGCACTTTCAGGATTAGAGCATAAATGCATGGGAATATTAATTAGTGTATTGGCCTCCATCAGTACTGCCAATGAAGAACATTACTTCCAAATTCCTGCTTAGGACTTTGAAGGCAGTAAAAAAGTGCTTCCAAAACAGTTCATCCAGGGTTTTTCAATGCCTTTTACAGACTAAAGAACAAAGTCTTGAGAGATTAATTACTGCTGCATGTATACTAAAGTAGTGCAGCTCACAAGTATCTCACTTGAAGACTTGAAACTTCCATTTAAGGTACTGCAAATTATTCAGATTTAACAGCTGCTGTTAGTAAATAATAAGCCATTTGACTTAAATCCTTCCTGAAATATATTGGCAGAAGTCCCAGTTATTTTATTTGGTCCATACTTAAGTTGTGGTGAAGGTTTGCCTTCTAATTTAACATTCCAGACATTATCCACTTATCCAGCTGTGGCAAATATCTTGGTTGGTGGGTATCTTTCCAGAAGAAGTCAAATATTTTAAGTTAATCTAATGCTATAGACAAACATTGTAAAATCCTTTTGTGGGGAAACTGTTATTCCCTTGAAATAAAATGTGCAAAGATAAAACCTAAAATAAGTTTCATGTTTTACAGTCACATTTACCTACTTTGTGTGGATGTTTGAGCAGACTTAAGGCTGGAAGGAGACCCTAAATAAAGGAAACAATGGTGACATTTTAATGCCAGCTGTTATACCGTGTGTTATAGCTAACTCCAATTGGAAAATGCAGCTCTTACCATATTTCATTGAGTCAACTGAACAACTGAAAGCTTTATAAATGTCAAACTTTAAAATTCAAAATTAAAGGCCAGCCGAGTGTCTGCACACTCTAAGATTGCGTGTGTTTGCAGGAGGGTGGACAGCATATGTGGAAAGAGTGTCTGAAAACAGAAGGGTCTAATTCTGTAAGGAAGACCAGTTTCACATTTAAAACATGCTTCCCTCACTCCTCTGGTTATCATAAAATGTATTCTAGTTTCTGCCCTAAATATATTCATTTTATTCTTTTGAATAAATGAATGAACTAATTTAACATATACCATCGCAGCACCAGGTTTTCTAGGTTAATTAACACAGGATCTTTTATTTCTCTGCTCCTGAGATCATCAGTGTAACTCTTCTCTGTTCCCATTCAAGGTTGTGGTTAGCCACTATTGTCTGAACAGTGCCTCCAGTTAGTAACATTCCAATTCAGCTGATCTCAGGAAGGAGAGTCTTATGGTCTCCATAAAGGGAGAAGAAGAAGAGGGTGCTGAGAGTAACTAACACCCTCCAGCTGACTGACTGGGGACTACACAGCAGTGGTAAGTAGGCTTACTGGCAGTAAGCTCAAGTTTAACATTCAGTGCAAATACACCTGAGATTCAATACATCTTCCTCGAACATGATGGACCTGCATTATATGCAGCATTCCAGTTGATATATTAGGAGTACCTGCTCCAATGACATTAATACTTCCATATTTCTTTGTGAAATGTCTTGCCTGAAAAATCCTAGGATTGCTTTTGACATTTTCATGGCTACTTCACAGTGATGGTTCATAGTAATCTTATAATTGACTAATACACCTAGATCTTTCTCTTCCTCTGACATTTCCAACTAATGACTTCCCATGTGAAGGAGGAAATTCTTGTTATTAATCCCAAAAAGCATGACCTTGCACTCTACTATGAAATCTCATGCCATTTCCTTGTTCTAGTCTATACGGTCTTTTTTTTTTTTTTAATTTATTTTACTTTTTTTTTACCAGAATAAAATATTCTGATGTTTTCCTGTATTGACAGTCTTTCTACTTTACGTAATAAACAGAATTAGCAGACTAAATTTAATAGCAGGGTCTGAATAACTTAGAACCTAAGACTGACCTTTCAGAAACTTTGCTAGTAACAGCCTTTGAGTCTGATATGACACTTTTTAAGGTGAGTTATTGTTTTCTCTAATGTAGTTTGTTCCTTTCCTAAGTTAAATAGATTTTCCTAGTCTAAAAAATCCTTACCAAATAAACATCTTTTTTTTTTTTTTTCCAAAGAAAGATATCTGATAAATGTCACAACCTACAAGTGCTAAAACCATGTTTGATTTTTGTTCTGCTTGTCATTTACCAATTCTTTATTTCAACATTTGTTCTGTAGTTCTGGATACTCAGTAAAGAGGTCTGTAACATTCATGATCATTTTTTTCTACACTTTTTAAGACATTTCTATTCTCATAATGTAAGGTATCCACACTGTGGTTTGTTCTTTAAAAATCCTCACTACAGTTTGGCACAGTCTCTTGTTGAAAACAGAGGTACCCAAACCATCCTGGAGATTGCTTGCACCAAAGGCTATAAAGAAGCCAGACTTGCCCAGTGCTAGTAATCCCGTCTAAGATAAAGACACAACAACTTTATCAGGCAGTTGGAGAACTTTGTGAGTACTGGGAGGTAGCCTAAGGGAATTGCAGGTGGCCTAAGAAAACTGCTTTGCTTCCCACCCCAGTGGAGTAACTGAGTAATTCCCTTTGCTTGCAATGTTTTGGAACTCCCTGGGTGGAAAAGCACTTTCTTCACTTACAACAAAAAGTCTTATTAAAAGTCAATAAATATTCAGCTCTTTTAAGAGACTCTGGATGCTCTTGATAACTGTATTCATTATGCATAGAGTTCCTATGTATGCCCAAAGGATACATCTTCACAGTGAGATTCTTGACCATTCACATCTTTATCTTACAGCTAAAGGAAAGGAAAACTCTAGTCTTAGTGTTACCACAAAGAGGTCAATTTAATTGGTCCCCAGATGATATTGCACTGTTCAAGATGAAGTGGAACTTGTTTGCACTGTAGTTCATCTGGAATCATGGTATTTGTGTGAAGTGAACCTGAAAAGCTAGGTGAATTTTACAGGTTGCGAACTCTAGCTAGCAAGCTCTAGATCACTAAAATAACATCAACTGAAGGCATGCACTGAATTTAGTTATATTGCACAGAGAACTTATTATGCTGCTTCTTGGAAGTGCTTGTATGCTATATATCCTTTGGTGGGAAGAAAACAAAACGACAAAAAAAACACCAACCTTTGTATTCTTTCACAAACTTTTTTTTTTTTCTATAAATAATAAAATCAGTTTACAATAACATTTGGAAAAGACATTATTTGTAATCTACAATTAGAGAGAAATAGCTCTTAAATACATCCTGTCCAATTAGGATGTGATATCAGCTGGGGAAAACAAAACCAAAAACTGTACCTCAGGCATCTACATAGTATACTTCTTCAAAGTTTGCATAGGTTCCGGTTGTGGCAGAATTTCTGAACAGAAAGATTTGAATTATCTCTAATTATGATTTGGTATCCAAGTCATCTAAGCATGTAAGCCATCTCTTGGGGTTTAGGATGACTGTTTTGTTAGAATAAATTCTTTCTCTAACCACTTAGTGATATTTCTTAAATGTGAGTTTTTAACGTAACAAATGCAATGAGAGAGTGTGTATTTACTTACTATTTGTCTTTAGGATGTTAAGAAAGAATAAATCTCTATCTTTGTTCATGGAGTAAAAAATAAGCACTTGCTTTACATGAAAGTATAGCCTGAACAGAATTTCTACTCAGTATCTTTGAAATATTTTACATTCTTTATTTGTTGGTTATGAAGTTTAAATTAAATATCACAGAAATGTAAATGTACAATTTTCCCCACCCCCTGCCCCAAGGCAACTACAAATTTTTATTTTTATTTTTTTTTCAGGCAACTATAAAGATTATGGAAAATGACTAAGAAAATTAATTAAAAACTGAATATACACCAAGGGTTGTAATTTACAGTCCATCAGGTTCAAAATATTTTCCTTAGTTCAGAGCATGTTCCACATGTGTGTTAAAACTCAAGAAAATTAGATTCAACCCTATATATTATATTTCACTTTTTCATTAAAATTGTATTTAAATGCTATCATTAAGTGGAGCATTTATTTAGACATTAAAGGAAATTATGTTGAAAATGCAAATGATCTATTTGACACCAAAAGGGGAAAGAGGCGGTAACAGTTTTAATTAAAAATTAAATCATACCAGGGTTTGCCCTCATCAACTTAGAAATACAGCACAGACACTTTATTAAATTACAAAGTATCTGGTTAAAAGCTATTCACTATGTTATGAGCTAAATCATTCATCTCTACACTAGATCCAGTTTCTACGTAATAAGTGGCAAAACTCTGACTGCAGAAGGTAACAGATATAATTTATGACTTCACCATAGTTTCCTCAATGGAAGAAAGGCATTTAGCTGGGCTTGTTTGATGCTCTGGCTAGACAGATCTACAAGGAATAAAGCAGAATACACAAGTACAGCTGTTGCCCTATGTGCTGCTCTTTGGCTGTCACCACCAAGATTGCATACAGGATGCACCTGCTTTCTTCCTCTCTCAGAGCAGTTAGAGGAGCAGCTAAAGCACCAGCATTATTTTCCATTTATGCTGTAATGAGTTTGTTTTGCCTGCCTTGCTTTAGAGGAAGGGTAATGCTTTCTTATGGGAAGAAGCCATCAGTATTACATTAATTTGGGATTTAGCTGAGGAAGACAGAGTAAACAGAAGAAGCTGTGTGTACATTTGGAGGTGTTTGGGATTTCAGGGCCTGAATACAGAATCACAGAATCACAGAGTGGTTGAGGTTGGAAGGGACCTCCAGAGATCATGTAGTCCAACCCCCCTGCTCAAGCAGGGTCACCTAGAGCACGTTACATAGGATCGCATCCAGGCGTGTTTTGAATATCTCCAAAGAAGGAAACTCCACAGCCTCTCTGGGCAGCCTGTTCCAGTGCTCTGTGACCTGAAGTTCTTCCTCATATGACGATGAAACCTACTGTGGTTCAATTTATACCCATTACCCTTTGTCCTATCACTGGCCACCACTGAGAAGAGTTTGGCCTCATCCTCTTTACATTGTCCCCTCATGTATTTGTAGAGGTTGATAAGATCCCCTCTCAATCTCCTCTTCTCTAGGCTAAACAGGCCCAGCTCACTTACTCTTTCCTCATAGGACAGATGCTCCGATCCCTTAATCATCTTTGTGACACTGTGCTGGACCCTCTCTAGAAGTTTTACGTCCCTCTTGTACTGGGGAGCCCAGAGATGCATACAGTATTCCAGGTGTGGCCTTACCAATCAAAACGATTGATAGCTGAGGCAGGATGAGAACTCTCTGTTCTCTGTTCCATACGTGGCAAAAGTATTTGGGCTCAGAATGAATCTCACATGGCTAGGGGTTAAAAAAACTTTCATTTTTTCTCCCCATTTCTGCCATTGACATTGAAGTACGGTCTAGCATAAGTACTTATATATTTGAATGTTGTTTTTCTTCCCTTCTTAGGCTTTATCTATCTTTCAATTTGAACTGTAATGCTTAGGAGGAGTGTCTCACGGTATGCGTAATTATAGAGCGCAATGAACTGTCTTATTAGCTGGGACCTACATATGGAGATGTAATATCAATAATTAATAATAACAACCCTGGTTCATGAACCATGCCTGATTCCCGATTCATTAGAACTAAAATGTATACTAACTTTAACGGGATTCTCAGATCCCAATAGACAGGCCATACAAACCCACAGCAGTTTGACTATTTCATACCATCATTTCATTTAATCTTTCCAGAACTAAATGACCTCATGCACATCAGCAAAAGAAATACATTGACATCAGCAAAATCTAGAGCAGTGTGAACTGTACCCTATCTGGTAAAATATTGCCCGAGGAATTCTTAATTCCTGTAGCAGTTCATAGTGTAGTATAAATCAAATAAAATTGTCACAGGACATGGAAGTGACTTTTTTTTTTTTTTTTTAAATACTTTGAGGGGGTGAACCATTTCTTCTCTATTCAGACAGACTAAGTACAAAGCTTTAGCGTCTCTTATTGACTAAACTTCTTAGCAGTAAATCCAACAGCTGGAAACAGTGGAATTGAGGTAGAATTTGGTTGTCTGAATACAGGCCTCCTGCCTGATCCCAATCCTCCAGGACTTTGCCGTCTGGGTAACTTGCTAATGAAAAACAGATTTGAGCTGGGGAAAATAAATTTAATTTATTGACAATTGAAAATGGAACTGGATGATGAGAAACAAAGACAAATATTAAAACAAAACTTTCTCCTTCTACTTCCTTGGCTGGGGCCCAGGGCTGGGGTGAGTCCCTGAGAGCCCCTCTCTGCAGCCCCTGCCTCCTCACACAGTGCCCTGGTCCACCATGGGGGCTGAGGGAGGGAAATCCCTGCTCCAGGGGGATCGCTGCTGCGGCAGCTGGAGCCCCTCCTGCCCTCCTTCTCCTCTCCCCCGGTTGCCGGCAGGGCTGTTTCTCCCCCTTTCCTTCTTTCTTTCTTTCTTTTCTTTCTTTTCTTTCTTTTCTTTCTTTTTCTTTCTTTCTTCTTTTTCTTTCTTTCTTTCTTTCTTTCTTTCTTTCTTTCTTTCTTTCTTTCTTTCTTTCTTTCTTTCTTTCTTTCTTTCTTTTTCTTCCTTCCTTCCTTCCTTCCTTCCTTCCTTCCTTCCTTCCTTTTCTTCCTTTCTTCCTTCCTTCCTTTCTTCCTTCCTTCCTTCCTTCCTTTCTTTCTTCCTTCCTTTCTTCCTTTCTTCCTTTCTTCCTTTCTCCCTTTCTTCCTTTCTTCCTTTCTTTCTTTCTTTCTTTCTTTCTTTCTTTCTTTCTTTCTTTCTTTCTTTCTTCCTTGCTTCCTTTCTTCCTTGCTTCCTTGCTTCCTTCCTTTCTTTCTTCCTTTCTTTCTTCCTTTCTTTCTTCCTTTCTTCCTTTCTTCCTTTCTTTCTTCCTTTCTTCCTTTCTTTCTTTCTTCCTTTCTTCCTTCCTTCCTTCCTTTCTTTCTTTCTTTCTTCCTTTCTTCCTTTCTTCCTTTCTTCCTTTCTTCCTTTCTTCCTTTCTTTCTGCCAGGTGCCGGGCAGCGCTGTGCCCTCCTTTCTTCCCCAGGCTGTCCCTGAGGCAAGGCGCCGCCATCTTGGCTGCTGGGCCCAGCCGTGCCCTGCGGTGGGGCCGTTGGGGCTGGCATGGGGCAGCCATCGCCACATGCAGCAACAACGCAGATATGGGCACCCACACGCATGGGCACCCGCACCGAGCACAAAGTTATATTCAGAAGGCCACAACAAATTTTGGCTGACAATGTTCTTTCAGTAAGCACCTCTAATTCCAGATGATTATGTTCGATAACAAAACACACTGCTGTTTTGGAGACCTGTGCTGTGTCTTTTTTTCTTCTTTTGGCTGTTATTAATACTTTTTTTTTTTTTTTTCCTTTTTATTCAATAGATCTTACTCAGTGGAAGGTTTTAACATTGAGCAAGTCCATCTGTCTCAAGGTGAGGAAAGGGCAACATGAAGAAACACGTATTTTTTCTCTGAGGGGAGTTGGTGGTACCAGAGATGGCGACAGCTGGGAACCAACCCTGTAGTTTAGGTTGGGCACTCAGCTTACTGAGTGCCATCTGAATGGAGGAACCACAAATCTGTTTTTTCGGTGTGCTCAGCTGGTGCAGTCAGGGAATGTACCACTAGGGAGCAGCCTGGATGCCTCACTGGTGCTTCTGCAGAGTAGACAGACCGAGTTGCTAGCTTTAACAAGTATGTGTATTTTGCTTTAGTTATTAAACTTGTCCTGACATGTCAGAAGGACTTCTGAGAGGCTTGTTTTTGTTTTCTTCGGAAGTGTAATATATAAGCGAAACATAAAACACATTAAAAAGAATAACCAGAGAGCCTGCTTCCCCACAGTGCCATGTTTTGAGCAACAATCTACATTGATGCAATGTGGATTTAATTTTCAGGACCTTAAAGCAACTAGATATGATGTAAGTATCTGTCATTCTTTGGTAGAAATTTTTTGAAAACAGCCAAATGAGAGTTTATTTTCATAAGCCAAAATATTGTACATTTGCTTTGTATGACTTCTTTCTGTTTACAGGTGCAATTATGCACAATACAAGTCAGGGATCATTAAGGCTGCCATTAATTTAGCCCAGTGATTGGGGAAAGGGTTAGTGTTAACATTCGTTTTCTTTTAAAATTTAGCTAAATTGCATTAGGAACAAGGCTTCAAAGTTTACTAAGATTCAGACCAGGAGAAAGAACAGGAAAACAGGTTTAGATAAAATATGAAAAAAATCTCCTCCAGCAGTTAATAATGTGATCATTTTATACCGTAGTATACAAACAGGTGTCCTAGTATTTATATTATATATAGCCTAGTTGAAGCAAACAAGCAAAAAAATAGACTTCAAGGAAATATGCTTTTGTGATATTTCTTTGTAGAAATGGGAAATTTGGAATAATCGAATTAATTCGTGACTTCTGGAAATGCCATTGAAATTCTGAGGTCAAGAAGAATACCAGAAATAGAAAAAAGTATCTGTTAGTGTAGTACAGTGTGTAAAATATTTAGCTGTTGTTGTTCCGTCTTTCCATACCTCCCATTTCAGTTCTTTGAAATCTATTCTCATTACGAACTAGAATGCAAAAGTAGGATTTTGAAATTTCTAATAAGAAAAACTCCAGAAAAAACATTTCCTGTAAGCATGAAGAATTTACTTCTCCATCATGGTTAAAACTTCTCTTTTCTTTATAGAACATATGGTATATTAATATATTAAAATTTCATTATCATAAGAGTTAACATGTAAGTAACCAAAACTGTAGGATTAACAGAACAGATTTGGCAATAATAAATTAAAAATTTGTAATTACTCAATTTGAATCCTCCCCACAAAATAAGCATCAGAATTGATGATCCAAGAAACACATCTGTGTGAGAAAACTGCATTGTTCAACTGTTCCTTCAAGAATATTTCAAGTTTTATGAGTGCACAAGCAACACTTGAGGATGAAATGCCTTAGCCAGTGGGGAACACCTTGTCTCATATTATCGAAGCAACAGAGGAAAATTAATGTCTCTCACCAGTAACCCAGTCAGCAATATGTGCTTGAAACAAAGTAGAAGGGGGAATAGAATATATGCCATGTAGAATATTGATTGCACTTTTGTGTTGTGACTTACTTCAGTGTCTGTGCTGAAACCAACATAAATGAAGTCTATCAATACTGAAATGGGCTTTTAAAAAAACTGAACTATAATTACACTATCTGAGCCTGATATTATAATTATCACAGTTCAACTCCATTAGGAAAACCCTTTCATTTTAACATCAAGAGGAAGTTAAACTGAGTTAACGTCACAAAGATTCAAGAAGGAAACTACAGAAAGCTGCAAGAAAATTTTAATGTCAGAGGGGCATTTAGGAGTGGTTATGGTTTATACTGTTGTCAGTAATTAACTAACACATTTAGCATGTTTAGGAGTACCTAACCAGGAAATCTATTGTTCAGGAACATTCAGTGAATTCAGTAAACTGGACTCAAGAAATCTATTGTTATATTGCTGCTATGGGAAAAGATTTTTTAAAACTTTTTAATTTCCCATGGGCTCAAACATGTAGTCATTCTAATGGTTGATATTAGGCATCTAACAGTGAGAAAGACAGGTTTATTTGCACAGTCCTTGGCACACTGATACATGTATATTCTAGTGCTTTCCAGTGCAGGTGAACATGAGCCAACTCCAAATCCAAAGCCATAAGCCACTCTTAGAAAGGTGCAGCCTAGTTAGCGAGGTGTTGCTTCCCAGACACCTTGTCCTCATGGAGTCTGTAGATCACAGCTGGATCCCTCTGACTTTTCTGGGAGTAGGACATTGGGGATGATTAGAGAAAGGTTGGGCAGGCAGAAAGAAGTCAGAGCTCTTTGCTCTTTGTTGGTTCTTTAGGGCTGTCTGTTCTCTTAGGGGAGTATTCAAGAGGAGAGAGAATCACTCACTACTTTTTCCCTGCTTCCCATCTTCTTGGGACAGCCTGAAAGAAATTGTTCCTCCCTGGTAGCTCCTTCTGAGGCAAGACAACTCTATCCCCTCCTCAGACAGATTGACACTAAATCTATTCCATTTCAGGCTGTTCTGGAGATTTCAACAGACTTGTCAAAAAAATAAAAAAAATAAAAATAAAAAAAATAAAAAAATAAAAAATAAATAAATGAAACATACATATGCATGCTAATACCCACAAAGTGTAACAAGCTTAAACTACTTAGTTTTAAGTCTAGTTTTTTTTAGTTTGAGAAAAGGCCTAACATTTGTAGTCTTCTTAAGTTACACATGAAATCAGTTCTTTCATGTGATATTAAGTGGATGTGAACTGAGGAATGCAATGTTTATTTTTTTTTTCCTAGGTGATTGCAACATTTAAGAGTGGGATAGGTTCCTGACCTCCAGTGACTCATAGCAGCCAGACAGTGGCTGCACAGAGGTATTGTTTTGCTGTTATTTACATCTGTAATGCCAAGCCATTCCACATATGCAAAGGTACTCATATGTTGAACTCTTGCCAATGGAAAAAAGAGCATGCACAAGGGCAGTTGAAAACCATGTTGAATTCCCCTTCTACAGGCAGTACTTTTGGTGCTGGAAATTGGAGAATCAGAGCAAAACTGTTACAACCACTGTACATGATCTTTAACTGTTTGAAGTGCCAAAATGAAAAAATAAATAAATAAATAAAGATAAAAATGTTGTATCAAAAAAATTGAATTCCTAGAAAGGTATTTCAAGTTTTCTTCAGTTTTGCAAGTGGGCATTAAATTTCAGGCATGTTAATGCTGCCTAACACTAATTAAAAGAATAAATGTACAGCATAATCAATCATCATATTTCTATGCCATTAATTTCTCTATCTGTGCCTTTAATCATTAGTACCATTTTAACCCCATAGAACGTGTAGGTGAAATGTTTGAAAGGCTATGTTATTTTTATGTTATTTTTACATTATTTTAAAGCAGAACATAGGAATGCATGTGTTTATGGGCAGTATGCTTTTTGATCTTCTTGCCTTGAGACTGTGCCAATTATGTCATCGCATGACTCTTTTACCTATTTCTTCCTTCCTGTTAGTCTGATAGGGATTTTTTTTTTTAATTTGACAAAAGTTTGTGCTCATCTGTGCTTCAGTATTTAATTCTCCTTTAAGCTTTACTCCATAAAGAAACATATTACCTCTTTGACCTTCACTGTCATTCAGGTTATTATTTTGTCCTCTCTGCGTTTGCTTTTAGGATTTGTTCTGGTTGGTACCTTTACTGTTCTTTCTGTTTCCTTTGTTATTCTTCAATCCCTCATATATTCATATGTCTTTACTACTCTGGAAAAATGCTCACCTGCAACATTCTTAAAACTTATATCAAAGCAGTAATTCCTCTAAATCTGAGATTTAGGAGATTAAAGATTTCTAGGGCTTTTTGCAAAATATTTTTAAAACATATTGTCAGACTGCTTTTTGCCACTACTCCTATTAGCAGATGTTTTCCTCTTTTTGGATTTTCAATCATCTTGTTAAATATATATATATATATTTTTAACATCAGTACATAGCTTCTTTCAGTTGCTTCCCATATCTCACTTAGCTATTCTCATTAATTCTGGACTTTCCTTCCATTATATTGAATTCTAAAAATACCGTTTTGTAATTTCACATCCTTGGATTAAAAATTAAATAAATAAGAAATGATTGGAAATTATCACGAATTAAGGACAAAGGATGATAAATTGCTGTGCTAGATAGAAACATAGTACCATAATAAAATGTTTGACAATAAGATGATGTGTTTGTAAGTATATAACAATTTTCCTAATACCTTCCTGTAGAGGTTTAGGAGACTAGGTATGAATATTTGTGCTCATACTTGTTTATATAGAAAGAGGGATAATGGAATTATCACATTGTTTTTTCATATTTGAATGAATAAGTTTACCTTTCAGCAAAGGAATTTAAGTGTATCAAGTAATATAGCAAAGTGGATTGTCATCCGATGAAAATTATATGTTATTTCTTTAGTGTAGATATTTCTCCTGTCCCCTTTTTTCTAAACAAAAGAATAAATGGTTAAAAAAAAAAAAAAAAGTGGAGGGGTTAACCAACAGCTGAGGCACAATAAGCTCCAGGGTTCTTCTCTTCATGGGTGTGTGGTATATCAAGGTGGTTATCCACTAACAAAGGCACATGCATACTATGACCTGAGAGAAGAGGGCCAGTATTTCATCTTGGCCAGTATGGTGCTCCTCTCTGTCGTGAAACACTGCATTGCTGTAGTTAGTAAGTCATGGGTTCCACTGACATGGAATTGAAATCTTCTCTTTGATATAAACTAAAAAAAAAAAAAAAAAAAGTGCTGGCAATATACATCAGGTAAAGACCATATGCAGATGTATGAATGAAACTGCTGTGATAGAGAGGAAACTGGAGGAAAGAGATGCTGTTCCTGTGCCTTTGCCTGGGATAGAAATTACCCTGCACTAAAGGTGAAATAGTTTCTTCCAGATTCAAGAAGATTTATTCTAGCTTAACTGAAAATATTGCATTACCCAAAGTATTTTTATCTCTTGGGCAAACTGTTTCCTTCCTAGCATACTCAATTTATGCACCCAAGGCCTTATAGCACATTTTTCCATCATTATTTTAAAGTGTGATTGACTCCTTGACTCCTCTTTAAAGAACAGAGCTAAATTGTTGTACTATAAAAGCAGTGGACATTGAACTCTTATATTTATCCGTGGGCTTACTATAGATGGCAGAGAGGTTCAGAACAACTTTATCCTACCCATGATTCAAACCTGACCTATAGGGATTGTCTCTTCTTTCTGAGTGAGGGATAATTCAGTCTGCAGAATTGAGCTTGACAGATTTTTTTTTTTTTGTCGATTATGTATGAAGTTTTGAGAGAGAGAATTCTATCCACTAGGGAATGTGGATAAAAACCACAGAATTCAATTGCTTTAGGGATCTTTAAGACCTCAAAAATTGGACTGGATTCTTTTCTATTGAAAATGTAAAGCTTCATCCAAAAAGATAGCTCAATTCACATCTGTATTACAAATGATTTACTGCAGTAAAAGTAAATATACTTATTTTAATAAAAGACAAGGTATCAGGTCCTCTGCTTATTTCTGGAGCCATAACCACTTGATCCAGTAGGGCTTTGATTATTTGGATGAGTTTTTCCAACTTGCTGATTTTCATATCAGACCCCTTTCACTATTCTTTATTTTGTGCAGAAAGATGCCAATAATCAGGATTGCTCTTAGTTTACAGTCCTTCCTGTTGTCAGAAGTTGTAGGTTTCTGTTTATTTGGAGTGTGCCTCTGAGGAAGACATCTCTCTCTAGTACTAACACAATCACAAGCATAGGAAAACTGAAGTAAAATCCAGATGCTTTGATATGCGCAGTTCTGAGTCCATGCATTCTTGTGCTCCTACTGTAGGAACAGTGTAGGGGCTGCATGTTCTTGCATTATCTTTTATTGAAAAGTAGATGGATCTAAACATATTTTCCCCCAGTGATGTTTTAATAATACAAAGCAAAGGATCTCTATTTCAGGTAAGAAATGCTGGCAATTAAACCTCCTCTCTGTATATGATCAGAGTGTTGGAAAAGATGCAAACAAAACAAAGGACATGAAACCCCCCATACCTTCTGGGCTTCTAAATCAGTCATGGAGAGACAGTCACAAATGGCAGATTAAAGTAAATGAACAACAACAAAAAAGGTAACCTGACCTTTCAAACAAAACCTTCCTAACATGCAAGGACTCAGGCTGAGTCACGAAATAAGCTTGGTGCAGTCCAAATGTATCCTTTATAGCCCTGCCTGTCTTCTTTAATTATTGCAGTGTCAGTTCAATGGTTCTGTGAATTTTTAAAAAAATAATATATATATATTTTTTTTCTTCTTTAATATTTCCCAAGTTAACTGGCATATCTTCTTCCTCGGCCTCAGCAGAGAAAAACATACTGAAGACTTCATGCATGAAGTGTGAGACATTTTGACGCTTTGATCTGACTGCTGTACAGACAACTGGTTAGAACAGAAGTATAACCTCCTGAGTGTAGTATTCTAACAAAATAATGTCTATTGTGTCTGTAAAAGGGTGCACTTGGGTACAAGCATATGTACAGATGTACGCATATTTTCTGGTTTGTCTATATCATTTCAGTATCTTTTATTTTTCTTTTATTTCTTGCATCTTAAGACCAACTCATATAGTTCAGAGTCTATGAAGTCAAGTCCCCTTGTGTGACACATTACTGCTCTCAGATTTTCATTGTCAGGGGTTTTAAAAACTATATATGGGCTTTTAGAGTGACTTAAGCCTGGTGCACAAACTCTAGACTTCATCACTGCTGACTTACCATTTTTGTACAATTTCTGGAGGTTTCTGCCCTGATGCAATGTTTAGACATGATCCTGTGTGAAATTGTCTATGTGGAAAGTTAACAATATTTAGAGAAATGATGAGAACTTTTCAGTCCAATAAATACAAATGGAGAGAAAGCAGTGAGTGATATTCACCTTGCCACCTTGTTCCTTGTTCCTCTGCTTGGAGTCTGGAGCTACTGAGGAAATTCACAGTAGAAAGTTGTCCTAAAAACTGTGAAAAAATGTAGTGTCTTGAAGGAGCATAGCCATGATCTGTTAGCAATTTTCCAACTACATTATATAGCACTTGATTTGTGGTCAATACGAAGTTCACAAATAGACCCCAAACATTTAGTATTATACATATTTAAATTAAACTTAGACTACAAAAGAGTCCAAGATAAACCCTTAGATTAAATCCTATTCTGAAAAATTAATTTAATCTATTAAATGGTTGATGTTGATCTAGCTAAAACACATTTCTCATCTCTGAAGTAGTAGACTTTTATAATCTTATGCTTGGTCACTAAACAGAGACATTGTACAATACATTAATATCTATTAAGAATATTATTAGTATCATATACACTCATTAAATCATTGCTGTGGGTAAATATATTTAAGAAAAACTTAACACATAGGTTACACCAAGCCCACACGTTATTATGACATGATTCTTTTTGTTATAAAATACTTCATTTTTAATTGAGACTTGAATTCTCAAAAATAGATAACATCAGAGTGGATGCTCTAGCTCTTTATATATGTGTTGAATTTAAATGCAAGAAATTAGGCAAGCACAAATATTATAGCCATGGCCAAAGTAAGATATAATTAGAACTGTATGAATAAAGAATAAGAACAGTTATTTATCTGCTTACAGACATCTTCTAAAATTAAAAGGGCAAAAAGTTGTTTTCCATCTGCAATATAATGATCATGTGAAAAGCTGAAGAGCAGAATCAATTACCATGATGACTTGCACCAGCTAATGCAGAGTTGCCATTTTAAGGAACTAACCATTATTAATTTGTCTTTTTAATTGTCTCCTTTAAATTTGGTGGAGTCACACAGCAGTTACCACAGAAGCATCTTTTCGCAGTTGGCTGCTCTCTTCTGCTTAATAAGCATTCATCTGTCAATTATGTATTCTTTCTCTTGCTCATAAGGAAGATGATAAATCTAATACCCTAAAATGTGCAGGTGTGTATCTTAGTGGAGCATCTATTGTTTACAGGAGTTTGTGAAAGTATAAGCAGTGATATTCTGTTTCCTGCAGTAACAAATGACTTATGCTGGAACATTTTAATGGTTTTGTATTATTTTCTGACAAGAGATCCATTAAGATGTCACAGCTGTAGCTGTGTGCTTATAATATCTTTCAGTTCATTTTATGTTTTGGGGAGGGGAAGGATATTGGATCAGATACACTCCTAGGGTATGGGATGAATTTGTTATTATTGGCACACACACACAAGACATTTCTTTCACTGCCTGATCTTCAGCCTATTGAGGTCACTAGAAAAATTTCTATTGACTCTAGTAGTGCTGGATCAAGCTCTCAGAGAGCTGATAAATGTTATCTAGTCCTTGTCAACTGTAAAAAAAAAAAAAAAAAAAAAAAAAGGAAAGTAAGTAAGTGAGAGCTACAAAAACCTGACTACTTTTGTCTGTGAAGAAAATGTCTACTTGCTCCTTGTCTAAAACACTAAAATTTCATGGATAAGAGTTTGATGGATTAAATACAAACAAGCAGCGAAAACAAAGAAACTAGAAAATAATAAGAATCTTGTCACTTCCCAGGCTCTTAAATGAAATTTCAGACTCCCTAACATGCTATTCAGTGTTTTTTCATGCTTTACAAAAGAATATACTCCACTCCTACCTTGGCCTTTCCTCCTCCCAGAATTTTTTCTTTCTTATTTTCTTTATATATATATATATATAAAATATATAATATAGATATAATATATAATATAATATATATAATATAATATATATTATATAATATATATTTACACACACAAACATGTATATATGTGTATATATATAGATATATACATGGCTGAATATATATTTTCTTTAGACATATAAATATATATAAATACTCATTTAGATATGTATTTATTATATATTTATATACATAATATATAATATTTATTTCTTTATATGTGTTTATTAATATTATGTTATTTATATTTTTATTTTTCCTTATATATGTATTTATTATAAGTATTTATACATAGTGTATATATTATATATATGTATTTATTGACATTTACATTATATATATAATTTATATATATATAAAGAAAACAAGAAAAAGAAGTCTGGGAGGAGGAAAGGCCAAGGTAGGAGTGGAGTAACCATTAAATATATATATGTATATATGTATGTATATTTATATGACCTCAGTCTCATCTTCTTCTGCTTCTAGTTTTGTGGTAAATTGGCTGTCCTTTCAATCTCAGTAGTTACATCAGATCTCAGGAGTAAAATGACTTTGGAACACAATTTTTTAAATAATTCTTTGAGTGTATTAAAAGTCCTGCAACTTCCACTCACTACTAAATCTTTTCGCAAGACTGTTACCACACATAATAATGGCATCATCCTTTTTTTTTTTTTTTTTTTGTAATCCACTGAAAAAGAGGTATATAACAATTGAGAAATATTAAGAACAAATTCTTTCTTGTCTTACCAAAGTAAATATTCTTTTGGTTTTGCTTTATGGACCTGACTTAGCACTGTAATATTAGCTGTGAAATTGAATTAGCTTGTCTACTCCGATTATAGTTTAGTTTACAATAAAACATTCTTATGTCCTCTCCTTAGTCTAACCTAATTCATAATGAAAACTTGGTTTTTACCCTTAACCTGGGGGATTTTTTCCAACTTATAATTGTCTTTCATAATCTACCAAGACATTTAAATGAATATTACAGACCTGTAACTCAAAGATGCCGTAGATATAAAATGAATCCACAATGTTTAGCTGTGGTGTCCTGCATATCACTTTGGTATGCACAGATAACCGGCCGCAAGCTAACCAAGTTAACCTGGAGGATGGTCAGGAGATAACACAGTGCCATTAACTTAGGGTTCTTCCACCCACAGCTCATTTGCTTCCAAAGAAAAACAGCAAGACTTAAAAACATGCCATTAAAAGATCAGCATGAAAATCCTATTAAATCTCACAGCACATAAAGATTATATGAAGGCTACCAAGGTGCATATTATCATTTTCTATAAGCACACACACACACAGAGGCAGCTATTCACATTTGTTCAGAAGGACTTTTCTTCTACACTAAGGGAAAAAAGGAGGAAAGGAAAATATCCAACATCATAGTCTATAATTTTATGCATTACCTGCACAAAACAGCAACAGGGCTGCACACCAAACTAGATTACCTGACTTTGTATGCTGCATTTTCTTAGGCAGTTAGTTAACAAATCAAAAGTCTGTAACAGTAAGAGACAGATCACTCAAATACTGTGCTATTATGAAGGGACACTTAACCGTTGTGAATGTATCTGCCTCCACCAGGTATTAACACTTGCAAATGGGTGTATAGGAACAGGAAAATTCAGCTTAGGTTTATGCTAAGTACCTGATGTGTACTTTGGCGTGTGCAAGAGCCTTGGTTCCTCTGCAGAATCCTGACTAGGAAGCTGTCTGAGCACACCGCAGTTCCCTTCCAGTCCTGGGAGCCAAGCTTGCTTTCCTTCTTTTAAAACCAAAGTACGGGGATATAGAGCAGGGAGAGAAGTGTGGGGATGCGTATATCTGGGCTTCTACTTAGGTACCATCTCAAGTATAATATTGAGAATACAATTCTGGTGGTGCAGTAAATGCTGAGTATGATGGGACATCAAATGGTCTTAATTACACAGCAAGGCTTCCTATTTCTCTTGTAGGATTCTCTGTAATAACAGAAAATAGTATAGTGTTAAGATACATTCATACGTGGAGCAGACTGGAGAATTTTCATGCTTATTTTTTTTTCTGCCTCATTGTCTTTTTAAGTTAAAGTGCAAAGAATTTCCTACAAAAGAAATATCTTTCTTGTCAATTTACAAGTTTGTTATGAGAACAGAAACTCCCCATAGATGCATCATGAAGAAATATTTTTCTTCACTGAGATTTGACTATTTTAGATATTTTTCCAAGGGATTAATGTCCATGGAGTAGAAGAAATAGCAATGTTCAGAATTTCACAGTTTTGCATGCATATTTCAGTTCTGATCCATACAAGATAATCTTGGTCATCCGTTGAAGGGAATTGGGCTATAACATCAGTATTTTCTGACAGCTGCAAATAAAGACTAAGATGAAACCATATAACTGATTTTCACTAGCAGAAACTGAATATAGATATCCAGAATGTAACAGCAAATGAGTTAATCTTCTGCTTAACATCATCCAGAGTGTCTGCTCTTGTACTTATACATCTGTCTTTTTAGGTATAAATTTATCTGGAAAGTTGATAAGAAGGAAGGTCCTGATAAGCAATGCTTTGGATGTTAGTGATAGAAATTGGGCATGCTGCCATTACAAAGGTATTTAGAGCCTGTGCGCTAATGCAGTGCTTATGTTTTCTTCCCCCAAGAAGTAGCTGCATGCATCCTTAGACTAATGGGAATGTGAAAACAACAACCTTTAATTGCATATAGTTAATATTGCAGAAAATATCAAAGCAATTGGTGTAGTGTCTAATGAATTACAGAGTATAATCTTAGTTACTTCTATCTTTGTATACCACAGGAGAAAATACTATCCAGCTACTTTAAGATAAGTCTCTTCCTAAAATGATTCAACAGTGCAGTGTGTAACCATCTTATGAAACTCATTTAGCACTGTAGTCCCTGGACACAGAATGAATTTCAATCATGTAGGCAGGCTGAATTAATTTTTAACTGTTGTCATGATTACAGGTCTACCTGTACATCTGCTGTCCGTTTGGTCTCTAAGTGCATCCACTGTAGTACCAATTTTCTGGCTTTCACCAGTTCTAAATCAGAAATTACCTTAAACACAATGCATGCATGCTGTTGTACTTACTCATATACAGAGGCCTGTGAGTACAGTCAGTCAACTTTTTGTAATCAAATAGTATTTAACTGAAGAAAGAATGGAGATAAAGAAGGAGACTGAACAAAAGTCTGTCTAAATTATTAACTCCCTCATAGTGATCAAGAGTGTATCAGAATTAAAAGCAAACTAACAAACAAACAAAACAACAACAACAAAAAAACAACCTTAGGGGGCCCCTGTATTTCTGTCTAGTACTCATCTGTTTCAGAAAAAGGGAGGATCATTTAAATTTCAGTACCACTTTTGTTTTCATCATTCTGGAGCAGCAAGTGAGAAAATATTATTTTTGCTAGATGGGTAGATGGGGACAACTTAAAGTTATGAAAGCTAATAAACCAGCCTTGTTTGAACAAATCAATTGGCTTGAAGACTAGCTTACCTCACCACCACCAGTGTTTTTCCTGTTAAATTCCAGACACCTTAAATTAAACCACCTCAGTAATGTAGCCAGCGGATGGTTTTCATAAATTAATGAAGTGTACACATAATTCTATGACAGCTATATTCTTCAGTATAGGTTATATTCCTCAGTGTGTTTTAACTTGACCCTCAAACATTTGTTTTTCAGGATAGGTGGTATGCATTGAAATTTTAATAGTATGTTGTACATTATTCCTCTAAAAATCTTTACCACACTTTGAGAGTATCTTATGTTCTAGACAATCTGGATAAAAATTGATGCAGCTTCACTAACTTCAAAGCACCATTGATTTGGTTTAGATCCATGATCCTCAAAGGAATTAGATACATGCTCAACTATAGCCTTTATAACTATGCACATTCAGGTAAGTGGCACTACACTATAGATACATTTAAGCATGTGCACTTTTGTCCTTGTTGTTGAGCTTAGTTTTTCATCTGATCCAGGATAGAAACCTTGATCTATGATTCTATATCCTAATGAAATCACTGATCAGAAGCATGCAAGCAAAACTGAAATATTGCTTAGTTAAATCAATTTCTGTGTGTCTCTTGACTTTTGTCATGTTTGGCAGTTAGGTTATCAAAGATATTTACTTGTCAGCAAAGATTTGTTTCCTCATGACCTGTCTTATCTTATTCTATGACTTGGAAAGGAAGGCATAATACTGAATCACTTTAAGCTGTGGTGTTCAAAAGAGCAGGATTAGGGTTTGAGTACAAGATCAAGCAGAAAGAGAATCTGGGCCAAAAAACAGAGTGTATTACATGAAAATATAAATACTGTGAAAACAAAGGACAGAGAAAACAAAGAACATCCACCATGTGTGGAGCTGAATAAAAGGACAAATATATTTATATATATTATATATTTTTTTATATTTTTTTTTGAGTTTTCTGAATAAATTCACTGAGATCAAGAGGCAGCTGCATAATCCACTGGTCAGTTTGTGTTATCTGCCACCACTGCATATCAGCAAGCATGACTCTTATTGCAGTCATACCAAAAAAGCCAGAGAACCTGAGTTTTTAGCTCCATTCTCATAGTTTCATTCCTTGAACTCTTCTGTTGCTAAATCTTGGTATCAGTCAAGTTGATAGCTATTAAAATCATAGTATCTTGAAGACTATGACATAGTAAATGTTTGTTTCTAAAACATGCTCTGGATTCTGTTGTTGAGGAGACCCAGTGTATGTGTGTGTATACATGTGTATGTGTATATGTGCACAGAGCAATTAAAAAGAGTGGAGTCCCTTGCTGTTCTTTATGTATGAGAGCAAGAAGAACAGAAAGCGGGCATTAACAAAGCAGTACTATGAGGGGAAATCTCAGTACTACTTAATATTCGGTACTTTGAGGAGAAAGCTTGCACCAGATTTAAGTCGACAATTAGATACAAATTGATGGAAGAAGCTACTGACTCGCATTTATGGTAATTAAATGACACAAATCTGACAGACAGTGGCTATTGAGGAGGGGAAAAATTTCTTCTATGATCCCCTTTCTTCAATCTTTTAGCATATTTGCAGATTGGGGGATGTCAGATTTGCTCATTCTTATTCCCGTGGAATTTCTATTCAACATTTTAGTACTCATGCTATGGGTAAGAGGTGAGTGAATTTCATCATTACTGCAAATAGACAAATATGAGGGAAGGAGTGAAGGTCAAAGTTTTGACTATAACACAAGGATCTTGGACTGAACTTGTCACAGATTTGTAGCATTTTGCGATAATGCTACCCCGGACTTGGAATTAAAGCAAAGTAAAAGCATACCAACTAGTGCAAATGTTCAGTACAGTTTAGATGCTGTGCAAATTTCTGTACCTGTACTTGTAGCTCTGGGCTAGCTGAAACTTGTAGAAAAGATTCAGATCAAAAGCCATAGCAAGAGCAGAGAAAAGCATGAGGAGAATGAGTCCACTTGACTTTCTACCTCCTCTTACTAACTCTAGCCAAACTCACATGCATTTCTAAGTCACATATAGTCATGGAGCTCGCCTTCTTCCCGTCATCCACTATTACAGTACAGGATCTTGTAACTGTAATCATCAGAAAATTAAATCTTCTTGACTGAACCTTTAGGTTTTGCATGCCATTAAAACACTAAAACAAAGGGCAGTACACCTCTGTGGATCTGGATAGATGTGTGATTTCGTAATTGTTACAGACAGCTTTATCATTCTACAGAATTTTTTAGGACACTAACACTACAGTTTTCTGTTCCTTAATTAAAAAACTTCATATATAATATATATTTATAGTTTATTAATTTTGAAACAATCTAGAAGGAGGTTATCTACTAGCTGTTCTTGGTTATTGTCTCAGATGGTCACAAACTTCTGGCTGAAAGCTCCAGAGAGTTTCTGGAATTTCCACATCATTTAACTCCCCCAAAATTTTCTGAAGTGATCTTGCAAAAATTCTGTGCCAACGAATAGGACTAATGCCAGTGTCTACAGAATAGGAATACATTTCTTTAAAAAACACTCCAAATGTCCTTGTATAACAGAAAGGTACAATACCCATGGAATTTTTAAACTAATCTCTCAACTTTAACAAATTAATACAATTCTGCTATAGTGATCAACAGATTCAAAGTATTTATTTTATCAGTAGTTTCTGTAGTATTTTCTGTAAGGAAAGCATTTGACAAACCCTCAATATAAGAATATTACCGGTGAAGATTATCCTGTCTATGCAAAATATTAGTTCCCCTAGTCTCCACTCCCCCCTCCCCCCCTTTCTTTCTGGACTGGATTCAATCAAGTTTCTAAATCTGAATTATATGTTACTTTGTTGTTTCTTTTCTGCATAGTGCTCCTTTTAGAACCAATGCTGCTTTCTTAGATGACTCTAAAGATACAGTTAGAAAATACCTAAATATAAAATAGATGCATGATTGCATCTTGGGAAGGTGGTATTATGGATGGAGAGCTGTCATCACATCCTTCACAACTATATTATCGTGTGCTCCTGTGGTGTACACCTGTGGCTTGTTGGCAAGGCATTTAATTCCAAGGACTATTGAACACCATGCATTCTCATAGTGAATCAGCGCAAAGTTATTTAACACAGGTGTTTCTATAATTGTGATACATTGGGAGATTCACAGTGTTCAGTAGCCTTCAAAACCGCACTCTCCACCTGTGTGGAGAAGTAGTTTGGCATTACTCCCTGATGTCAGTAATAAGCTGTGTTGTATTAAAGCTAGGCATCTGTGTGCATTTACACTGAGGCATGGTTCAAGCACATTACAATGAAATTCCTCAGCTTTCTTATATTAAAGTAATATTCCCAACTATTTTCTTTCTTAAATGCCCAGTATCTGAGGGCTACTTGATGAGCCTTTTCATTTTCTTTTAGAGGGACCTTATTAATCCTCCAGGTTGTGGAGTTTAAGATCAAACTACTTTTACCATATTCAAGAAATGTTGTGTCATGAAACAGTGGGATTAGTCTAAGAAAACATTTTGACATGTATATATTTATGGTACGTATTGAAACAGCATCAGCAGTGCTGAGACCATAGGTGCTTGTGGTAGTTATGTGTCACTTGCCTTGCCTTGCCTTGCCTTGCCTTGCCTTGCCTTGCCTTGCCTTGCCTTGCCTTGCCTTGCCTTCCCTTCCCTTCCCTTCCCTTCCCTCCCTTTTCCCTTTTCCCTTTTCCCTTTTTTTTTTTTTTTTTTTAAAGTGGCTCTTTCCACTTCTGGTGGGTTGCATTTGAACAGGAGTTCAAACAGAGCCTCTGCTTTGCACAGCAAGGGGCCAAGTGCTCCTCCTGAGATCCACCAGGCACTGTGAAGCAGCCAGTGCAGCTGGCAGGTGGGCAGAAATGGGCTCCTGATGCACCCTTATCAGGGCTGGTAGCTCAAGTCTCACTCACAGGGGCAATTAGCCCACAAGGAACTATGCTCTCTGTTAATATTTGCTTTAGAGTGGAAGATGCTGGTCAGCTATACCTTGCTTCCATATAACATGACATCTCCTAATGGACCTGTGTTTGGAAACACACCTACCTTGAGCTTTTCCATGTTCCAGGTATTTAGCTTCTGCTCACCATTTGCCCTGGAAAGGTCATCCTGGATTACTAGTTCCAGTCCCATTCAGTGACTGGCAATTTTGTTTGCTTGTTTCCCTTTTCAGTATCTGAATGGATTTTAGGGGGAACAGTAAAACTGACATCTGATAAACTGCATATCTAAACATGGTTGTGCTAAGCTTTTCAAATAGATGTTTGCCTGACTTTTTTATTTATAAAAAAGTATTTTTTAACTAGTTTTATTCTCTTAAAACTGAAGAATCTGAAAAACGTTCACCAGAGGTTGAAATATTAGAGGTTTGGCAAAGCTCTGTTTAACTAAGCAGTAGACCATGATAAGTGTCAGGCAATTATAAGAGGTGGTGCTAAGTTATTTGTTGCAGCGTCACTCCTGTTTCACAGTTGTGTAACTTTATTGATTTCCCTGTAGCTCTAACAGTAGCTAAATTAAATTAGCTTAAATTAAAATGAAAACAAAAATTAAGAAAAAAGAAAGAAAAAGAAAAGGAAAGCAAAGCATGTCTTCAACAGCTAAAATTTCAAAGAAATGCAGAGAAACTGGTCCAATGTGAGAACTGATATTTCAAGGACTACCACAGCAAGTGTGGCAGAAGGCCAGCATGGATCAGCAAGGAACTCCTGACCGAGCTCAAATAGTTAAAGGAGGAACACAGAAGGTGGAAGTGGGGATGGGGTAGCTGGTCGGAATACAGAAACGTTGCCCAAATATGCAGGGATGGAGCTAGGAAAGCCAACGCACAGCTGGAGTTGGAACTAAAGAGTGATGTGAAGGGCAGCCAGAAGAGCTTCTATAAGTTTGCTGGCACCAAAGGGAGTCGAAGGAAATGTGGGGCCAGTGCTCAGTGGGGCTGGAGAGCTAGTGTCAAATGGCATGGAGAAAGCCAAGGTACCCAGTTTAGATTTACCTTTTTTTTGACTGGTAAGGTTTGCCCACATGCATCCTAGGTCCTCGAGCCTGTTCGCAGAGTCTGTGGGAGGAAAGCATTACCTACAACAGAGGAAGATCAAAGAAGGACACTCCCAAGGGGCCAGACAGGATGCACCAAAGGGTGCTGGAGGAGTTATCCACTGTCCTTGTGAGGTTGCTGCTCATTGGAAAAAGGCAAACAATACCACCATCTTGAAGATGGGGAACAAGAAGAATCCAGGGAACTACAGGCTGGCCAGCCTCACTTAATGTCCAGGGAATCCTTTATTAACAAACTCAGTAGTAAGACAGAGTGCACTTTCTATATGTTTCTGGATGATAGAGACATGAAGAAAGGCTGGAGGGAAGGGTGCTATTCAAAAGACTTCACAGGGTAGAGAAAAGGGATGACAAGAACCTCATGAATTTCAGCTTTGATAAATAAAGACTTCTGCATCTGGTATGGAATAAACCCATGCAGCACTACAGTCTTGTGTCCAGACAGCTAGAAAGCAGCTTTGCTGAATGCAGGACTGGGGATCCAGGTGATCAACCAGATGAACAGGAGTCATCAGTAATGCACCCTTGCAGCCATGAAGGCCGACTGCATACTTGGCTGGATTAGCAAGAGGATAACTTGCAGTTCGAGTGAAGTGGATCTTGTAGAAGCTGTTTTCCATACATAAGCTACTTTCCATATAGAATACATTTTTAAAAATACCTTCTGTGGGTTATTTTGTTTGTTTGTTGTTTTGTTTTGTCATTGTCTTTTCCTTACTAAGGTTTTACTAAATACACTATAAACTTAATTTTAAGAACTTGAAATGTAGAAGAGAAGGGTGAGAAGGGAGATCTATCTGGACTTAAATGGCATTTCAGTAAAAATATTTAAAAGCAGTAGCCATAGCAAGGAAGTAAGGTGATAAATGAAGCCTAAAATACAGAAACATAGCCAAAACCGTTTAACTATCTAACTAACTCAAAAAAATGCCAAACACCTTCATAGGCCTTTTGGAGCAGGAAGAGAGAAAACAAGTGAATTTTTCATTCGAACAGAAATTATTACAGAGCATTTCTTCAAGTCCTTAAATGTGTACATATCTAAGAGTAATCCTCTATGATCAGAATTAATCTTGATGTAGCTCAGCTGAAGCTCTTAAAGTTGCTTCGAGGAACAATGGGTACATTTTTTATAGCACACCATCCAGTTGCCTCTTTTCTAATTTCCTCAGCCATGTTAAAAAAAAAATAAAAATAAAAAAATCCTGACTCCCGAGCCTCCTCTAGTGTCCTAGAAATAAAAACAAATCATGCAAACTCAAATCTATGAATGGCAATGTACAAAACCATTGATAAAATGCATATCTTGCCAAAGAGGTCTTTTTATGCCTACACTTACTTTTTTTTTTTTCTTATTAATTTTCGTGGTGCTTAATGAAAAGTTCCTGTTGGATTCCTATGTTGATGTGTTTTCCTGTGTTTCTGGATGGTATAAAGATGTAATAGCTCACTACAGTTGTTTCACGTATACTAGCAAGGTGTTTGAAACAGCAAGAAGCAAACAAGGAGATTCTCCCACTTTTCCAGCTCTTAGCAATTAGCTAGTTACATTTATCTTGTGCATACTAATGTCTCAGATTGAAGAAACCAATTATTAAGGCAGTTTACAGTTTTACCTGGGTCCATTTGATACTAAAATGATACTGTAGTGTTTTAGTGATACCCTCTGTTTTTAGGCAATTACTTCAATGAATAATCTGCGTTTTTTAGCCAGAGGCCAATGAAGTGTATCACACAATTTATATCAGACTTCATTATAAACCTCATTAGTGTTTTGAATATTTCTTTTCCAGTAAGTTGTGTGTGCAGTGACAGCAGTATCGAATCAATACCTCATTTTATTACCATGTATTTTTACTGCTAATTTTAATTTTACTACTTTTCTCTCTGTCTCTTTAAACACTGACTTCAGTAGAAAAGCTCTCAAATTTTCTTTGGTCAGGAAAAATGTTTTCACATTTATACATATGCATATATTTATGTATATAAGTCATAAAGAATTGACATGATCATTATATTCCTTGCTCACTTTTAGTGACAAGAGTCAGAAAATTTGAAGAACTATGTTTCTTGAAGAATAGGGAAGGTTCATAGACTGTTATGAACCCTATGTAGTTCTAATGAATTCATTTGAATAAGGATTTCTTTAGAAAATCCATCAGTTGATAAAAATACTTATTGTATTTTTTAATCTCCATTTTATATACCAAAACAGATGACAGTTTGGACTGTTGTATGACTTATGTAAGGAAAATATTTTACTCATCTAGGTACAAAAGAAGGAAATACAATTTTGCTTTAATTTAAATTTAGAAGAAAACAACCTTGCTTCCCAACTCCCAAATTCAACTAAGGGATAGCACACTTACAGAGCTATTCTCTCTTGTTGTACAGTGGGGAAATCAGGATTAATACTATGAAAGACCTTGCAGTCAAACCAAAGCAGGAGTAACACGACGTAACTTGTGTAATGAAGTGATCATAGATTCATATGTCTAATAGTGAAACTACAATTTATCAAAATAATATTTTTAAGTTTTCTTCTCCATATGTACAGATATTAATGAGAAAACAAGTTTATTTTTAGCCTGCCTTCATGTAAAGACTAATTCCTGAAAGTTACCTTTAGTAAGAAATAACAAGTCTTTTTTTTTTTTTTTTTTCTTCCCCCGGGAAAGGGAAAGGGAGGAGGGAAGAAACATTCCTAATGACCTGCTGCTTTGATATGAAAAAGTATCTGAACTGAAAATAGTTCATGTTTAATGAAATATGTAGTCAAGGTCAGAGTAATGCCATCTTTTGAGTTAACTATGATGAATTTACTCTTCCTTTCTATCTCCCCCCAAAAGTCAGAAAAGGTCCTTCGTTACCTTGAAGTAGCAATGGTGTTAGCCTTTAAATACCAAACTCAAATGTTTATTGTGTCTGAATTTCAGGCCAGGTGGCCAAAAAGATAATATGACAACTTAGGATAAGAATTTCCTACTCCTTCATGCTTTCTGAGCTGATGCATTCACTCCTCCATAAAAGTTGACAGGCGAAGCAGGAAAAATCCTGAAAAAAAAAAAAAAAAAGGTAGAAAAGACATTTTTTATGCAAATGGCGCCATATCAGTGAGAAGGATCTGGTTCCCAAGCATAAACCCTGATATGCCTGGGGAGGGATGAGGTTTTACACTGTGAGAAGGATTCTCTGGCCCTCTATGATGCAATGATATTTGGCACCTGTCCCCAGAGAGAAATGGGGGAGACTGAGAAGTGCCAAGAAGTTTTAAAGTCAGTCTGCCTGATTACAAATTTAAAACTGAGTGCTCTCTTTGAATGTCTAGCACTTTCCAAAATCTGCCAGAATTTTTAAGTATACTTTATAGATCTTTAAGCATTGTGTAAAACTTTCCACTGCAGGTAGAAAATAAAGAATTGGGTTTAAGGTTGTAAGTTAGCAATTTTCCATCAGGACAAATTCATTAGAATTGATATAAGGCAAGGAAATTACAGTCTTCTGCAATTCCGCTCAGTGAATTCAGAGACAAGATTGATGTTTAGTATAAGTATGGTTATTGATCAAAATCAGGTTTTCATATTTGTGTTTCACTTTTGGTTCACAAATGGACTGCAAAAAAAATCACCAGCTTTTCTTTCTAAGATAATGTTTATTGTTTGTTGCATTGTGTACTATTGTGCCATTCACTGCAAAGAGTCATTTTTAGCTGTTTTTCTTGTAGAAGGAAATCTTTAACAGTGGAATAAGAATAGTGTTGATGAGTAGAAAACTGTGTATTTCCAGCATGGAATTTATGAAGCTTTGGGGATCTTATAGTAAAATTCAAATTGAGAATGCTAGGCAATTGAATTTGGATCCCAAATGATACATTGGTCAAAGCAGGTAAATGAAGAGAAGTGGATGTGAGCAAAGTATTCTGTCTTTTCTATTGTTTCCCCATTATAAAATAAAGAAGCCAGCAGAAAGGTAACCTAATATATGTGGTATGCATATCTGTTGATGTACCTGAGAACTGTCTGAAAAATAAAGAAAATTCTCTGCTCTTATCTCTGTCAATAATATGAAAAAGATGGGTTGTTTTAGTACAACTCTTCGGTAGGTATCGATAAATTCTGAAACAAGGGGGATCACAATTCTCATTATGATCATTCTTCATGTCCGTAAACTGGTGACCAACCACATTGTTCCCACTTTGTATTAGCTGAGTACAGAGCAAAGCCAGTTCCTTGCCTTCCATAGCTATTCTGCTGGTCTGTTACAGTGGGCCCAAATCGCCTAAGACAAGTTTTTCTGGACACTTTAAATGCTTTAATGCTTTTTTTTTTTTTTTTTTTTTCTATCTCTTACTACTTTTTCTTTACTGCTTGCTGGAAAATGGCTTATTTGGTGAGGTTGTTTTCCTAGAATTTCTGTGTATAGGAAAGCAAAAAATGGTGACAATGTAAAACAGAGTAGTGAGGCCTATCTTTATTGCTGGGGAGGTAAAAGAAAGGAAAGGCATAAGTATGAATTATTGTATGAATTGTATGAATATTAAGTATGAATCACACTGTTTGTGTGATCCTCTGCCCCAATAAAAGAACTCAGAGAAATGTAGTTAGTGGGATACCGGATTGGAAGGAAGGCTATTCCAGGCAAAATATTTTTGCTTAAGTATCATTCAAGGAATATAGGAAAATGGAGTAATGGTTACTGATAATTTTAGCATTAAGTTCATCTAGAGCTTCCACATAGAGAGGTAAGGGCTCAGAAGAGAGGAATATTATAGCTGCAGATAACAATGCTGTTCATTTCAGGTAGTATACAGGGCTGAGACAATGGAGAGTATACCAGCCTTTTGCATTTGGCAAAATAAGGAACTTCCATTATCTAACTAGAACTACTTTTTCTGTAGCTGTGAAATGCTGTAATCAGCAGAGATATGTGCTATTCATGCTGTCTAATATGCTATCCAAACTTTGGGCTTTTCATGGTGGAGAGGACAGATTATTAAATAATTATTAAATATTATTAAATAATTAGATTTTTACTGATCTTTTTGAATGTGAACTGAAAACAAGGAGTTATCTTCACATTGCCCAGGTCAGCTGAAGTTTACTTCTGTTGTTTGAGCAGTGCTTGGCATTCTCTTCTTTCTCTCTGTTCCATAAATCATTACACACTGAAAGGTCAGGAGCAGAGAGAAGGTAAGATACAAGGCTAAATAAAGAGCAAAAGATTCCTCTCCTACTGGAAACTGTCAGAGCAGAAAGGGAATTTCTAGTATCCTTCTGGGATAGGAAAAGAGACCTAAGATAGTCTAAATGTTTGGATTATGCACTGCATGATTCAACTGGTTGGATTCATCTCACATCCTTGTATAAATAAAGGAATTAACTTGGTGTAAAGCTGTCCAAAGCCACAGAAGAGATACAGCTGACGATTTTTTTTCTTTTTAATCTGTGTTTATTCCTACTTACAGCATGTGGATTTTTCCTCCCTGTTCTCTTTTCCTTTATCCATTCTAACCTTTACTTGTGTCCTTTAGTATGGCAAAGGACAGAAGTGAATTGAAATGAAGATGGCTGTTGCTGTTTTCTTCACCTGCCATGATAATTCTAAATCAGGCGTTTTTAGACTTTCCGTTTTTAAAAAAAGCCTGAGCCAAAATTAACCTCTAAATTTTCTAACCCACAGAGCAAAGGCTGTTTTCAGAAAAGAGTGGCAAAGTGTCTGACACACTGATTTTCAGAGTAGCCTAAAGAATTAATACACCTGTGAGTGGCATTCTCAATCTCCATTGCATGCAAAAGTTTTGGTAAGCCAGTGTAACTATATAAAAGAGGTTAAGATGAGGGGAAGGGCAGGACAGGAAAAAAGGAACTCTCTTTTTCACAAAAAAAAAAAAAAAAGGAAATGAGTCATTAGAAGTGGAGACAAAAAAATTTTAGAGTCCTTACTCATTTTGATTAGATATTTCAGATTAGTAAAAAGTATGCTAAATAATATTTTGGGGGAGTTTGAAGCAGAAGATGATATTAAACTCAAGATGAATTCACTGAAGCAGAGCGCCTGAAACATTTTGCTCATACAAACTAGACAGCTTCCTAAATGTTTTTGCAGTGTTGTGGGGTATCTAGCTGATATATTGACCTTTTACCTCACATACATGTCTGTAGTTGTATGAATAATACCAAAATGGTCAAATAAGAGCAAATTTAAATAAATAATTATGTTTAATCCATTTATTTTATTAAAATTAGTATACTGTCTTACATGTCTAAATTAGATGTTGCCATGGCCTTTTCACAGTGACTTTTATGGGCAAACTCACCTCCAGCAAATACCACTGTAACCTTGACTAGACATTTGTAAGGTAAAATCCAGAGACTTGCAAATCTTGATCACTACATTCATGGTTTTATAAGTCTTTGTTATGGAGTGTCTTTAATAATGCTCAGAGAATTTATGTCGTGGAGGTAGGAAACAATTTTAAATATGTCTAGAGTATGTCTGATGGTAAGGCTAGACATAATGAATGATCTCTGTTTGCCTCACTAGGACAAGTGCCCTATCTTATTGTTCTGGAAAATGTCTGAAACACTGAGTAGTCCTGGTGAGAAGCCCTGTGATGATATTTTTTATTTGCAAATATAGCAGAAAAGTGATTTTTCCTTAACACAATTGACTATGATGCTAAAATAATTATTTATTTAAAGTTTACCTCAACGTATAGTTAACATTACTTCAGAATGTAAGTAGCCTGTAAGAGTCCAAATTTCCACTCTTTCCATCCTCTCAGAGATGCAGTTGTGCTCCTCTCCCCAAGTTCTTTGTCTTTCCATGGCAAGCAGGCTACTAGGTCATATAAGATTGGTCTTTTTCCTACTAGACATCCCTCAAATATGGAAGCTCCTCTCGCAGAGGGGCCTTTGCAGCATCTCAGCAGCATCTCTCTTTCCCTCCAGGAAGAAGAACTAAATCCATATCAACACTCTGCTGATAATAAGCTGAGAATAAATAGATAAAGTCAACAATACCTTCTATCATAGACATGAACATATTTAGAAACTTATATCCTTACTGCTTTCTAGAACATGAACTCAGCAGAATGAAGCAATGTGCACAGTTTTCCTTTTCCTACAGCTGCAACCCTTTCTTAAAAGCATGTGAAACCCAGACTTGAATGAGATGTCCCTTGTGGATTGGCTTTAACAGGCTGAGAAAAAGTTAATTTCTCATTCTGCAGAGCATGCTGAATGAGTATCATGAAGAAATTAATTTTGTTGCTGCTGTTTATGCTTTGTGTTAGGTGAGGAGGAGCCCTGCTTTTCTTGCAACATTCAGCATAAGGAAGAAATCTAGTAATACTTCCTTTCAGGAAGTATTACTTCCTTTCAGGAAGTATTATATATTTTTATATATAGTATATTTTTTCTTTCTTTAAAAACAAGAAAGTTGCACAGGCACTGATGTAGTCACAGTGTTAATCGTGGTGGTGGTAGTGGGTAGAGGCGTGGATCAGGGGTCTGTTAGTTTGTTTGTTTCATTGTCAAGAAATTATTTAACTGCCAAGATATACTGCAGAACATAAAACAATGCAAGAACTCTGAAGAAGCACAGATGCCAGTGCTGCAGGGCAGGTATAATGACTATCAGATACTAGGCTAAATGACTAAGGGTATATTAAAGAGTCATCGTGCTAGCAAAGAAATCCAAGTTATAGTCCCTATATTTTGACTGGAAAAAATTAGAAATGGCTAAGTGTAATTGTTGAAAGGAAGCTTTGCAGTTTTATGTCCACCTTTGTTTTTAATTTTCTCCTCCTGCAGCTGTAAAAGAGGAAAAAATGGTAAAACTAATCCTTTGAATCAGCACAGTGTGTGTGACTGCTTATTTAGGGGGGGAAGAGTATGGAACAATTAGGCAACACATTTTAATCTTCTAAGCTAAGATCTTCTATGCAAAGCTCTTGCCTGAAATGAATTTTCAAGGCTGACTATTTAAAGATTAGCAGTACTTTAAAATGACAAAGCTGACATAGCATTCACACGTGTCAACGTAGCATACAGAGAACACGAGTGATGATACAAATAAAGGCAGGGAAAACTGAAAGCATTCAAAGACCTTTTAAACAGAAACAGAGGAAACTACAGCTTGAGAGGGTTCGTGTGTGTTTTAATGGGTATTATTTAACATGACTATTTTTTTATACAGTGTGCTATCAATAGCTTCCTGTGCTATTGATGCCAGAGCACAAAATCAACTCAAGCATAGCATAGCTCAGAGTAGCCTGACAGCTAGCCTGAGCTTCACAGGGCTAAGACTGAACCAGTAAAGGGAGGAAACGCCCCTGGTTTCTTTGCACACTGATGTCCCTTTTCTATTTTATTGCCTTATCTGTTCCAGGTGGTATAGGTAAAGCATTACACACTGACAGTCCCTTATATGTTTTCATGGTGCCAGGAGAATCTGTATGTTAGCACACACATACTTGTTCAGATCAGATTTCATCTCTCTGACTGTGCCATGAGCAGGGCTCCTCTGAAACCAGCTTTGTCAAAGGAAGGGAGGAAGGGGCTTGTGCTTTTTTTTATTATTATTATTTAATTTTTTAAATTGAAAAGTTAAAAGAAGGATGGTTCTATTCTTGTTCCTTATGTTTGACCTTCTACTTTAATTCCCTGTAGCAGAAAAAGGTATGGTGTTCCCATGGGGAACAAAAGCATGGAAAGAACAAGCAACATGTTAGTAATAAAAAAATAAAAGGACTATATTTCAGGTTGTGGGAGTGCAAGTAAAATAATTTCTTATATGAACTGCATATCATCTCTTGTGAATGGCAGCTCAGCAAACTGCATATGTTCCTCTCCTACTTCGTAGGAATTATCAAGCAGCTACAAATGAATGCAGTTTTAATAGCTAACCTAATAAAATTCCAAGGAGTAGGGGTGGGCGACTCAAGCTGACATTTTAAGATTTTAGGAGGAGGTTGATGGGTAAAAGAAGGAGGAATGTCAGTTTTGCTACAGACAGAAACTTAATTTCTTTAGTTTGGATGAATTCCAAGCAGAGCTAAGGCATTTTTACAATTATTCTTTTTCTTACATAAAGGAAACAGTTTGCTTCTGCTTACTTAAGCACACTGAGACAATAAAAAATCCAGAGGCTTACAAGATCACAGCTGTCTGCTCTTCAAATACTGGTTCATACCTTTGATGAAGGGTAGTGTTGTTTGCTTTCTGTGGATTGTAGGTTAAAATGAATCAGGTTGTTAGGAGGACATAATTTTGCTAGGGACTGAGCTTCCTGGCTGAATGAAAAGATAAATAAAAATGCATAGTTCGTTTAATTTATTATTTTTTCCCATTTCCCAAATACTTTTCTATTTCATCTAAATCAGTGTTTGTGTTCAGAGACCTTTAAACCAAGCAATGTGATTCTTCAGAATTATAAAAAATTAAGAGTCAGTCTGTGGAAGGTTAAGGTCTGTCTCAAATTGCCATTTCCATATGTTTTAAAGGCCCAATGCCTGAAATCATTACTTTCATCACTTGTCATCACTCAAGTATGTATCTCTGATGTAGATGGTCTTTACTCATGCCACCACTTTAAGTGTCCTCATTAAGATTAGTTGACCAATTAAGAGTTAATTACATGAATAGGGCTTGTTTGACCAGCTCTTGTCATTCACCTCCCTGTTGCCTCTTCCTGTACTCGCTGTCTTCCCTATCTACAAGTAATTATCTCCCAGTCAGCATGGAAATTATCTCAGCAGATCCTTTGCAGCATTGTTTGTTCACCTCTAGAGACTAGGCTATTTGATTGGTGCAGTTCAGGACCTGTGCAAGAGCAGGCTTGAATGAGACTGGTCTGGCATTTGCATAGAAAGTAGTACTTAGCCCTGTGGATTTTAGGTGGGATTAGGTGGGAGAAAGACTAACCCATCCAAAATGGCCCATGTTTGTGATATTGCAGGAAAGCTTATGTATCTTCAAGTGGATAAAGGACAACTGGAAATATAAGTATGCAGCTCAAAAAAAAAAAAAACCACCACCAACAACAACAAAAAAAACCTTTATTGCCAAGGAGACTAGGGATACAGCAAACAAATCTAGTTTTTCATGGATCTCTGGAAAAACATTAATGTCAACAGGGGTGTAGATATCCTGTACTTTCCTCCTCTTCTGAGCTTTCATAAAACATTCTTGTCAGTTGAATCACTGTGGGTATTTTGTATCTCAAAGCCCAACATGCTTGGATATTTTTGGTGTAGGAAAACTAGGGGTGACAGATGGGGTAATGTTTTTAATACAAAAGCAGTTTGGAAGTACTGACATTTTATATTGATTTGTATAAGGCATGCACCTGTCATCTTTAAATTTTAAGAAATTTTAGTATCAAAGATGTAGACTGACGTACACGCAGGCCTGCATAGATTTTGATACATGTTGGCATGCTTGTAAAACACAAAATCATAAATAGGAAGTTACATAACAAATACTGCATTTAGTTCCTTGTACCATCCATTAACAATTAATTTGGGAGATGTGGGGGGAGTCTAAGCCAGCCATCTGCACATTCAGGGAACCTATATAAACTTATGCTACTTATGCTAGACATAGAAATTGTACCTTTGGAGAATATTGACATTGAAGTTCAGCAACCACTCTTTTCTTCATACTAAAGGAAGGGGAAAAAGTAAACTACAGGCTAGATTCTGCAGTCTCCTCAAATAGTCTGCTGTTGATATCCTCAGAACACCTAAAACCCCTCCTTGTAGACCAAGGTGTGTGAAGGACATGCTGTGGAGCTCACTTGTAGAACAGCTTTTATATCTAAAAATGCTGGGTAGACTGGATTGATGTGAAGAGAAAGACTTTCCATGCACTTCTAATATCATTATCTCTTCTGATCAGGTTATAATGCAAATATTATCAAAGACTCACAGCTTATCTGTAGTATGACATTCTCAACATTGACATTCTCAGGTCAATATACTAAAATTATAATATATTTCCTGTGAGTTAAGAATGAAATTAACATACTTTTTATACATACAACCTCCAAAAAATATTAAGCAGTCACATAATCCTTCAAAAAAAAAAAAAAAGCAATGCTTGAAAGCAAGTCCTTGGGTAGCTAGCATTCTCACACACCTGTGAAGAACCAGGGGTACCAGTTTCCTGGTATAGAGAGAGAAGTCTATAGAGGGCTATGAGACTGTTGGCAGAGAGGAGGAAAGCAAAGGGAAGAGAAACGTAGGGAGACTATCTGAGGACAGGAAATTTGGGATAAATTTTATTCTACCTTATAGATGTTTTCAAACATATATGACACATAGCTACTGAATTACCTCCAAATAAATTAACCTCAATAGATCTTGCTAAAACCTTTCCATCTTCTAAAAGGGCAGGGTGAAGAATTCAGAAAACTTCAGGCTGGTTAGCAAGCCTTAGTCCTTAGAACAATTCTGGAGCAAACTATCTCAGAAGCCATGTCTAGGATTATGCAAGAGATGATGATGATTTGGAACAGATAGCAAGGATTTACCAAAGGGAAATGGTGCCTTGCATGCTGAGTGTTTTCTTTGATGAGATGTCTTGTCTGAAAGTGTTCAAGGGGAAGTGTTGGATGGGGCTTTGAGCAACCTGGTCTAGTGGAAGGTATCCCTGCCTCTGGAAGAGTGGTTGGAATTCAATGGTCTTTAAGGTCCCTTCCAACCCAAACCATTCTATGCTTCTATGATCCTATGACTGACTCCGTGGATGAGGGAAGAGCACGGGCTATCATTTACCTTGTTTTAGTGGTATCTGATCTGTCCCTTTTGGTTAGTCCCTTGCTTGTTACTAAGTCTCTCAAATCGGGAAGCAACTTAGGCACAGTTAGGGTAGTGAGAAAAACAGGTTTATTGCCCTGTTGCAGGCTGCACTGACTAGGTGCAGGGCTCTTCAATAGTTCATCAGGGCTTTGAGTGCACCAGTGGGCTCTGCAACGTCTTTCTTCCTCCTCCCCAGGGTTTTGGCTGCCAGTGTTCAAGGCCAATACACATTCAGTGCAACTGTGAGATCTTGGATCAGTCTGCTGGGAAAGAGCTGTGTGAGAGAGATTTGGGAGAAGAAAGGTCCTAGTCTCCCTTCGGGAGCAGCACTGAAAAGATCTTGTCCAAGCTAGTTTGTAGGTAGGTCTGTGCCTGGCCTTGTACCTTGGTCATAGACTTGGCTTCCAAACTGAACTTTGGACCTTCCTTGTCACTCCTGACATGTATGATGATCTGGACCCTTGGTTGTCTCTGGTTACTGTCCCCAGCCCTACTCTGCTCTTTTTGTTAAGGTACTGTGGGACTGCCTTTGTTATGGAGGACATGGCCTGGCCTGCCCTATTGTCTTGGCTCCTGGCTCCCCTTCCCTTATGGAGCAGTCCCACCTTTGCCTCTCCTTACCAGCACTATGGAACAGCCCTATCAAACGATTTGCCTTTCCTATATTCCTTTTTTTTTTTTTTTTTCCCCTACGTCAATGAATTTTATGGTAATTCTAGCATTGGACATCGACCCCAGTAAGCCTGGGCCTCCGTTACTATCTTTTCACATCTTTCACCCAGAAGCACTCCTGCTCTTTCACAATTTATAATGTCTTATAGTTTCTCACATTCTTTCTTAGTTTAGTTTCAAGTTGGAGCAGGCCAACCACTTTCCAATCTTCATGTTTTGCAGTGTCCAGCAGTTTCTCACATTGCTATCACATACTAGTTTGTTTGGGGATTGAAGTCAGCCATCTGCCTGTATACTTTAATAACTTGCTTAAGAAAGGGCTTCAACATAATCTCCCACAGTGTACTTACAACCAAATTTGTGATAAAAGATGAGTTGAAAATTGGCTGTTCTCTGGGCTCAAAGCGTGGTGATCAGCAGCAGGAAATTCAATGGGCAGCTGGTTACTTAGTGGTGCTCTCTCTGGTAGATACTGAGGCCACTTCTGTTTAATGGTTTGTGGATTTTTGTTTGTTTTTTTCTTCTTGTTCTTTCTTTTTTTTCTGTGCTTTTTCTTAATGACTGGATGATGGGATACAGTGCACTCCACAAGTTTCCAGACAATATCAAATCAGATAATGACTGAAAGGCAGGGCTGATAGGAGAGATCTAGATAAGCTGGAAGAAAGAGCTGACAGGAATGTCACTAATTTGGAAGGGAAATGCCACGTTCTACACCTGTGGAGAAACAACGTCATGCACCAGGAGGGGCTAGGGGCCAAGTAACTGTAAATCAGCTTTGCAGAAAAGGACCTGGGCAGCCATAAACCTAAGTTGCTTGTGAGCCAGCAATGTGCAGTTGTAGCAAAGCAGGCAAACAGTATGCCAGTCTGCATTATGAACAGCATTGCCACCAGGCTGAGGGAGCTGTTCTTCCCATTCAGCCAAGCCCTAGTGAAGCACATCAGAACCACCATGTCAAGTTCTGGGCTCCCAAGTACAAAAGAGATGTAGATGTACTAGATGATAACCACAGAGGTGGTCGGGGGTCAGGCTGAAGCACATAGCTATAGGGTTCCTGAAATTTCTGGATCTATCCAGCCTGAAGTAAAGAAAATTAAGGAGAAGGATCTTGGATCTTATTGGTATCTACCACTATGTAATGGGAGTGTGTAGAGGACACCAAGCCAGAATCTTCCCAGAGGTGCAAATTAGAAGGGTGAAAGGCAATGGGCAAAAGTTGCAGAAGGAAAAATTCTGGTTAAGTACAAAAAAATAAATATTTTTCACCATAAGGATGCTTAGACACAGCAAGAGGTATCAAGAGCAGCAGTGGGGTCTTTGTGCTTCAGATGGTCAGTTTTCACAGAGCATTGCCTTGAGAAACTGCTCTGACTGGGCCTGATGTGGACAGTGAGCATTGCACCAGATGGTCTCTAGTGGTCTTTTCCAACCTATATATTTCTATAATGTATGGTTTACTAAAGGATGTGGACAGACTTGCACTTCCTAATAACCAATATCTCACACAAGTGACCTAGAATAACATTTATTTTTTTTTGACACTTGTGTTGGTTAATTTAAAACACAGAGACCTTCATTCACATTATCCTAGCAGTATGCAATTTCTATCAAAATTTTGATAATGATATCATGCATAAATGTAAACAAACATATCTTACTCCATTGCAACATGGTTTATTATATCTGAATTGTTATGTATGAAAACGAGCCGGAAATTACTTATGAATTTGTATAATCAGTAGTCTTTCAATTTACCTCTTTAATAGTAACCTTCAAAAAATATAGGGTTGTTTTTTTTGTTTGTTTGTTTGTTTGTTTTCCTGACTGATGATAGTAGTGTCTTAATTGCTGAGCATTTTCAGCAGCACAGTACTTAAGCAGAATTATGGCAATCTATATATTGGTTTATATAGTTCAATACCATTGCTCAACAGATGTCTAATTTAATAATAGACACCTCATACACATTTTCATTGGTGTCATGAACTTACCTCTATGGCCTCAGCATTTCTAAGTAACATTGCAGCCAACAAATGCAGTGGAATCACTTAAAAGACGAGTTTTCTTATGGAATAACATCTCTTCTCTTTGCATCCCTCCCTGCCAAAAGCAGTAGCTTAGTAACTACTGTTACTACTATGCCCTGGGTTGTCATCTAGTCAGACGCCCATCCTTCTGACCTTACTATGGCATATTTTTTATTGTATGGTTAAATAAATGTCGTGTTTCACAGAAACAGTGGTTGCATTTCAGTGTTGGAGAAGTTGTTCCTAATATATTAAATCTGAGTTAAGTCACTGCATGGATAAGGTGCCCAGTAAGGACACTAATAATTTTGTCTGTATTAAGCCTGCAAGATGATGTACATCAAAAACTGTAGTGAATTGAGTTGTCCACGTGGCTTTTTGAGCAGGGCACTAAGGCAGGAACAGAGAAACTGAGGCATTGTGTGTCCTGCTTTGTCTTGAAAAAAGATGCTAGCTAAAGTCTTTGCTTTCCCATTTGTAAAATTAATATTGCATGTTTGCCTATTTCCAGAATAGACTTGGATAATAATGGAATAATGTAATATGTTCACTGATAAAATTAAAGATAGATAGTAGATCGCATACTTCAGTTTAGCTATTCTCTTATTTCAGACCAGATAATATTCAATATTCCAAAATGCCTCAAGAAAAGACCAGAGCAATATGTTTCCATAGGCATTAGGTTTAATTATGAGTGAAATGCCAAGAGAGATATTGCTATCATTATTAGAGAAAAAGAAACTACATATTACTCAGGCAAAAATGAAACAAAAAAACAAACAAAAAACCCCACTGATACTGCAAAGATGGTGGGGACTGAGAGGGGAAGAAGCAAACCCTTTTACATCTTTTTTTTTTTTTTTTTTTCCTATATAAGCAGATAGAGAGCCTGATTAAATCAGTATTTTTTCCCGACTAAAAATTTTTTCCTGGAACAATAGGAGGAACCAAAAGAAAGCAGAATAAATATCAAGGGAAAGTTAATCCTAATAAGAGCACTAGTATTTGTTGTATCTGTAGTATTTAGGAGGAAAAAATGTGCAGCCCAGAATCTGGATGGCATGAGAGTATGACTTTTTTTCCCTCCCATCCTGTATCTTGTTATTTAATCCTCTTGGTACTCACGTAGTAGTCTGCAATGAAGAGGTATGTTAATTGGATAAAATGACTGCAGCATGAGATAATAAAAGGCTAAAGTGTGGTATGGTGCCACATGTGAAGCTTCCAAAGAGGCAGTCTACAATCTGAAATGAATTGATGAGACTGTGGTGTGCAGGCATTGGAAAATAAGATGCTAATGCTGCAGTCTGCAGTTCCACATTGTCAAACTGATTTTTGGTGGTGCTTGATTCTCAGAAGACGTTGCAGCTCCTTCTGGTTTCTTTTGGAGTGAATGGAAAATGCATGCATCTAGATATCCAAATGGCATAAAAACATGTGATTTAAAAATAAAAGGCCAGAAAGCCAAGTAAGGATATTTCCTGTGTCATGTCTGCCATAAGCTGTCTGTGAACGTCAGGCAAGTCTTTAACATGGATTTCGCTTTAAAAATATATTTAATATCCCATTCTTCCACTATTTGTCCATTTAAATGTTGATCTTTTTCAGTCCAAGACTATCTCCTGTGGCCATTCAAGGTGATATAAATGATCTGCTTCTTTTTCTTAAAGAAACTTTGCACATTAATCAAGAAAGAGCACACTTCATTATTGCCTGTACCAGTACAGATAAGACAGCAGTGATGATATGTGTTTTAAAATCGGTAATACTGAGGAAAGTTGCACCAAAATGAAGCATTTATTAGACATCACACAGGGATGTACGTATTGCCAGAAGTATGAGGAGTGATAAAAAGTTGCGTATACTTTATTCCCAAATTACCAAAAGACTTAAAAAATTCATTCCTCTTTTACAGTAATGCTTAAAGGTTGTAGATGTATGTTCACGTTTACTTAAATCACCTGGTTAAGGAAATAATAAAAATGGTTTCTTGCATCTGATATCAACAAACCAGGAATTTGCTTAATTGAATTTATAGGTCAGACCCAGCTCCCACTTAAGTCTATTCCCCATTGATAGCACTAAATTGGGGAAGGGAGCAAGGGAACTTTACATCCAGAGTTATATGGAGATGTTTTCACTCAGATTAAACTGGGACTCAAAAGTGGCTATTTATATGCATGAGACTAACACAAAGTGCATATTCTGCCTCAGGATTAAAGCATTTAGTTTTTCAAGAGGGAACAGTCCATTGATCAATTCTTCATGCCCACATTTCTCATTTTGATAGAGCTTTGCCCATGAACTCTCATTAGATGTACTGATTCCAACTTAAAACTTAAATTTGATTTCAACTCCAGACGTAAGACATCATGAAGGAAACAGATTGTTCGATATATTCATTGAAATACAGGGCAAAGCCAGGTATATATCAAGGGTATTTCATCATCAATAACATATGTGTCACCAAGATGAATTGATGTTGAGGGCTGTAATTTCTAATCATTTAGTACGTTTGAAATTAATTATTTGTACAGCTAAGTGCATCTGAGTTTATTTGCAAAAGCAATTTTATTAAACCGAATAATTTTACTGTTAAACATAGACCACAGGAAAAGTTGAGCCCATTAACATGGCTGGTTTCACATATCTAATATATGGTCTCATAGTTAACCAGTCTGATAATTTAATTTCATGGTACAGCTGTTCTATGTTGAATATTTGATATAATGCAGAGTAAAGGTTTGGCATTAGAAGGTTTCCCCATACACTACACATTTCACTTTCCTGATCATCTCCTGCCACATCAATACATGCTGGCATTTTCCAGTAAATTTTTTCAACATCGTGCCCCAGTTCAAATTTTTTTTTTTCTTGTCTTTTTTATCATTTTTTTTTCTCTTTGGTTGCAAACCAATTTTTTAACTCATTGGTTGCAAACATCCATAACAGTGAAAGGATTTTTCATCACACAACACTCAATGATTTAATGGCAATCATGTGGCTAAATTCTTATATAGGTCTTCATTATATGCCTTTTTAACAAGTTCTGCCATACCTGATACAGATAAATTGTAGAGCTGTGGTTCAGAAACTAATTCATACTCATTATTTTCATGAGTTACAGTATATGCCATTTCACCCTTCAGCAGATGTATATTTAGATTAGTTTCAGAGCACATTCTAGTCTAAATCCCAAATCTCTCACTAATAAACACTAAAATACGCTTAATGTACCCAATATGTATCTTTTTACATTTAGATGCTCCCTGCCATATTCTGAAAGAATTGGACCTGTTCCCAGAGTAATACTCTAAATTCTACATTGAATCACTGATATGTGATGCAGCTAACCCAGGAGATGCTTTCAGGTTTTGTATCTGAGAGCCACATTTCATGGACATCAGCTCTGAAATCCTTCTCTACTTCTGCTATTAGTCTTGATTTTTATTATTGTTTTTTTTTATAAGCTACCTTTGAACAATTTTGTAGAAGGTTAAATAATCTAAATAGATCTGTATTTTTAGGACAACAGTATTACATCATCGGAAACAATTCTGACAAATAAAAAGCTATTAGTTCACCAAAACTGTAATGAGATCATGATTAATAAACACCTCTGAAAGGTCTGCATCAAAGTCAAGGCTTTTCTGTGATAAATGTAAACATTCAGACCTTACTTTGCCAAAAGCTGTGTGTTTCAGTTATCCAGCTCTCTTGATTGATTTGTTCATTACTCTAATAAATAATTTATCACCTCGAAGAGGACAATTCATTATGCAGATAGCATGAACAAGTAACTTTAAACAGCCAAATCTTTAGAAGAATTAGCAGTGTTACCAGTACTGTGAAATCTGTTTCAGATGCAGAGTTCAGACTTGCATAAGAACAATCAAATTAGTATAAAAACAGATCGTTTCAGACAACTTACAAGCAATGACCCATGTGAATTCACTATGCAGATCTTTCAGAAATCTGATAGATTAACTCCTTTTCAGGTCTATTACTACACTGTATTAGAAATTATGATAAAATACAAGTAGTTGTTTTAACAAAAGGCAAAGAATTAAATTACAGTTTGTAATATACCAAATTTCCTAAAGTAGGGAGAAAATCTGAAAGATTTTCAGTGCTGGTTATTTTATTTTCCCTTTTCTGTCCAAAGTGCCCATCTGATTTTGCATAGTGACAAGTGATGGAAAAAATCATGTAGAAATCAGTCAGAGTGGGTCATTTCTCCAAGTGTAGGATATACCATTGCACAAACTGAATTGTAACTCATACAAAAGAATTGTTTCTTCATTAGAAGTTAAGAAAGGTGGAGATAAGGACACTTGTGTCATGGCAACACGTTAAGGGAGAAAGTAGACACCATTACTCATCACATTTTCCCCTAACGTGCTAACAGGACTGGCTTGGCAGTTAGCGCAGGCAGTTTGCGTGGGGCAGTTCAGGCGGGGCAGGTAGGAGTGCGAGGAGGATCCTCTCCTCCCTTTCCCACCTCTCTTTCTCTTCCCCTCCTCTCCTCGGGGAACTCTGCCTCTTTGCACCTAGAATTCACCATGGTGGGCACCCGTCGCAGCAGCCGGTCCAAGGCGGCAACCCAAACAGAGGAGATGCTGCCTCTCTGGGCTCACGTGGGCACTCAGGTGGATCCCCTGAGGGGTGAAGAGGCAGTCCAGGCTGGAGACTGTGGGGAGGTCTGGAATCTGGAGGCCCACCTGGGTCCTGAAGGAAGAGAGGGCTGTCATGGGTGCAGGCGTGCCCTGCTTAAGGAACTCCTCGAGCAGGTGGTTGAGCTACAGCAAGAAATCGGCAGCCTGAGGGGCTCCTGGGAGTCTCTGAGGGTGACAGATAGGAGGTGTCAACCTGCCCCTGCTGATGCCCAGCAGCCCCCTCCTAAGTCCCTGCAAGGGGTAGTAGCTGACCCAGCTGATCACATGCAGGGCAGAGGGCTTGACTGCCCACAAGAGAAAAGGGGCTGGACCCTTGTCTCAGCTCGAAGCAGAAAGAGATGTTTGCCCCCGATACCCACGGTGCCACCAACCCGCACGGTGTCCCTGGTAATAGATTTGAGGCTCTCAGGCAGGAAAAGGAAGAGGTTGAGGGTCTGGACAGTAGTCAGAACCCGGGAAGCAACCCTGAGAAACGTGTCAAGACTGGGGGAAGTACTGAGCATAGGGATCGGGGCTGGACGGGGCACTGCATCACAACCGGTGCCACAAAAAAAAAAGAGCAGAGAGTCTTAGTGATCAGAGACTCCTTGCTGAGGGGCACTGAGGCTCCCATTTGTCGCCCAGATAACCTATCCAGAGAGGTGTGCTGTCTTCCTGGGGCACGTGTCAGAGATGTTAGGAAGGCTCTGCCACAGCTCATTAAACTGGAGGACTACTATCCTCTTGTTGTCATTCAGGTTGGATCCCGGGAAGCTGCAACAAGAAAAATGAGGAATATTAAAAAGGACTTTGCATCCCTGGGAAGGTTGTTGAAGGGATTGGGGGTGCAGGTAGTGTTCTCCTCTGTCCTCCCGCTGGGTGACCGGGACCCAGAAAGAAGGAGGAGAACGGGACAGGTGAACTACTGGCTGAGGGGGTGGTGTCTGAACCAAGGCTTTGGGTATTTCGATCTTGGGCAGTCCTTTGAGAAGCTGGGTATGTGGGCTGCTGACCGACTCCAACTCAGCAAGTGGGGCACAAGTGTATTAGGGAGCAAGCTCTCTGGGCTGATTACCACGGCTTTAAACTAGGTTTGATGGGGGAAGGGAGAGGAGCTAAAAGTTACAGAGAAGGCTGGGGGAAGTTGTCACTGCTATCACTGTTGAAGATAGTGGGAAAAAAACTCTGAGTTGTCCCATAGGATTGTCCGAGGGCTCCTCAGAGAAGGTAATGATCCTGATATCCTGTCCAGAATCTTCTTCTTGCATCCCTCCAGGGGTAACTGCGCCTGCTGCTTCCCTAATGTGCCTGTATACCAACGCGCAGAGCATGGGAAATAAACAGGATGAGCTCAAGATCTGTGTTCAGTCACAGGGCCATGATCTCATTGCAATCACTGAGACGTGGTGGGACAGCTCACATGACTGGAACACTGTCATGGAGGGCTATGTCCTTTTTAGGAAAGACAGGCTGGGGAAGCAAGGGGATGGGGTTGCCCTTTATGTGAGGGAGCAATTAGAGTGTACCCAGCTCCACGTGGGGGAGGGTGAGGGACAAGTGGAGAGCTTGTGGGTGAGAAATAAGGGGTGGGCTGGTATGGGGGACACTGTTGTGGGGGTGTACTACAGGTCACCAGATCAGGAGGAGGAGGTCGATGAGGCCTTCTACAAGCAGCTAGAAGTAGCTTCATGATCACGGGCACTGGTTCTCATGGGGGACTGCAATTATCCAGACATCTGTTGGGTAAGCAACTCAGCCAGGAACGTGCAGTCCAAACAGTTCCTACAATGCGTTGAAGATAATTTTCTGACACAGGTGATGGAGGAGCTGACGAGGCAGGGGGTGCTTCTGGACCTTGTCCTTACCAACAGGGATGGGCTTGTTAGGGATGTGAAGGTTGGGGGCAGCTTGGGATGCAGCAACCATGAGATGGTGGAGTTCAAGATGGAACTTGGTAGAACAAGTAAGGCTAAAAGCAGGATTGCTACCCTGGACTTTCGGAGAGCCAGCTTCGACCTCTTCTGGGACCTGCTTAGGAATATCTCATGGGCTAGGTTGCTAGAAGGCAAGGGTGCTTGTGAGAGCTGGGCAACATTTAAACAGCACTTCTTCCAAGCTCAGGATCGGTGCATCCCTAAGAGTAGGAAATCAGGGAAGGGGGCAGGAAACCTGTGTGGATGAGCAAGGAGCTCATCAATAAGATCAAAAGGAAGAGGAAGGTCTATGAAACGTGGAAAAATGGCCTGTCCTCTTGGGAGGAGTATAGAAGTGTTTTCAGGGCCTGTAGGGACGCGATGAGGAAGGCTAAAGCCCACCTAGAGATGAGGCTTGCAAAAGAGATAAAGGATAATAAGAAGGGTTTTTTTTTTAGTATGTAAACAGTGAAAGGAAGACTAGGGATAATGTGGGTCCCTTACTGAATGAGGGGGCTGTCCTGGTAACGGGAGATGCTGAGAAGGCGGAGATACTGAATACTTTCTTTGCTTCAGTCTTTGCTTCAAGGACTCCCCCCCAGGACTCCTCGACTCTGGTGGGAGGAGAAAGGGACTGGGAAATGGAGGGCTCCCCCCTGGTTGACGAGAGAGTGGTTCAGGAGCGTCTGAGTGGGCTCAACGCACACAAATCCATGGGTCCCAATGGGATGCATCCACGTGTGCTAAGGGAGTTGGCAGAGGTGATAGCCGAACCGCTCTCTATCATCTTTGAAAGGTCCTGGAGAACAGGAGAGCTGTCCAAAGACTGGAGGATAGCCGGTCTTCAAGAAGGGCAAGAAGGAGGATCCAGGAAACTACAGGCCAGTCAGTCTCACTTCTGTCCCTGGAAAGGTGTTGGAACAGCTTGTTCTGGATGCCATCTCCAAGCAATTGGAAGAGAAGAATGTTATGAGCAGTAGTCAGCATGGATTCACCAAGGGGAAGTCGTGCTCGACCAACCTCTTTACCTTCTATGATGGCATCACCAGCTGGGTAGATGGAGGGAGAGCAGTGGATGTCATCTACCTTGACTTCAGCAAGGCTTTTGATACTGTCTCCCATGACATCCTGCTAGCAAAGCTGAGAAAGTGTGTGATAGAGGAGTGGAAAGTAAGGTGGGTTGAGAACTGGCTGACTGGCCGAGCTCAGAGGGTGGTGATCGGCGGCACAGAGTCCGGCTGGAGACCTGTGACTAACGGTGTTCCCCAGGGGTCGGTGCTGGGTCCGGTCTTGTTCAACATCTTCATCGACGACCTTGATGAGGGAATAGTGTCTGCCCTCAGCAAGTACGCCGATGATACAAAGCTGGGAGGAGTGGCCGACATGCCAGAAGGCTGTGCTGCCATTCAGCGAGACCTGGACTGGCTGGAGAGATGGGCAGGAAGAAACCAAATGAGGTTTAATAAGAGCAAGTGTAGAGTCCTGCACCTGGGAAGGAACAACCGGACATATCAGTACAGGCTGGGGGATGACCTGCTGGAGAGGAGCTCTGAGGAGAAGGACCTGGGGATCCTGGTGGATGATAGGTTGACCACGAGCCAGCAGTGTGCCCTGGTGGCCAAAAAGGCCAATGGGATCCTGGCGTGCATTAAAAGGAGCATGGCCAGCACGTCAAGGGAGGTGATCCTCCCCCTCTACTCTGCCCTGGTCAGGCCTCACCTGGAGTACTGTGTCCAGTTCTGGGCTCCCCGGTACAAAAAAGACAGGGATCTCCTGGAACATGTCCAGTGGAGGGCCACAAAGATGATACAGGGCCTGGAGCATCTTCCCTATGAGGAAAGGCTGAGAGACCTGGGTCTGTTCAGCCTGGAGAAGAGAAGACTGAGAGGGGATCTTATCAATGTGTATAAATACCTGAGGTGTGGGAAACAGAGGGATTTGGCCAACCTCTTTGCAGTGGTTTGTGGGGACAGGACAAGAAGTAATGGCCACAAGATGGCCATAGGAAGTTCTGCACCAACATGCAAAAGAACTTCTTCACAGTGAGGGTGACGGAGCACTGGAACAGGCTGCCCAGGGAGGTTGTGGAGTCTCCTTCTCTGGAGATATTCAAGGCCCATCTGGACGCCTACCTGGGCAGCCTGCTCTAAGGAACCTGCTTTGGCAGGGGGGTTGGACCCGATGATCTTTCGAGGTCCCTTCCAATCCCTGCAATTCTGTGATTCTTTGATTCTGTAATAAGACTACAAGGGACTATTATTATATAGACTTTATGGTCTTTAAAAAAAAAATCAAACAAAAGAAAAACTTTAAATGAATGTAAGGGTCTCTTTTTTGAAGAGAAATAAAACTACAAATAAGCGTCTTTGTAATTAAATATGTAACATTGTTAAGAAATGGGATTGTTCAACATCATTCATAAAATTGATAACACCACAATTCAAACTCATTTAACAAAATTTTCTCAGTAATGCACTGGAGGAGGGGGTTTTTGTTTTACTTTCTTTACATGATTTTATTTTCTCAGGTAATATAAATACACTGAAGCTTATGCACTCTAATACAATAGAGGAAATTGGGAGCATTTAAGTAATAATTTGCTGTGTTTCATCCACACAGAAAGTCCTTGTGCTCTTGGGAATTAGTATCTACAACAAAAAGCAGATCACCAGTCTTGGAATACCAGCCTGCTCTCTGTAGTCTAGTTCAGAATAACAAAGTGGACACTTTTCCTCCCGTCACTTACACACTACATTCCTGAGACTAACAGACATTTCCTCGGAGCAGTATCGCTATTACAGAAATATATTGCATTCCATGTTTCAACACCTGTGACTGTGATAATCAAAGAATGTGTCAGGGTCCTTGAGCCCCAGGTTTATTGAGCTCTCCCTCCTTTTTTTTTAAACATCCCAACATCCCCCCCCCTCATCTTCGCCCCCCTCCCCCCCCCCCCCCTTTTTTTTTTTCTTCCCCTGAATCATGTGGCAGGCCTGGGGAAGCCAGGGAGATTGAATACTGCATTTTCTGCTTTGTCTGCTGTTATCTGAGAATTTGGTCTGCAGGGTAATAGTACAGCTCATTCCTTTCCCTTGTCATAGTAGAAGCTGACGAGGTAGTTGTTCTGTACTCAAAACACTCTCAGAATTGATTCAAAACTAGGATACTTCATGTGGACTTGCTACCACCATCTGTATGACTTCCATCTCTGTTCAGGTAGTCTCACAAAGGCAATGCCTCAAAAGAAGATGCTGTAGCAATATGATTTGCACAGCATCCAGTTTGATAATGCCAGGAGGAAGCTAGGGAAGGCAGGTGATAACACAGAAGCTGATGGTCTCCTTCAGATTTTATGGACTTCAGGGAACTGAATCCCTTTCGGTACCTTTTGGTACAGGGTCAGGCAGCTTTTAACTGATGGAATTATTCCAGAAACTTCATAACACAGAGAACACACACAAAACCAAAGCCAAGTCACCTTCTCCTCTCATGAATCCTTTTGGTAAATGTGGGCTGTGGTGTTGATGAACCCCATTTGTTTTCATGGACCTTCACAGACACTGTGAATTTCTGTAGGCGGGTATGATGCACTAAGCAGGACCTTAAAAGAAAAATGAAAATAGATTAGAAAACAATATTAGAAAAAAAAATGGAAATACTGTTGTATGGTAAAGTTATAATCCCTCTGATGTGCATTAACTAATTAAATAAAAGAGTTAATGTTTCCCATTATGACAAAACACTTCTAGATTTTCAGTAATACAATGAAACTCTGTTTTCCAGGTGGATATACTCCATCAGCAACACAATTCCATAATGTTTTATTCCTATATACTACTCTTTACTTATTAAACTGAACCAGGGGATATGACCATGGAATGAACAGAACAAATTAAAGTCTGAACAAAGGTTTCCTCCAAATAAGCCAAAGTGTAAGCAATAACCAACAAGAAATAGGATACAGTTGATAAGCAGAAAGCTTGCTCTATTGATTTATTTTTTCTCTCCCCCAATTAAGTTAGGTAGACTCTATTCATCTGCTCACTTAAATAGATATGAATGTGAACTCTCTGAGGTATTCCTAAGAAGTTTTCAGTAAAAATGTTTCCATATCACTGCACTAAGAGGGTTTGGAGGTAGCTGACAGCTGGGGCTATATAAATTAAAAAGAAGATTATTGATGTATTTGAAAAAAAAAAAAAAAACACATTTTTTTCCTCAAACTTTAGCTTTCTGAAGTAGTTCACAGATGTAAAAATGGAGTTCAGTTTCAATTTTTATAGGCCCAAATTTTTGACTGTGTGATAATTTTTATCTATGCAAACAAAGTTAAAGTTACTTGCTTTTAAACTTATCCACATATGGTGTTCTCAATATCTTATCTGTACAAGAGGTATCTAAATACCTGTCTCTCCCACTAAGGGACAGTGAGAGACAGATGAGTCAATGAGATGAGATATCTCAGATGAGAATCTCAGAGAATATCTCAGAGAATCTCAGATGAGATACAGTGAATGTGTTTCTGAATACAAGTGAGCAGCAACACGTAACACAAAACATCTTGGCCATGTCTGGAGACAGGAAAAGAAGATCAGGAGGTCACAAATCTTACAAGGGATGGTTAAGAAGCCTGAAGTATTCTGTGCTGTGTTTGGAAAGTTTCTACAGATTCTAGGGCTTCAATTTCTTTTCTAACATGTGGAAACTCAATTATGACTACTGCTCATGTTTCTTGGCGAAAATAGTAGAAATTGGTGGCCAGAGAAGTGCCCCAATATCCATTTGCTTTACACAGGGAAAGTATAAGTCACTGTTTCTGCATGTAATATGGTAGGCAACGCAGATGCCTTTCGACAGCAGAAGGAGGCAAAATGCTGCTCTCAGCTATGTCCACATAGATGCAAAGCCAGCTGTGAGAGTTCACTTTGCCTCGCTCTGTTGTAACTAAGAGAAGATGGTGAGTTGGGAAAGGCAGCCCAGTAAGAGGCTGTCACGGTCTGGAAGATAGAAGTTACCAGGTCAACTGCAATTGCTTTGTGCAGTGAGGCAGACAGTGGAGGTAGGAGGGGTCTCTCCTGAGCCAGCCCGAGTCATGGTGTTAGGAATATAACTAAATTAGAGAGGAAGGGAAAGGTCTGAACACTCTCCTTGGCTGGGACTGAAATGAGACAAAGACTCCTACAGTGAAAGACACTATCAGTGCTTGAAAAATTAAAGGACAACACTTCACAAGTGTGGTCGTGGGAACTTTGCCTCTAGGACATAAGAAAGATGCCACTATATTAAATTAACCCTTTGTGTTCCACAAGGGAGAGGACAGGCTATGTCCGAACAGCTCATAGTCTGTTGAGTTGCTCTGGGAAAGCACCTTGACTTGTAGTGTCATAGAAATTTCACGAGGAACAGGGCGGATGAGAACAATCAGTTCAGGGAAGTCCTGCCCTGCCCTCCTAAATCTACCAGCTTCCTCTGTTTCACATCACCTGCATCTGCTCAGCTGAGGGACACCTAAATTCTGCTGTAGTCAGACTGTAGGGGTGACTGCAATAGCACCAAAAAGTGATCCATAACATGCCAATAGTTTGCTTTGCTATGTGATGAAATATTGAATCAACCAAATTCCTTTTCCATAATATTCTGTAATAAACTAATAATAATAGCAAGATGAAAACATCAGTCATAAATTTTGCTATCTTCATAGACACAAAGCTAATTAAAGTAATCTGATGCTCATTACCAACCACAACAACTTGGTCAAAACTGTATTTGGTGAACTACTAGGTCAGGAGTTAGTGAGGAGAAAGTATATCTGAGCAAAATGACTCAGGCTACAAAAGAAGAACTGGGATAAAAGAAGAAGGTGGGGGCAGCAGATGAGAGAAAGATTTTTCCCTCCCCAGGAAAAAGATTCCACTTGCTTCTCAGCACCAGGATAGTTTAATGCAGTCAACAAAACACATAGATGTAGGTAAAGGAAAACAATAACGTTATGCAGAACCACAAGTATACTGTGGTTGTTTCAGGAACACCAGTGGATTTACTCACATAAGTTAGCATAATTACTTACATACTTACTTAGCATGCTCCTACATAGGCCAGTATATGGTCTATTTATTTATTTGACAGGAATTATTATTCAGAATAAAGGAGATATTTTTCTTTGGTTTAGGTTAGGCTTGGGGGCTTGAAAAGGGCTATGTGTTAATTCTACATGCTTACTGAATTAATTTTGAAAGCAAGAATATAGTGTTATTACAGTAAGTTTGCTGCTGAAATGTGGTAAGAGGAATGATGCTGTTCCAGTTATCTGTCAAGTACTCTGGACAGTAAGAAAATGCCCATTCTGCTGTTGCAAAGACTTAGCTAAAAAAGTAACAGTTCTGGCTTTTTTAGAAATATTTGTTTTAACTCAAAGGTTTACACAGCTTGTGGGAATGAAAGCACAGAGGTTGCATTCCTTGACATTCTTCCATCTCTCAAGTATGCTCAAAGTTCCTTCCCTGTTTTCTTCTTAGGAGATATTAATAATACCCAGAGTGTCTATTATAACCAGAAAACAATACATTTAATTTAATGTATTTAGTTTGGTAAGTACTTTTATTTGCTATATTATAATCATGACTATTATAAATGGATTGCAGTGTAATTACATTTACATTTAGCAACCACTTCCACTGAACAGGGGACCATGGAGGTCATTGCACTGCAACCTCTGGGTATTGCAGGCATTTCAAACATCTGGCACTGCATTATTAGAACTGTCACAGAGAACTAGGGAGCTTTGAGAACCTATTATCATTCATGTAGGTTATGACTGATGAGATGAGATGTGAGTGGGTTTAGAGAGATGTTTTTTTCTTTTCTCTCTCTTTTTTTTTTTTTCCTAAAAGAATGCAACACTATAAACATTGTGTACTTTTCCTGTCAATAAAAAATTGAAATTAGACAGGCTTAGAACATAAGGTGTTTGATCCCTAACTATAAATAGTACACGGTGAGTTATCTGCTGGGCTTCTCTAGGCTAATTCAATAAATACTAAAAATGTGTAAAGTGAGTGGATTAAAATCAGCTTTCATTTTTCTACTTGATTACACAGTGCTTAGTAGACCCAAACGATTTCTGTACCATTAGGAATTTAGAAGCTAAAATATATACATATATAATTTTCTTTGTGTATTGGTTTCTTCTTCATATTATGTTTTTTATTGTTGTTGTTTTCCGTTTCTCTTATATATCAGTTTCCTCTTCAAGGTACACTTCATGGACTCCATAGCATTAAAGGACTGTTGAATTGAAAAACAATACCAGATTCAGGAACATTGGCTTTGATTCAGGGAGCATTAAAGGACTGTTGAATTGAAAAACAATACCAGATTCAGGAACATTGGCTTTGATTCAGGGAAGTTCTTAAGCATTTGCTTAATTTTTTACCAGATTGTAGATATTAAGCTTACTAATACAGCTCATGAGATCTTTAAATAGTCTCCTGAATTTGGTCTTTTAGAGCAGCCAGTGAGAAAAAAAGTTAGGATTATTTTTTTTAAGTAAATGTAAAAATCACAGATTTCTATTTCTAAGAGAAACAAAAGGATGACAATTGATCACTGAAAATTAAAACAATTTGATTAATACCATTTGAATTTATCTTATTCTTGTTCTTCTCTTATGTAGTTGTTAGAGCCAGTTGTATTTCTCTAAGGAATTGTACTTACTCTGGTTCTTGGATCAGTTTGGCTTATCAGTGGCCACGGGTTCCAGGCAATATTTCATAATCCAATTTCTCCCGGAAGCATGTATGTAACTGAGAGATACTGGACATTTTATGATATTTTGCATAGTACAAAACTTTACCTGAGATTTTTTCCAGTGTGTCCAACAAAGAAGGGGAGGTAATAAACACACGGAAATGCAGATCAAAGAAAACAAAAGGAGAGGAGAAATAAGAGATTTAAAAAGTTGGGGGGGAAAAAAAAAAAAAGCCTAACACTATACTTTTTTTTTTTTTAGCCTGACACTTCTGGGACAAATTCTCTTGTGAACTCTAGTTAGAATGAACTCTTATTAACTGTGAAACTAAGTGACTTAGATACGCATCACTGCAGGTGAGAGCAGGGTGAAGTTTATGCCACTGAATTATTGCTGTGTCCTGTCTTCACTCTTAAGAATCCTTCCAAGTCTTTAACACAATCAGCATGAAATGTCTGTTTTGTTGTTATTGTTGTTTGTTTGTTTGTTTGTTTGTTTGTAGGAGAGAGGGAGATGTTAGGGAAAAGAAAGCAAACAAAACCTCTTGTTTATTTCACTATTTTCTCCTATTCATTCTGAGGACACAACACAACAGTTCCCAACCTTTTTTTATGGTGGGTAAAAAAAAAAGCAGGTTAGGTTATCTACAAGTTACAGATATTACAGAGCTACCTACCAGAGCATGGTCTGGGTTTACGGATATTGTGTGTTGCTGGCACAGGCTTGTGACAGATTAAGAACCACAAGATTAAGGGCCAACAACTTGCTGCCAAATTCAAAAGAGCAAACCAGAGAAACAGATATTTGAAAAATAGTTCATTGTGCCTTATCTGAAACAAATTATCTGCAATTTGGTCTTATTCCACAGCTCAGTAAAATCACTGTCAGAGGGCTTGAGGTCAACATTGGTATCTCTGAGTGGTTTTCAGAATATGTGCTATCAAGGGATGGAAGAGAGTTCACTGAACACAGTGTAAGATTGAGAGGCCAGGAAAAGATCTTGTATTTTATTTATGTGACATTTAAAAAGCCTATTTTACATTAGAAGCATCTCTGATGGAATTTCAAGAACGAGTGCTCACAAGTTCACTTATTCCTTCTGGATCAAGTGGGATCATGAAAAGAATAAGCTCAGTCAGACATAAACTGGCCATCCAGCAGAGCTGTGCAAGGTGACCAGGGGATGCAGGGACTAGACAGATCAGGCCAGACCAGTGCATTGTCCTGGTAAAGGAAAAAAGCTCGTCATTAAGCATAGGTCATGCTGCAGACTTCTTAACTCTCAAAGCAGGGAGAAATTGTCAGATAGAATGGCTCTCCTGAGTGCTGTTAGCAAACAAAGGCTGTTTTGTTGCAGTGTTAAGCCCATGTGAGGTGGTGTGTGGGTGCTCCTGAGGTTTCAAATTGTAAATTACAAGGGCATACTAAACTGGTGTGTGTCTACACAGGTAGTTTCACTTAATATAACTGTCAATCTAAATCATTTTAACATCATGCCTTTGGTTAAACCATTCATTCTGAGCAGCCTGCCTTTAAGCCCAGTCTTGCAATGAGTCCCTGATGGATCCTAGCTGAAGCTAATGGTGCTGTATGTGGTTGTAGGGTAGCAATTGCACAAAATTCATTAAAGGGGCTGGGACCTGTTTGAGTAAGATTCTCTCTGATACTTGGGGACATCTTTAAAAAAGAAGTATTCCTCTTGACTTAAGTGGGACTGTTTATGGGTTAAAGTATAGCTCAGCAAGAATTTGATCCCAGTCAGGTTGAGATGTTTGTCACATTGCTGGTGTACCTCATGCCATTGAAATCAAGGTGCTGACTAATGTCTGTGAGGTTTCTTGACTGGTAAAGGATTTGCAGGAGTGGAATATTCCTTTGCTATGTGAATATGCAGTGTTTGTTTTCAGAATACTACATTGTCAAGCATAGAAAAAAAAACAACTTAGAAATAATATTAATTTTAGAAAGAGAAGAGAAATGGATAAAAGGAATGAAAAAAAATAAAAAGACTGCTCTCTTATTTACATTGGTAATATTCATAGAGGGACTGGGAACAGCTCATGTTATAACCCGTATTTCTGGGCTAGAAGAAGCAGTTGTTTCAATGCCGGTGAAACAGGCTAAAGGCCTGGTCCTATCCTAGTCTCATAAACTTGCATGATGAGGAATAAGGTGCCCCTGTGAAGAAATACACACCTTATGACACAAATACTACACAATCTTCTTAAAATTTGGATCTGGGCACAGAAGTATCTGCTTTCCTCTCCAAGTGCGAGGCTAAACTAGTTAATACAAATGCCCAAACTACTCCTTTTAAAGGCTGACAGATTATGCGCAGCAACATAATGAAGTAAATAGAATTACTTCCCCCTGTAATTACTGGAATTACTGCCCTTTGCAGCATTTTCTAGGTCTGTCCCTAAGATGCGTATCCAGTGTGGCAAAGCAGGGGACTGTCATTGATGGAGCAAAAGAGTGTTCTGCTTGAAATATTTTTTGTTGCCTTCCAAGTTTCAGTTCAGCTGCTTGTTCAGTGGGTTAAATTATAATAAGGAGTGATAGAAATGAAAGAAGCCAGTATAAAATTGATATAAATAGCTATGAGAACAGGCACAGAAGAGCATTATTGGGGTTCCTCATTTAGATTACAGACCATTAGGCATGGATACATTAAGTCTCTCACCTTTAAATTTTGCATTTCAGCCCTTCTTAGACTTGGAATGCAGAGATACCATAATTTTCATAAGTAAGATATATTGTACTCTCATTCATATTGAAAAGAAAAAAAAATAAATCAGAGAAATCACATTTACTTCAGTGGAATTATTCCAGATTTGCCCTAAATAAGCCAATTCTTTCCACGCTCTACAAAGCAACCTGGGCATAAGTGGACTTTCTTCATGACAAGTGATCTAATTCTGGGATCCCTGGAGGGGGTAAAAAGAAAGCTGATCTGAGGAATGAATAGATTCAGAGCCAGAATTCTTCTGCTTTTTGAGAAAGAGGAAATAAATTTTGTGTAGTGTGATCTCATTGGATTTTATTATTGTTTTTTTCTACTAGCACGCAAAGATAATGGAAGGTGTCAAAGTATCTGTTCATAATATGAAAAAAAATCTGTGGCTTACAAATACTTATCATCACATAAGGCCTGCTTGATAACATGTATGGCTGTAGGAATTCAACTATTCAAAACTTCCATAAGGTTTCATACAGATTAAACAAATATTTCTGTCAAAGGGAGATACATTTTTCATAAGATTTAAACTATCTGTGCCTCACTAAGGTGTTACCTAATACTTTAGCGAACTGACCCCTCCATCAAGCTGTGAAAATGAATCACAGCATCAATTTTTAAAATCATATCCTGAAGTTCATTGATCACACAAAGGCAAGGAAAAGGCAAAGGGATGATCTTTTTCTTCCAAATGCATTTCTTGTAACACAAGACAGTAAGGTGAGATTTCACAAACACTTTCAGTTAATAAACACAAAGATAAGAAATGATTAAGTTGAAGATGTATCAAGCACAGTGTAGGAATAGCAACATATACATTCATCATGGGAGTTAATTGTACTAGATGAAGAAATAAAAGGATGCATCATCAGATTGAAATGCCAAGTCCTTTTGCAGTAAGAGCAGGGAAAGATGGCTCTACACTAAGCTTTGGGATTCAAAATATCTCAGTTCTTTGCCTTAACTCTGCTGCAGACTTTCAGAAAAATTAAGTGTTTTTGCCACTGGACTTTAGTTCTTGATCTCTAAAATGATAATTATTGCCCATTTCTTGCTAATTGGAATGTGTGGATATGAGGAAAAAGAACAAAGTTCTTATCTCAACTGGAGCCTTTTGGTATTCCTGTAATAAAAGTACAAAAAATAGTGTCATGTCCCCATTTTATCTGTTCAGAGCAAAACAGTTTCCAATCAGCTGAGCTGGCATTGTTTGCCCTGTTCTGAATGCCTATCTTTGCTAGACAGTGCAGTCACTCTTGGCTCAGTACAAACCTTCTGCTATCTGTTTTGTCCATTTGGACATCTAACCACCTCTTCTATGTTTGCATGTTAGTATTTCAACTAGATTTCATGTTCAGCACATTTTTTCATCGTTGTCATATTCAATGAGAAGAAGCCAAAAACTTTAGCAGATGGAAGGTTTCTTGGTATGTTTTTTGTCTTTTCAGATTGTTAATATCTGAAAGCCAGGAAGTACAGGATCTCTGCCTTTCTGGGAGCAGTCCATAGCCAATGGGAATTATCAGCAAATGCTCCAGAGGCAAACACCTTGTTAGATATAGCCATATTGAACAGATGCAGGGATTAGTTGGAACAGGTTGACAGCACTGTGCTTGTGATAGAAAAGAATCTGGGAGGATTGCAGGAGGGGAGGAGAAGAGAAATAAGAAAGAAAGAAAGAAAGAAAGAAAGAAAGAAAGAAAGAAAGAAAGAAAGAAAGAAAGAAAGAAAGAAAGAAAGAAAGAAAGAAAGAGAAAGAAAGAAAGAAAGAAAGAAAGAAAGAAAGAAAGAAAGAAAGAAAGAAAGGAAGGAAGGAAGGAAGGAAGGAAGAAAAAGAAAGAAAAAAGAAAGAAAGAAAGAAAGAAAGAAAGAAAGAAAGAAAGAAAGAAAGAAAGAAAGAAAGAAAGAAAAAGAAAGAAAGAAAGAGAAAAAGAAAGAAAGAAAGAAAGAAAGAAAGAAAGAAAGAAAGAAAGAAAGAAAGAAAGAAAAAAAGAAAGAAAGAGAAAAAGAAAGAAAGAAAGAAAGAAAGAAAGAAAGAAAGAAAGGAAGAGAAAGAAAGAAAGAAAGAAAGAAAGAAAGAAAGAAAGAAAGAAAGAAAGAAAGAAAGAAGGAAAGAAAGGAAGGAAGGAAGAAAGAAAAAGAAAGAAAAAAGAAAGAAAGAAAGAAAGAAAGAAAGAAAGAAAGAAAGAAAGAAAGAAAGAAAGAAAGAAAGAAAGGAAGGAAGGAAGAAAGAAAAAGAAAGAAAAAAGAAAGAAAGAAAGAAAGAAAGAAAGAAAGAAAGAAAGAAAGAAAGAAAGAAAAAGAAAGAAAGAAAGAAAGAAAGAAAGAAAGAGAAAGAAAGAAAGAAAAAGAAAGAAAGAAAGAAGAAAGAAAGAAAGAGAAAGAAAGAAAGAAAAAGAAAGAAAGAAAGAAGAAAGAAAGAAAGAAAGAAAGAAAGAAAGAAAGAAAGAAAGAAAGAAAGAAAGAAAGGAAGGAAGGAAGGAAGGAAGGAAGGAAGAAAGAAAAAGAAAGAAAAAAGAAAGAAAGAAAGAAAGAAAGAAAGAAAGAAAGAAAGAAAGAAAGAAAGAAAGAAAGAAAGAAAAAGAAAGAAAGAAAGAAAGAAAGAGAAAGAAAGAAAGAAAAAGAAAGAAAGAAAGAAGAAAGAAAGAAAGAGAAAGAAAGAAAGAAAAAGAAAGAAAGAAAGAAGAAAGAAAGAAAGAAAGAAAGAAAGAAAGAAAGAAAGAAAGAAAGAAAGAAAGAAAGCGAAAGAAAGAAAGAAAGAAAGAAAGAAAGAAAGAAAGAAAGAAAGAAAGAAAGGAAGGAAGGAAGGAAGGAAGGAAGGAAGGAAGAAAGAAAAAGAAAGAAAGAAAGAAAGAAAGAAAGAAAGAAAGAAAGAAAGAGAAAGAGAGAGAGAAAGAAAGAGAGAGAGAGAAAGAAAGAAAGAAAGAGAAAGAAAGAAAGAAAGAAAGAAAGAAAGAAAGAAAGAAAGAAAGAAAGAAAGAAAGAAAGAAAGAAAGAAAGAAAGAAAGAAAGAAAGAAAGAAAGGAAGAAAGAAAGAAAGGAAGAAAGAAAGAAAGAAAGAAAGAAAGAAAGAAAGAAAGAAAGAAAGAAAGAAAGAAAGAAAGTGTGCGTTCTCTGAAATACCTGACAGGCTCTGTTGAGTCGGTTACGACAGTGAAGAGGTGAGAAAGTTTTCTTGTGTTGGGAACTGTCTAAAGTTGTTTGCCCGCATTTCACAGGGTGGCAATCACCTTTTATCTCCATTTCCTCTTTTCAGAGCCATTAATTTAGGTTACTTTCAGGAAATTCAGTAGTCTGCTTCATACAGGCAGTGGAGAGAATGCTGCTGAATATCTTTCCATGTAACTAGTGCAACAAATACCCTTCAAATCCCCTTATATATTCAGGTGCTTGAAAGGGCGCTCCCTTGATTCTGCCAACAGAACAGCTATTAACATTGCCATAAACTGGATTGCAAACTTGAAATAGAGTTTATAGTCCTTCATACTATAAACTACACTACATAGTTCCATCATGTAACTCTGTACACACACACAAGGAAGGGAGAATACAAGGTAGTAGCTATTTTTTTACCCGTAATCTACCTATGTCATTGCTCTAGTCTGAGTTCTCCCAATGCTTTTCCTTTCCTAAACTGCTGACTTCCTTCCCAGTCAGAACATGCACAGGTAATTTATTTCCTCTTAAAATCTTGTTTGTTTGTTATTGTTGTAGGTTTTTTTCTTTAATTTCAGAGTTGCTTAATTTTTTAATTTTTTTTCTTTAATTTCGGAGTTTTAGTCAGATTTGCTTAGATTATGTTTGTTTTCCTTCCTGTAGCAGAAGCTTTCCAGCTTTGTCCTCAGTAAAAGCACAGAGGCTGTGACTTTTATGTGGCACTAAGGGAACATATGTGTATTTTCCCTTGAACTACCCAGCCGACATGAAACACAGCTGGCTAGAAGTCCCATCAACGTACATATGTGCAATGCAATTCATTTGATTTATAATCTTAAAGGCTTATTCTGTACCAGACATGGTCAACTGTGAGCATTCAGTAAACACAGACTTTCAACTCCAGGGAAGAGTCTTTTCCATGTTTTCTGTATTTTACAACAGTATGTTTCTTTCAGGGCCCCTGAACTTACAGTAAAGAAGAAATCAGCTTAAATTATTATATAATACATATAGGCTATAACTGGCTAACAAATGTGGGAACTATGTATTGCTTCAGGTTACAAGGTTTCTGACTGATTCTGCATTAATCGGTGAAGAGTAAATTTTTTTTTTTAATTTACTTTATAGGAAATGTTATTTTGTTACTTGTTCAGGAAGTGCAGATGAGATCTCATCTGCATAACTGAAATATTTCTTACACTGTTAAGTCAGCTTAAGTGAGTGAGATAAGTGTTGCCTTCTTGGTGTTTATTTTCCACCCTTCTGATATTCTTCTCTAATAATGAGATCTGGTGAGAGATCACAAGAAAGAATAGGAGGAGTAGGAGTATAAAACAGAATGAGATAAGTCTAATCCCAAGCAGTATAATTACAAATGTCTTCTTGTAGGAGGAACCTGTCTTCTGTTTGATTTCACGGATGGTTGGGATTTTCCATTTGAGGTTATGGGAACAAATGTGCTGGCTCGTCCAAAAATGTCTATTCCTTTTGACAGGGGCTTTGTCCTAGAATGTGCTAAAAGGACTTAAAAAAAAAAATCCCAAGATTCTATTTTTGGCTGCTATTTTAAGCCATTACAGATGATCTATCTTGCACCTTTTATGCAGTATGGTTATTATTTATACATTAAAGAAAATTGTACAGTGCTTGCATGGAGAGGGGAGATCTTCACTTTCTCTCCTCTTGTGCTTTAGGTCAGCACTCACAGACTTTTCTCCAAAGTTCGTTGCTCGTGTTGTGCAATCTTATGTCCTGACCCAAAAGATAGGTAAGTAGAGAAATTCATGGTACCAATACTGTCCTTTGTATCTAAAGATGTGTATCAGCTTAGGATCATTTCTTCCTCTTTTCTACTTCCCCAAATCCTTATTGCTGTGTACTACAAGGGATCAAAGGTATTAATCCTTTCTTTGATGGGGCAACAGTGCATTCATTTAAAAGTTTCCTTCTCTTGTATTTATTTAATTGCATTTGCTTACAGTGTGAGTTGCTTAAATTGAGAGCATGTTTATGAGAACTCCCAGAGATGTTTAAAAACATCTGCTTTGTCAAAATTTAGTACTAGAAAACAGCAAAAATAGTTCCTTAATAATAATAATAATGTCTATAAATTACAAGCAATCTGAATAAAGTGGCCATTGTATGGTTTATTTTATGCAAAATTTCTCAGCACTAGATTTTGAGTACTTAAGTGCTGGTATCTGCCATACCTGTCTGCTTGGAGGTGAAAGGAGTCTGGAAGCTTACTGCAGAGTTTAAAGCAGGTCCTATTTCATTCAAACCACCTCCCAGCAATGACATAAAGAATACACAGAAATTGCTATGCAGAAAATTCCCATTTTGTAGTTGTCTCCTTAGCTTGTTTTTCCTTTGTTTCCAAAGGATCCCTTCCCCATGAGCCTAATTTCCATTATGGTTTTCATTGCTGTCTGTAAGATCCATGTTCTGCATTGAGAAGCTGCTGGACATCTTTACTCCAAAACACCTACAGGAACCAGGTGTGACACAGTCACACAGAGCAAAGAATCAGTCTGTCAAGTGCTTGCAGACTCCTCTTTCATCTATGCAATCAGCTGCATTTTCCTTAGGCAGAACTGTTTATGCCTTGTTTAAGTCACTGCTATCACTTCTTCAATTTCATATTAAAAAAAAAAAAAACAAAAATATTTTTTTTAGAACACTGCAAGCAAGAACGACAGTTCCTTCCAAGTACCCCCTTCCTGTTGTCAAAATGTTTGCAGACAGCATAGTATCAAACCAACAAGGTCTTACATTAAAAGCAAACAAAGGCAGCCATTCATTTGGGTATGCCTTACTGTTGTCTTGTCAAAAACAGGCAAGAACTGATGAATAAGAAACCTGAGAGGAACAGAAGGTCAAAGGGGAAACAAAGATGCAGAGAAATTTAATGTCTTTTATAAGATCATATAGCAAACTGGTAGCAGAACACAGTTTCATGCCTCCAACTAGTGGTCTGTCTGCTAGACTGGTCCAGACGACTGTATACTTAGAGTGAAAGAGTTAAAAATTAATGTCATATAATTCAGAAAATCGTATCTTTCCTGAGTATAAACACCAGCAGTAAATTCAATGTTCTATTCTCATCCTTGCTAATCTGTTTGTGATACCATGACTGGAAATCATGTGTTTAAAAATGATGGGAACACATTATGTTTTGTACCTTTAATATTTTGTTGTTCATGTTGTTGTTATTTTCAAAACACCTCTGTGAAAAGTAAGCCTGAGACTGAAAGTCAGTTGAATCAGTAAAAGAGAGTTACACGTTTGCATTATAAACTTAAAACAGTTACTGGGTTCATTTCTAATTACTTACACATTGCTGAACTGGATGTGCAGTCCCTTCACAGTTTAATCTTTTTTTTTCTTTTTTTTAATAATATCACAAAAGCAAGATTCTCAATATTACTACGCTGCTGTATTTCAGAACTGACCAGAAAGGATTAGGGCTATTTCCTTTAAAATTTGATCTTCAATTGGCATGTAGCCTGAATTTATCTAAACACTGTCAGATGTGGTAACAAATTCCACAGTACAAATAGTATAAGAAATAAGCTTTAAACAAATTGTAAATTTCCCCAAAATATTACCCTTTTCAAGAAGGCAACAGATATAGAGCCCATAGTACTATCCACTGAAGAGTCCACTATTTTATTGCTCCATTCTGCTGGAGGTTCTTGTTACGGTGTTAACAATTTCTTGTGTCTATTAGCCATATCTTGAATCATGTTGTGCATGTACAGGTAACGTACACAGCTTTATGTATATTCTATAGCATCTACTAATTCTATTAAATATGCCAAGTGTATAATTCAGAATCACCTAATCCTCAAGCAGTTCTAATCTGCTTTTTAAAAAAAAAAGAAACCCAGTAAAGTTGTTTTTGCTCATAGTGCTTCAAACTGTCTGGACTGCTGCCCTGGAATTTTTACTGTTATTCCCATTGCCCTGCCTTCTTGCTGCTTTATTATCTCAGTCATTCTGAATGAAGGGAAGGGAGTGTCAACTGTTACACAGAAAATGATCAGGTTTGCCTGTATCTTGTGTGTCTGTCAGCCAATAGCTATAGGTCCTATCTATTCCCAGCTCAGACCAAAACCAATATTCTGGTAATTAGCCTTAAGACTGTCTGACCAGCCTGAGCTGAATGAGGTTGCCAGGGTGCAGAATGAAATTACACGGCCTTCTCTGGCTTTATGCAGAAGGAATAGGGCATGCAGCATTTAGTATGTATAAATCAGTAAGAATGATGCACCTGAAATGTGGTTTGAAAAGGGCAGCAGCCTCTTAAAAAGCTTTGGAAGCTAACTTTTAACTTTGAAGACAGGTTGAAAGTTGAAGTTCAGCTTGTGGTATGATTAGGTGGATTATTGTACTCATTATCTCCCCTACCCTCTGCCTCTTTTATTTATTTTTTTCCCATGTGCATAAAGGCTCATAATTCACCAGCAATATAGCCAATGTTAAGAGCAATCTCCAGAGTTCAAGAAACGTACACGTTCTATACTATTAAGAGATTTTGTTTATTCTTGAAGAACCATCTCTTTACACTGTAAATCCACAGATTTTATTTGAATTGGCCTGTACCATGAAAAACGATCCAGTTTATAATGCTGTATGACAATCCTGTAGTACTATTAAAGTTGTAATTTCAGCATTATACAGTACTGATTTTTCCTCTTCTAGAACCAGCTGTTTCACACACTCACATACACACACAAAAGGTGGCAGTTCTTTGCAGTTTTAGAGAACTCACTTAGAGAAAACACAAACTATACTACTACAAGGTGATTATTTACTGAGTTGGATATGACAGAGCACGTTACTTGGCAGTATGAAAATCTTGAAGTATTGGTAGCCAGAAGCCAATTGGCTTGTTAAATCCCTGCAAATTGTATAATGATATAGAAATAGATACAATTTATTTTTACTGAAAGAAAAATATTTTCATAAAGAAAACAAATTGTATGAAGTTCTTCGAGATGAACTAATGATCTCAAGCAATACTAGACTTTTTTGTTCAGTTTTAAATAAATAAGTGCAGTCCTTAGAAAATGAACAAATGTAGTGTTTTTTAGAGTGGAACTGTTATTTTTTTAACATTTGGCCACAATCATAAATCCATTTTTCTGCCCATTTCTTATTTCATGTGCAATCAGTTCAGCTTTAAATTGTCTATGTATCAAATAACTACTGCTAGCAAGAACTTCTTTCAATTTCTAGAATGCCGATAAGATCTCTATAGCCCTGATAGACTCTGAAATCTGAAGTATATTCATTTTAACTTGAAAATTAACTAATATGTAAGAATGATTGGTGAAGTTTGAATATTTTTCCCTATTTTTTTTCTTCCTTATGTCTAATTGTAATTAAAAAAAGGAAGATAGTGAGGCTAAAGAGCACTGGTCAATTCATTAACATGAAAAAATGTATCCCTGGATTAATTCACATCTTGAAGGCAATCAAGTTATTGCATTAATTTTAGCAGTTATTAATTCTATTATTTCCTTACAACTTTTCCCAGAAGGCTGGAGATAAGAATTTGTAAATCAATAAAAGCATGTGCAAGGTACACATATGTGTTACACACATACATTTTCTAGCTGTCATCTCATGGTAACATTGTACATACATATATAAAATGCACTTGCTGACTGCCCATATAGAACCCAGTAAATAAATACAGGAACAATGCATTGCATTATTGTTACTTAAAGCTACGGGGCAAGAGTTGTGGAGACCAAACAAAGAGTATCAGCATGGTTGTCAACTTCTCTGTCCAACCGTGGCCTACGTTTGCCTTAAGCAAAGCACTTTCAAACTGAGAAACTGAGTTGAACATTAAGCATTAGCTTAATCACTTTCCTTTTGGAAAAGCAGTTAAGCAGGACTTTTGGGTCCAAAGAAATCAGTGCTATTTAGCCATGTGTGCAGAGTTAAGCATGAATTTGGATGTTCCTGCTGACCTGGGATGTTTGGAAAGGCTGTACAAAACAAAACAAAACAAAACAAAACAAAACAAAACACGTGTACTCTGTACTCCCTGCTCACCTACAGCTCTCCCTATAATTTATGATGATGCAAGGAGTTTTTAATCTCTTCTTTTTCATCTGTCTTACTTCACAAATATGTATAGATGTTTTCTGTAGTTCTTTAAGTGAGATTTTGCAGTAAATCATGATGCAACCTACATCTCCCCATCTGCTAGTTAGACTCCCTAGTAAAAGTATCCTATCAGTTAATCCAGGAAGATTAATTTTACTTTCATTTTAGAATACAAGATTCATTAATGACATAGAAACAAGTTTGCATGTGGTTAATTAGTTGAATGATGGTCATCCATATCTATCACCAGTGGCAGACAGCTGGAGTTGTTAAGTCCAGGAAAATAAATTTGCTCTCAGCACCAAAGCATTAATCAGCTCAGAAAGGTCCATTGAGGTCTTGGGAAGTATCACATGAATGTGAAATAAAAATGTCCTAAAGATGTGGGTCGAACTGATGGTCGGATTTACAGAGTAGAATTCATGGCTTTAATGATGAGCAGTGATCTTGCTTGACAATATTCCTTTTGGTGTTCTGTGTTACTTCCTTATTTTATAGCAAAGGAAGCAAAGACTTGCATGCTGATACTTTTACACTGTTTGCTGCCTGAAGCAATAGAGGAGAGTCACTTTTCAGAAGAATCCATGCTGCCTTTGGGTGGATGGTTCCCATAGCTCACTCACAAGCAGGGAATGGGGATTTATACACAAAAATGCTACTAAGAACAGCAGGGATGTTGCATAGTAAAACTCTGCAAAATGTATTATTTTAAAAATTTACCTGCTCATTTGCAGAGTTCTTATTCTTTTCATATATCCCAAAGGATTTTAAAAGCTGCAAACTTCTCAGTGCAGTGTTTGGCAGACCTGATATCAAATATTGGTAACTAAAAATTTTGCTGAGACACCAAAGCATGCTTAAGGTTGATTTAAAGATGATCAAAATGACAGATTTACTAACTCTTCAGTTCTAAGCAAATCTATTGACTATTTTCACAGCTCCCATAATTGCTTGATTCTTGTAAGCAGTACCATATCAATGTAGTACGTAAAATACATTTTTGATATGCACATGACAATACAACTCTTTTTGCAAATATCTCAATGACTATGAATTTAACATGTTTTATAAATTTAGCATAATCTCCAGCTACAAACTAAGCCTTGCTGTGAAAGAAGACAAGTGGGTGAATTACTTTGGAAAATTAGAGACACTGATTCTTGTGAAGTGAAGCAAAAGAGAAACTGATATCTAGGGAGAATAATGATACATAAAAATGTATCTTATGTAAGTCTACTGCATTTGTACAAATTAAAGTGATTGAAACATTAAATCCATTTTTCTTCTGGCATACATGCTAGAGTAAGAGAAACTGAAATAAATTACTAACCAGATTCTGGTTCTTCATGTACCCTATTGAATGCCACACAGCCATTGAGATTCCCATAAGCAATTTTTTATTAATTTGGAAGTGGAAAAAGAGCAGTGTCAAATGTGCATATTTTGTATAGTGACAAGTAAGTTTAGATGTATTTTTATATTTTACAATGCAGTATTTAGCAGTCTACCTAAATATTTAAATGGTTGGGTTATCAGGCACTTTGTGTATGCGCAGTGTGAATACTCAATATAATCAACCTTTCCGGGTTCCCAACTGAAATAAATTTCATTTTTACACTATAAGGGTTTATCAGATAGAACATAGACTCAGATTTACTGCAACCACTTGAGAATAGTAAGAAGCAGCAAAGTGACAAACATTTCTTGTCATCCTCTCAGGAGATGAATAGTTTGCACAAACACCTTTTTTTAGGTAAACTTAGAGACTTCAATACGGGAGCCCAAGTAAAATAAATAAATAAATAAATAAATTTAATTCTATGCTTTGCTAGTGATGGTCATTCATATGCATCTGGAATTTAGAGGCCTAGTAATATAGGTGTTTAAAAACTCCTTATCCAGAGACACTTTTGAATATGTAACAATATATGTAGTTTCCACTGTAATACAAATGAATTCCTGTTAAGTATAGTTCTGCACTGTAACATACAGAAATTATATTTAAATACAAGTTTATGACTAATCTTTAAATTCCCTTATGTCTTTACATGGTCAGTTCTCACACACTCTTCAATGCAACTGTACTAGTCTGATATGCACGTACTCCCAGAACAGATGAGGCTTTACTGAAGATTTGGGATGTCCCAAATTATTACACTAATTCTGCCACACCTATTATTTGCATTATAGTAGTGGGAACAGTGCCAAGTCACATAGATTTGAAACTATTTCAAGATGATTCTCTCCATATTTTAACACTATCATATTTGAATGTAGGTTGAAAAGAGTTTGAGGGAATCATTTTTATTGCAGAAAAGAATTCACCACGGTCAGTCTTCAGGAGGCAATTCAGTGCAAGATTTTTTATTTTTTTTTCAGCCAGACAAATTTATAGAATGACTCTATGTCTTCTGGGAGGACTTCATAATTTGTATGTTAATGTTTCCCAAAGACTTCTGCATTATTTCCCTGTTACTGATACAGATAGGTCTTACCGCAAAACATCTCA